>NC_133617.1:84986218-85304343 GCF_048593235.1 Sminthopsis crassicaudata
AGAATGGAAAGGATCCCTTAATACCTTCTGGAGTGCTTTCTCAAAGGAGCAGAAGGGGATTCCAGACAAGATAGGAGTCAAGGAAAGGTTATTATTTACCTAGTTTGTTTTTTTCTTTTTCTTTTCTTTTAGAATGGGATAAATTCCTGGAATTATCCCCAGTGTTTCAGGAATTTCTCTTGCAATTTTAAAATGACCAATTACCACACTTCTTGATCATTGCTCTCAAAACTTTAAGAATCTGCTAAGATGCTATTTTAATTTTAATTAGCTAACTTTATTTCTGTAGCCCCCAGCCTGGCTAGAGCTGAGGTCCACAGGAAAAAAGTTAGGCTTTTTCCCTTTTTAAGGTGGAAGTCATAATCTTTCCAGCATTCTAACTATAAAATTTTAAGACTTTCCAGGTAACAAAATCTGGCTCACAGAACAAACATGACACAGACATTCTGCACAGAGACACAAAAACAGACAAAAATGACATGAAAGAGGACTGTCCCATCTTTGGCAAAAGCCATAAAATTTCTTTGCCAAAAACCATCCTATAGCACTTTGTCTCATCTGGTATCCCAGAGATGGTGAAAAGATAGCAATAGTTCCTTAGAAACTTTGCAAAAAATTGCAAAAATCCAAGACTGGGCATCCCCAGTCAAGGAAAACTTGCTGAGAGTGGAGCTCGTTATGACCCAGACAAGTCTTCTCCCAGTTGCTTGGAGTGTCCCAGCTAGAGGATTGAAGGAGAAAACAATGGGGGGCTTACTTTGACAAGGAGGGAATCAAGCCAGGGGAGACTAGACTCTCCCTGTATCAGGCCACCAAATGTGGAGGTTGGGAAGGGACCCCAAAAGCTTTGGACTTGCAGACTGGTGTTGAGGTATCTCAAAGAATTTGCAGGCTTGAACCCATATCAAAGACAAGGAATAAAGTTTATTGTAATTGTAATGCCAATTGAAGCAGGATAAGTTCCAAAAGGATTTAGTAAAGGACCCAGGAAAAAGAAAATAGATTTATAGAACAAAAATTGATCAGAGCTTCATGCATGGGTACTGCTAAATTTATAGTTTACAAATAGGTTTGCAGGGTGGTCTGTTCACTATTGTCTCAGAAACTTGGTTATCATTGATCAACAGATTATCTATCTAACAGTCAATAATGTTTGTAAGGCTATTCTAAGGCCAGAAGATTTTGAAATCATTGACAAACAGATTGTTAGAACAATAGCATTCTTAGGTCAGAGGTCCTCAGGATCACTAATATATCTTCCCTAAAATCTAAGGGAAGAAATATTGTTATATTCCTAGACCAGAGGAGTTTTACAGTCATTGATGGACAGATTGCTAGAATAAGAGCACTCTAAGATTGGGGGGAGAGGCCTTAGGATCATAGATTCCAAAGCCAAAAGACTTTAGAATCACTGACAGATTATTACAACAGAGGCACCTCAAGGTCAGGGAGACCTCCCTACTACTGTCTCTCTTAGAAACTATATTCCTTCAATTTCACAACTCCACTGACAATGTATTAGTATTCCAGTTTTCCCCAAAACCTTCCAACATTTATCATTATCTTTTCCTATCATCTTAACCAATCTGAGAGCTATGAAGTAGTACCTTAGAGCTGTCTTAATTTGTATTTGTCTATTCCATAGTGATTTAGAGCATTTTTAATATGACTAGAAATTTCTTCATCTGAAGATTGTTCATATCCTTTGACCATTTATCAACTAGGGAATAACTTGCATTCTTATAAATTTGAGTCAGTTTTCTACATATTTTAGAAATGAGACCTTTATCAGAAACTGGCTGTAAAAATTTTTCCAGCTTTGTGCTTCATGTCTAATCTTGGCTGCATTGACTTTGTGCAAAACCTTTTAAATTTAATGTAATCAAATTTAATGGATAGCATTTTCCATCATGAATCTTTTAGAACTGTTTTTAGATCATAGTATTGCTGAAAAGAGCAAAGTTTTATCAAAATTGATTATCCACACAATGTTGCTGTTACTATACAAGGTTCTCTTGCTTTTACTTACTTTACTTAGCATCTGTTCATGAAAGTCTTTCTAGGTTTTTCTGAAATCTGCTTGCTCATCATTTGTTGTAGTACAACAGTATTCCATTACATCCATAGATAACAACTTGTTCAGCCATTCTCCAATTGATGGACATCCCTTCAATTTTCAGTTCTTTGCTGCCACAAAAAAAAAGCTACTATAAATATTTTTGCACATGTGGGTCCTTTTCTCTTTTTTATGATCTCTTTGGGATACAGACCCAGAAGTGGTATTGCTGGACCAAAGTTATGCACAGTTTTATAGCCCTTTGTGCATAGTCTTAAGTCTAAAATCTTAATCTCTACTCAGTTTTCCCAGCCTACTGTTTTTTTCAGTTGTCCCTAAATAACATGTTTGGTAGGGTACTGCCCCCAAGCATTTTGGTCTTGAAAGAAAGGTACCTGGATGATCTCTGTCTTAGCTTTACTGAATCCATCTCCACTCTTTGATGGAGATGGTCTTTGGACCCCTAACAACTATCACTTATCTTCATAGACTCTGCAATTGTCTCCTAGCCACCCAGCTATATACATTGTCATTGCTGGATACCTCACAAGCTGGGAGACTTGAAGTCTGATATTTTCTCCTGAACATTTTCATAATATTTTTTCAGATTTCCTCTCTAGCATTTTGCTATGAAGTATGATAACACTCTTTTCAAATTTTCCTATTATAGTGTAACAGAAGAATAATTCTAGGCAACTACTTTTATGTTAAATCTTAATTCATGTCTCCCATATTTCTCTAGAGTCTAGAGATGAAAGGGAATTTCAAATAAAACAAAACAAAAAAAAAATTTTAATAGCACAAAAATATAGTAGAATCCTAGAAAATACTTTTTGAATTCCCCCAGAAAATTGAATTTAAGCTAATTTGTTAATAGGTTTCTCTCTTCCCTTTTTCCATCTCTCTTGTCTTTTATCATCTTTCAAAGATTATTAGAACTGAATACTATAACCTTAATTTCTATTTTCTATTTTTAGTAATAAACTTCATTTTTACCAGAGCAGTTAAACCTAAATGATCACACAAACCACATCAAAAAATATTTCAATAAAGTATGTAAAACACCATAAAAGAGTGTTGGTGGGAGATAATGATAACACGACTTTTGCAATTCAATATTTGCTAAAAGAAATAAAAGGTTAATTTGCAAGTTTTTATCACTAAAGGTATTTCAGTATGTAGCACACAGAAGACACAGGATTGATATATAGTAGGCTCTTAATAAATGCCTTTTGGCTTGATAACCTAAGAATGGAGTTTATCTGGCCTCAATGCCTGGAATTTATCAAACAGAGCTAGATGCTGTCATATATTTCCTTATTTATTTGGGTATAAACTCTACTAATAATTTTTTTTCCAAGTGAAGGATCATTTTCCTTCATGGAGAAATCACCATCAAAATAAAATTTGCATACTCCTGACTTCTTTTCATCATGCCCTGAACCATGGTTTTGGTCCTTCTTTAAGCCTCTTATTTTACTTTATGTAGTTTTAAAAAAAATTTTTTAATTCCCTTTTGATCAATAATTGATCAAATTATTATCAATTGTTGATCAAAGGGGAATTTTAAAAAACTTTATTATTCTTCTCATTTTTGTTACTAATCTAAACCTAACAAAATTGCTCTCTTTAATATTAGTAATTAGGAAAGTTTCATTAACTTACATTTCCTCTTTATCTATGATGTGAGATTTGCTTTAAGATTATTTTTCCTTTTCTGAATGGGATAAACTAAGAACTCTGATGGGAATATGGCCTTGAGACTTTGCAATAATAAGTTGAGCTATAGCTGAAAAACTGAAGGAGTTCTATTGTCTTGAATGAACATTTTCCCTCCAATTTCCTCACTACCTCTTAATTAGCATTTAATTACTTCTTTTAAAGGAAATGATGGCTTTGGGAATTTAGGTAACAGAATTCTTTCATCCAAGAATATCTGCTTGTATAGCAATTCTCTAGGGAAATTTAAATTAAGAGTTTATTTATTATTATTCTTTTGTTTCTGGGATAGATTTCTGCCTTTAGAATGTAAACCTGGAGTCCCCCAATCAATGGGAGAAAAGGTCAGGGAGGTTGGAGATTTGGCATTCAGGGTCTATTTAATCTTGTGTTTTGCAGTTTGTGTTTTGCACTCCTTTACTGATGACACCTTGTTAGGAGTTGCTCTTTCTCACAAGATTGTAATAAATTGCTTTTTTTTTTTTTTTTTTTTTTTTTTGCTTTTCTACCTTGAGAGTCTCTGATTTTAATTTGGGTAAGGGTCACTGTACTACATATGTTCCTTTCCTTAGTTGCTGCCTTCCCTGCCCCCCCCCTTTTTTTTTAATGTTTCTCTGAAATGCCTTCCTAAAACATTAAATGATTTAGCAAGGAAAAAATGCAAAAAGTTCTCACATTCTGTTAGTAATTTGTTTATCCTAAACTGAGAAGTACAAATTGTTCTAAATGCTAGTCTTTAGGACTGGGGAGTTGGCTATTCAAGAATTTCCCTGAAATGTATATGTTTCTTGGTAGATTTTTCATAGAATTTTAGAAAGTCGATGGCTAGGGAAGGAATCAGAAGACATCTGGTGAGACCTAAACAAAAATCCCCTAGACAATATCCTCAGCAAGTAACATTTGGCCTTTGCTGGAGAAGCCAATTCCATACATCCAATTCCATCTATTCCAGTTTTAAATAGTTATTAATCTTTAAAAGTTTCCCCAACATTAAGCCTCAATATCTGTGTCTCTACAAATTCTACCTGCTGCTCCTAGTTTTGTCCTAGAGAACCAAGGCAAACAAGCCTAACTCCTTTTCCAGATGACAGCCCTTCAAATATTTCCAGAACTCCATGATATCCCCTTTTCTCCTCATCCAGTCTCTTTTGCTCCAGAATCTAAGTGTTTCTCAAATATCCACCTTTTGTCTTCAAAAAGATTTCTGAATTTCACTAGGCAGTTTATTCTGGGTTTGTGTCTTGTTCCATGATACTTATGCAATATGTACAATTATTTCTTTTCTCCTTGAAAAGTCTACTATGATTAAGATTATTGTTCCTGAACGTTGTATGAAGTTCTTTTGCCAGCCTGAAGTATTTTTTCCCTTATCAAAACAAATCTAACTATAATGAGTCTATTAAATATTAGGTTCTTCCTTCTTGGGATCCTCTTTTTTATATTTTATTACTTTTTTTTCCCCTAATTCTGAAATTCTTCTGTGAGAGTTTTCTGGGATAGGGTATTCAAATTATTTTTTTCTCCATATTCTGAAATGCTAGTCACTAATAGCTGCATTGTGATGTTTCCCAAGCATGTCATTTAAAAACTGGTTTTTTAGTTGCAGAATGCTATGACTTTATTTTGAGTCTGAAATTATACTTGTTCTATATTGTATATAATTTTATTTTCTGCTGTGATCTCTGTGGTTGGTTGCTCTTATAAAATTCTTTAATTTGTTTTTTTTTTCTTGCCTCCATTATTTCTTAGCATTTTAAATTCTCATTTGACTTCTTGCTGGGATTTAAAATTTTTTTTCAAGCTCTTATTTTTCATGATTTTCTTATTTGAATTGAATCTTGCTCAATCTCTTTAAATTTGTCATTTAATCATTTGAGTATGTTTCTTTCATTGTCATGTATCTTTTCATTTTCCATTTGTTCCTTCTGATGCTTTAGCTTTTTTATTTGCATCATAGTACTTTCTTTTTTTATCATAACAATACTTTGCTTGTTTACTAATTTTATTGATGCTTATTGCATAATATTTTGCTTTATTTTTATAAGACTTTTTATTAAACCCCCAACCAAAAATTAAACTTGAAATACAAAAATTAAAAGGAGAAATCAATAATATTGAAAGTAAAAAAACTATTGAATTAATAAATAAAACCAAGAGTTGGTTTTATGAAAAAGCCAATAAAATAGATAAACCTTTGGTAAATCTGATCAGAAAAAAGAAAGAGGAAAATCAAATTGTTAGTCTTACAAATGAAAAGAGGGATCTTTCCACCAATGAAGAGGAAATCAGAGAAATAATAAGGAGTTACTTTGCCCAACTTTATGCCAATAAATTTGATAACTTAAGTGAAATGGATGAGTTCCTGCAAAAATATAGTCTTCCTAGATTAACAGAGGAGGAGATAAATTGCTTAAATAGTCCCATTTCAGAAAAAGAAATAGAACAAGCTATTAATCAACTCCCCAGGAAAAAATTCACAGGACCAGATGGATTTACATGTGAATTCTACCAAACATTTAAAGAACAATTAGCCCCAATGCTATATAAACTATTTGAAAAAATAGGGGATGAAGGAGTCCTACCAAACTCCTTTTATGACACAGACATGGTACTGATACCTAAACCAGGTCGATCAAAAACTGAGAAAGAAAATTATAGACCAATTTCCTTAATGAATATTGATGCTAAAATCTTAAATAAGATATTAGCAAAAAGACTTCAGAAAATCATCCCCAGGATAATACACTATGATCAAGTAGGATTTATACCAGGAATGCAGGGCTGGTTTAAAATTAGGAAAACTATTAGTATAATTGACCATATTAATAATCAAATTAATAAAAACATATGATCATCTCAATAGATGCAGAAAAAGCATTTGACAAAATCCAACATCCATTCCTACTAAAAACTCTTGAGAGTATAGGAATAAATGGATTATTCCTTAGAATAATCAGGAGCATATATTTACGACCGTCAGTAAGCATAATATGCAAAAGAAATAAACTGCAACCTTTCCCAGTAAGATCAGGAGTGAAACAAGGTTGCCCACTATCACCATTACTATTCAATATAGTACTAGAAACACTAGCCTCGGCAATAAGAGCCGAGAAAGAGATTCAAGGAATTAGAGTAGGAAATGAAATCAAACTATTACTCTTTGCAGATGACATGATGGTATACTTAGAGAACCCCAAAGACTCTGCTAAAAAGCTATTAGAAATAATTCAGAATTTTAGCAAAGTGGCAGGATACAAAATAAATCCTCATAAATCCTCAGCATTTTTATATATCACCAACAAAATGCAACAGCAAGAGATACAAAGAGAAATTCCATTCCAAACAAATGTTGAGAGTATAAAGTATTTTGGAATCCATCTACCAAAGAATAGTCAGGAATTATATGAGAAAAATTACAAAACACTTGCCACAAAAATAAAATCAGATTTAAATCATTGGAAAGACATTCAGTGCTCTTGGATAGGCCGAGCGAATATAATAAAGATGACAATACTTCCCAAGCTAATCTATTTATTTAGTGCTATACCAATCAGACTCCCAAGAAACTATTTTAATGACCTAGAAAAAAATAACAACAAAATTCATATGGAGGAATAAAAGGTCGAGAATTGCAAGGGAACTAATGAAAAAAAAGTCAGAGGAAGGTGGTCTAAGTGTACTTAATCTAAAGCTATATTATATAGCAGCAGTCACCAAAACCATTTGGTACTGGCTAAGAAATAGACCGGTAGATCAGTGGAACAGATTAGATACAAAGGACAAAAAAGGGTACATCTATAGCAATCTAATCTTTGACAAACCCAAAGATACCAACATTAGGGATAAAAATTCATTATTTGGAAAAAACTGTTGGGAAAACTCGAAATTAGTATGGCAGAAATTAGATATGGATCCACATTTAACACCATATACCAAGATAAGATCAAAATGGGTCCATGATTTAGGCATAAAGAATGAGATAATAAATAGATTAGAGAAACAGAAAATAGTCTACCTCTCAGACCTGTGGAATTTATGACCAGAGGAGAACTAGAGATCATTATTGATCACAAAATAGAAGATTTTGATTACATCAAACTAAAAAGTTTCTATACAAACAATACTAATGCAAACAAGGTTAGAAGGGAAGTAACAAATTGGGAAAATATTTTTAAAGTTAAAGGTTCTGACAAAGGTCTCATTTCCAAAATATATAGAGAACTGACCCTGATTTATAAGAAATCAAACCATTCTCTAATTGATAAATGGTCAAAGGATATGAACAGACAATTCTCAGATGATGAAATTGAAACTATATCCACTCATATGAAAGAGTGTTCCAAATCACTACTGATCAGAGAAATGCAAAGTAAGACAACTCTGAGATACCACTACACACCTGTCAGATTGGCTAAGATGACAGGAACAAATAATGATGAATGTTGGAGGGGATGTGGGAAAACTGGGACACTGATACATTGTTGGTGGAGTTGTGAAAGAATCCAGCCATTCTGGAGAGCAATTTGCCCAAAAGTTATCAAACTGTGCATACCCTTTGACCCAGCATTGCTGCTATTGGGCTTATATCCCAAAGAAATATTAAAGAGCGGAAAGGGACCTGTATGTGCCAAAATGTTTGTGGCAGCTCTTTTTGTTGTAGCTAGAAACTGGAAGATGAATGGATGTCCATCAATTGGAGAATGGTTGGATAAATTATGGTATATGAAGGTTATGGAATATTATTGCTCTGTAAGAAATGACCAGCAGGAGGAATACAGAGAGGCTTGGAGAGACTTACATCAACTGATGCTGAGTGAAATGAATAGATCCAGAAGATCACTGTACACTTCAATGCTGTATGAAGATGTATTCTGATGGAAGTGGATATCTTCAACATAAAGAAGATTCAACTCACTTCCAGTTGATCAATGATGGACAGAAATAACTACACCCAGAGAAGGAACACTGGGAAGTGAATGTAAATTGTTAGCACTACTGTCTATCTACCCAGGTTACTTATACCTTCGGAATCTAATACTTAATGTGCAACAAGAAAATGGTATTTACACACATATATTGTATCTAGGTTATATTGTAACACATGTAAAATGTATGGGATTGCCTGTCCTCGGGGGGAGGGAGTGGAGAGAGGGGGGGATAATTTGGAAAAATGAATACAAGGGATAATAGTATTTTAAAAAAATTACTCATGCATATATACTGTGGGGAAAAAAATTCTAAATTAAAAAAAAAAAAAAAAAACAATGCGAGGATCCAAATCAGTTCCAGTTGATCTGTGATGAACAGAACCAGCTATACTCAGAGAAAGAACACTGGAAAATGAGTGTGGACCACAACATACTTTGTTACTGTTTGCTTGCATTTTCCCCCCCCCTCAGGTTATTTTTATATTCTTTCTAAATCCGATCTTTCCTTGCAACAAGATAACTATATAAATATGTATACATATATTGTATTTAACATATACTTTAACATATTTAACATGTATGAGACTATCTGCCATCTAGGGGAGGGGATGGGGAGAAGGAGGGGAAAAGTTGGAACAGAAGGTTTTGCAAGGGTCAGTGCTGAAAAATTAGCCATGCATATGTTTTATATATAAAAATCTATAATAAAAAATAAAAAGAAATGAAAAAAGAAAAAAATATTTTATTAAGGTTTTATATTTTTAAAACATATGCATAGATAATTTTCAACATTCACCCTTGCATAACTTTATGTTCCAAATTTTTTCCCTCCCTTCCCCCATTCCCTCCCCTAGACAGCAGGTAATCCAATATGAGTTAAACATGTGCAATTCTTCTATACATATTTCAACAATTATCATGCTGCACAAGAAAAATCCGATCAAAAAGGAAAAAAAATGAGAAAGGAAACAAAATGAAAACAAGCAACAACAAAAAAAGTGAAAATACTATGTTATGATCCACACTCAATTCCCACAATGCTCTCTTTGGGTACAGATAGCTCTCTTCATCATAAGACCATTGGAAATGGCCTGAATCACCTTGCTATTGAAAATAGCCACATTTGTGAGAAATGATCATTGTATAGTCTTTGCATAATATTTTAGCCATTTTTTGTTGCCATATTTGCTATTTCATCTATAGGAATTATAATTAAATTTCTCTGCTCAAGAACAATTAATGTTTCCTTATTGCCTGAATACTACACTATTTGTTTGGCATTCAATTCCTCAAATTATCATTTTAAACCTTCTCTCTCCATCACTATCTCTCATATATTCTATATTGCATCAAACCTAAGTTACAGAATCAAGAGTTAGAGGGGCCTCAGTGGCCATATAATCCAATTAATCACCATTACTTGTCCTTATCTTGAACTTTTCTCCTTCCACACTTTTGCTCAAGCTGGTCCCTATATCTTATTTCCCAACTACACAAATTGATAGTTTACTGGTTCTTCAGAGCCAAACTCAGTAGATTCTTTTCTCAATGTCCTTAGTTAGAAATGAATTCTCCCTCAGTTGACAATATATTATACTCCTTTTATTTATTTAATCAGTGTAATTACATCATATTGATCCCATGTTTGTCTACTAAAATTTCTTGAGAGCAGGGAAGTTCAAGGGCAGCTACATGGTGTAATGAATAGAGCAGCAGCTCTGAAGTCAGGAGGACCTGAATTCAAATCTGGTCTCAGACATGTGTGACTCTAGGCAAGTCACTTAACCCCAATTGCCCCAGCAAAAAGAAAGAGAGAGAGAGAATAAGGAAATTCATATCTTAGCTCCCTTTGTCTTATTTTGTTTATATTTTTATTATTAACTTAAAAACAGTCATTTCTATATACACATAAAACAATTCCATATGAAACTATGAAAAACATTTTATACTTACCTGCTTTTTTTTTTTTAACACATAATACATTTGATATGTTACTTCCAAAACTGTCCTGCTTGTCTGTGCTTCCTTCTAAGCTTTTTTTTCTGTTCTCTTTTATGCATTTAAAAAAAAATTATTTCTAGGCCCTCTCTCATTAGGGACATGACTATTGCAAATTCTAGCTCCCTTGATCTACAAAACACACACACACACACCCCAATTGTCAGAAAGAACATTAACAACAAAAACTTTATAACAATAAAAAATTGTTATGTGCCCAGCAGAATATCAGAGAGGATTCAAAATATGTAACAATAAATTTCTAGTTCAAGGAATCCTATATAATAATAGAAAACATTGTACTTTGCTTTTGTTGTCTGCTCTGTACTTTTAATTTGATTCCTTTACACCCTTTTCTCCCCTTCTAATTTTCATTTTTAAATTCTCTGCTTCCTTCTCCCTGCATACATGGAGAAAGGAAGAAAAATAAAACAAATTACTAATATGTATAGTCATATAAAAAATTCCTGCATTAGCCATATCTAAAAAAGAAAAAAGAAAGAGAGAAGAAACAAGAAAGGAGAAAAGGGAGGGAAGAAGGAAGGGAGGAAGAAAAAAAAAAATTTAGATCAGTACTCTGAGAAGGTTGTTATCCTTCATTTTTGAAGAGGACCAAAATTACATCACTATGTTAGAGACCAGTTACAGTGTATTTGACTATGGCTAATCAGACCAATTCAAACTCGGAATGCTCTGCCACACATCAGACACAAATAATCCATATGAACATATGGGGTAGTTTAATCATTTCTCTCTAGAGATGAATAGCATGTTCATCTTGTGATTGGTAAATTTGTAGAGCATGGATCCTAAATTTTTGAAAGATTTAGGAATTTAGAAATTAGAATTAGAATTTAGAAATTATTTTTATAATATTTTTGTTCTTAAATGAATTATTCTCCTGATTCTACTCACTTCATTTTGCATAAACTCATATAAATCTCAGATTTTTCTGAAACCATCCCCTTCATCATTTCTTCTTTTTTTTGACTGAAGCATTTGATGTTAAGTGACTTGCCCAGGGTCACACAGCTAGGAAGTATTAAGTGTCTGAGGGCAGATTTGAACTCAGGTCCTCTTGACTTCAGGGCTGGTGCTCTATCCACTGCACCACTTAGCTGCCCCAAACTTCTTATTTTTCAAAATATAAGCATGGATAATTCTTCAACATTATTCTTGCAAAACTTTGTGTTCCAATATCCCTCCTTTTCCCCACCCCCTTCCCTAGATGGCAAGTAATCCAGTATATGTTAAACATGGTAGAAATATATGTTAAATTCAATAGATGCATACATATTTATACAATTACTTTGCTGCACAACAAAAATCAAATCAAACTGGAAAAAATTATAAAGAAAATGAAATGCAAGCAAATAACAACAAAAAAAGTGAAAAATGCTATGCTGTGAACCACACTCAGTTCCCACAGTCCTCTCTCTGGGTGTAGATGGCAATTTATCACAAGATCACTGGAACTGGTCAGAATCATTTCATTATTGAAGAGAGCCCTGTCCATCAGAATTGATTATTGAATATAAACTTGTTTATAAAGGGCTGAAATTCTGAGTTGATGCACTGGAATCAGACCATAGAGCACTTAAGGCTAATTACTGATTGGACAGTACTCTATTAGCATATGCTTGGGAAATGGCCCTTCCCACTATTCTGTGCTGACTCCATCTTTTGGAGCCAGATAATTGTAGGAAGGATTAGGTGGTGGAGTAAGACAAGCCAGGGGAACTTTGGCAGTAGACAAGGAGAAGGGAGGCCATGGAGATCCTGCTTCTATTCCCTTCGCTTCTACCCCAAAAGACCAAGGACTTTTGCTTATCCTGACTTTGGCTGATTCTAAGGCATCCAGGGTGATAACTCGATCTTCACACTTGTTGCTATGTACAATGATCTCCTGGTTCTGCTCATTTTACTCATCATCAGTTGATCACATAAGTCTCTCCAGGCCTCTCTGAAATCATCCTGTAGATCATTTCTTACAGAACAATAATGGAATATTGTATACTAAAATCTTTTCTTGTTTATAGTAGAAACAGCCCCATCTTGTGTGATCCTAATTGCAGTTTTTTGGTACTTCAACTGCTTCTTGAATGCTTAAAGTTTTGTTTTGTTTTTCTTTTTTTTTTCCTAATATGGGAGCTTTGGAGACAGTTTATGATATTCCTGGTACATTGAAGTTCCTTTCAGGAGGTAACTAGTGGATTCTTTCTGCTTTTACTTTATCTTCTGGGTTCTAATAGATCAGGACAATTTTCCATTATAATTTCTTGAACAATTGTGTCCAAACTTAGTTTTTAATAATAGTTTTCAGGGAGCACAACAATTCTTAAATACCTTGAATTTTCTTCAATTTTTTCAATATTTTTCACTTTCATGAAGTCAGTGATTTATTTGGTCAATTCTAGCTTTTAGGGACTCTGTTACTTGAGTGAAGTTTCTTACTTATTCTTCTAAGCTATTTATATGTCTACTAATTTTTCCTCTAGAACCTCTTGATTTTATCTCTTTTTTCTAGGAATTCATATAGTGATGAAAAAAAACCATTTTTTTTTTTACTTTAAGTTATTGACTTTTGTTGTTAAAGAATTACTTGTTCCTTCTTTTGGAAAATTTCTTGATCTGCAATAATGTTGAATATATTGGATGATGTTTTCTTTGCCTTATTCTTTTCTCTAAGTTTTAATTCTTGAACTAGGACTTTGAATCAGGGGCAGGCTTTAGCTACTGATACATTTTTGGATGGATTAATTAGACCTGTTTGATCTTGTTTTGGGTCAGCTGAGTTTCTACCTCCTGGACATAGAAACTTCATCTGCCCCAGATCTTAGTGGTTCTTATTACTTTATCTTCAAGTTTCTCAATGGTATCTCAGGACAACATGCTAGAGACCATGGAGCCAAGGGGCTTCAGATATCCTGATGTTAGGACTTCCAAGGTCCCCAACCTCAATATTTCTGACTACTCTCAGACATTTTTTTCCCCAGAGAGCCCTCTGCTCTTGTTGCTTCTGGGCATAGATTCTGGCAGGCTACACATGTCTCTGAATACCTCTGGTCACTCTGAGAAGCTATGGGCTAGTTTTTCTGTGCTGGAGCTGGCTTTCCTTGTGAGCCCCTCTCCTATTTGTCTATGTGCTTCTGTCTGACTTTGTGGTGGAAATTAAGTACAGTTTTTCCACTGGATTTCTTGAACATTGAGTGCAAATTTTAGGTTTTTGCATGAGTAGATATGTGGAAATAAGGTAGTTTTTTTTTTTTCTTAAGGCAGACATTTTTGCTGGAATCTTCTGTCTTTGTCTTTCCATCATCAATTAGCACAGTGCACAAAGCAAATACTTAGTAATCACTTGATGAATTATGGTACCTTGTCAAGTGTACCTTGTAGAACCCCTTCTGGCAGCCTTAATCAAAGAGAATAAGCTAAATTAGGAAAATGAGAATAAAGATCCAGTTATCTAAATCAAGAACTAATAGACTTTTTTGTTTGATTTTTTTTCTAAAAGACTGGAACTAAAAACTGTTTTAATATAAGTATCATGTTCTGTATTTTCTGTGGGAAGAAGAAAAAATTTAAGTAAAAATTATAAATAATGTCAAACAGCATTATCAAAATATAACATCATTATTTTACAATCAAAGTAAATATTCATTCAATTTATAACATTTAAAAATATATTGCTTGCAGGGTGGTTCAACATTAGGAAAATTATTAATAGCATAATTAACTATATCAATAGCCAAACTAACAAAAATCATAAGATTATCTCAATAGATGCAGAAAAAGCATTTGATAAAATCCACACCCATTCCTATTAAAAACACTAGAGTATAGGAATAAATGATGTCAAATAGCATTATCAAAATATTACATCATTATTTTACAATCAAAGTAAATATTCATTCAATTTATAACATTTAAAAATATATTGCTTGCAGGGTGGTTCAACATTAGGAAAATTATTAATAGCATAATTAACTATATCAATAGCCAAACTAACAAAAATCATAAGATTATCTCAATAGATGTAGAAAAAGCATTTGATAAAATCCACACCCATTCCTATTAAAAACACTAGAGAGTATAGGAATGAATGGAATTTTCCCTAAAATAATCAGTAGCATCTATTTAAAACCATCAGCAAGAATCATATATAATGGGGACAAGCTAGAACCATTCCCAATAAGATCAAGGGTGAAACAAGGTTGCCCACTATCACCATTACTAGTCAAAATTGTATTTAAAATGTTAG
Organism: Sminthopsis crassicaudata; assembly: GCF_048593235.1. NCBI lineage: Eukaryota > Metazoa > Chordata > Mammalia > Dasyuromorphia > Dasyuridae > Sminthopsis > Sminthopsis crassicaudata. The sequence continues at coordinate 85,001,181 of NC_133617.1, forward strand.
TTTTGGCAATAAGAGAAGAAAAAGAGATTAAAGGAATTAGAATAGGTAATGAAGAAACCAAAGTATTACTCTTTGCAAATGATATGATGGCATACTTGGAGAATCCTAGAGAATCAACTTAAAAATTACTAGAAACAATTCACAACTTTAGCAAAGTTGCAGGATACAAAGTAAATCCACACAAATCATTAGCATTTTTACTTATTATCAACAAAGTCCAACAGTAAGAGATATAAAGAGAAATTCTATTTAAAATAACTAACAATAGGATAAAATATTTGGGAATCTCTTTGCCAAGGGAGGGTCAGGAACTATCAGAACACAACTACAAAACACTTTCTATATGAAGTCAGAGCTAATCAATTGGAAAAATATTAAGTGCTCATGGGTAGGCCTAATAAATATAACAATAGTACCTAAATTAATCTACTTATTCAGTACCATACCAAAATCCCAAGAAACTATTTTATAGATCTAGAAAAAATAATAACAGTTCATCTAGAAGAACAAAAGGTAAAAAATTTCAAGGGAATTAATGAAAAAAAAAATCAAATGAAGGTGGCCTAGCTGTACCAGATCTAAAATTATATTATAAAGCAGCGGTTACCAAAACCATTTGGTATTGGTCAATTTGTAACATGCTGTTGTCTCCAGAAGCTGCCGATTGCTCTCTGGGAGATCTGCTGTGTCAACTCAAATCTCTTGGACAGATTCTTCTTCCTGTAGAAAACGGTTGTCTCCAGACAGTTGTCGTTAACTCTTGTCCAGAGAAGTGACTTCCCTTCCTGCAGAGAGCTGCCTCAAGCCTGGTCTAGAGCAGAGACTCTCTATCTCTGGAGTGCTGCCCTCTTTATCCTCCCAGAGAATGGGCGTGGGATAATGCAAGGGCTTCTGGGAAGAATTATTTCAACCAATGAGCTTGCTCCTCCTAAGCATGCAAGCTCTTCCCCAGGAAAGGCTGGAACTAGAGAATTGTCAAGTACTGACTTAGCACTTAGTAAAAACCTAATATCTCATTATTTCTTTAGCACTTTGTAAGAACCTAACAGCTAAAAAATAGACTAGTTGATCAGTGGAATAGGTTAGGTCCAAAGGAAAAAATAATCAATAACTCTAATAACCTAGTGTTTGACAAACCCAAGGACCCCAGCCTTTGGGATAGGAACTCAATGTTTGACAAAAATTGCTGGGAAAATTGGAATTAATATGGCAGAAACTAGGCATTGACCCACACTTAATACTGTATACCAAGGTCAGGTCAAAGTGGGTTCATGACCCAGGCAAAAAGAATGAGATTATAAATAAATTAGAGGAACATAGGATAGTTTACCTCTCAGATCTGTGGAAGAGGAATGAATTTATGTCCAAAGAAGAACTAAAGATCATTATTAATCACAAAGGAGAAAACTTTGATTATATTAAATTGAAAAGTTTTTGTACAAACAAAAGTAATGAAGATAAGATTAGAAGGGAAACAATAAACTGGGAAAACAAAGGTTCTGATAAAGGCCTCATTTCCAAAATATATAGAGAATTGACTCTAATTTATAAGAAATCAAGCCAATCTCCAATTGATAAATGGTCAAAGGATATGAACAGACAATTCTCAGATTAAGAAATTGAAACTATTTCTAGTCATATGAAAAGATGCTCCAAGTCATTATTAATCAGAGAAATGCAAATTAAGACAACTCTGAGATACCACTACACACCTGTCAGATTGGTTAGAATGACAGGGAAAGATAATGCAGAATGTTGGAGGGGATGTGGGACAACTGGGACACTGATACATTGTTGATGGAATTATGAATACATCCAGCCATTCTGGAGAGCAATTTGGAACTATGCTCAAAAAGTTATCAAACTGTGCATACCGTTGACCTAGCAGTGTTACTACTGGGCTTATATCCCAAAGAGGTCTTAAAGAAGGGAAAGGGACCTGTATGTGCCAAAATGTTTGTGGCAGCCCTCTTTGTGGTAGCCAGAAATTGGAAACTGAATGGATGCCCATCAATTGGAGAATGGCTGAATAAATTGTGGTATATGAATATTATGGAATATTATTGTTCTATAAGAAATGACCAAGAGGATGGTTTCAGAAAATCCTGGAGAGACTTATATGAATTGATGTTGAGTGAAATGAGCAGGACCAGGAGCTCATTATATACTTCAACAACAATACTATATGATGATCAATTCTGATGGATGTGGCCATTTTCAACAATGAGATGAACCAAATCAGTTCCAATAGAGCAGTAATGAACTGAACTAGTTACACCCAGCGAAAGAACTCTAGGAGATAACTATGAACCACTACATAGAATTCCCAATCCCTCTAATTTTGTCTGCCTGCATTTTGGATTTCCTTCACAGGCTAATTGTACACTATTTCAAAGTCCGATTCTTTTTGTATAGCAAAACAACTGTTTGGATATGTATACATATATTGTATTTAATTTATACTTTAACATATTTAACATGTGTTGGTCAACCTGCCATCTGGCGGAGGGGCAGGGAAGGATGGGAAAAATTAGAGCAAAAGGTTTGGCAATTATCAATGTTGTAAAATTATCCATGCATATATCTGGTAAATAAAAACTATTAAAATTAAAAAAAAAAAAGAATTTCAAGGGAATTAATGGAAAAAAATGCAGATGAAGGTGGGTTAACTGTGTTAGACCTAAAATTATATTACAAAGAATGGTCATCAAAACCATTTGGTATTCGCTAAGAAATAGAGTAGTTGATGAGTGGAACAGGTTAGGTTTACAGGACAAAATAGTTGATGACTATAGTTGATGACTATAATACTCTAGTGTTTGACCAACCCAAAGACCCCAGCTTTAGGGACAAAACTCACTCTTTGGCAAAACCTGCGGGGAAAATTGAAAACTAGTAAGGCAGAAACTAGGCATTGATCCATACCTAACAATATATACCAAGATAAAGTCTAAATGGACTCCTGATTAAGACATAAAGAGTGATATTATAAGCAAATTAGAAGAACGAAGGATAGTTTACCCTTCAGATCTGTGGAGAAAAAAGGAATTTATGGCCATAGAAGAACTGGAATTCATTATTGAACAAAAAAAATAGATAATTTGTTTATATTAACTTTAAAAGTTTTTGTAGAAACAAAACTAATGCAAACAAAATTAGAAAGGAAGCAATAAACTGGAAAAACATTTTTACATTCAAAGGTTCTGATAAAGGCCTCATTTCTAAAATATATAGAGAATTGACTCAAATTTATAAGACTTCGAGCTATTCTCCAATTGATAAAAGGTCAAAGGATATAAACAGAAAATTTTCAGATGAAGAAATTAAAACCATTTCTACCTATATGAAAAGGTGTTCTATATCACTATTGATCAGAGAAATGCAAATTAAGACAAATCTGAGATAACATTACATACCTCTCAGATTGGTTACAATGACAGGAAAAGATAATGATGAATGTTGGAGGGGATGTGGGAAAACTGGGGCACTAATACATTGGTGATTGGTAGAGTTGTGAAGAATCCAACCATTCTGGAGAGCAATTCGGAACTATGCCCAAAGGGCTATAAAAATGTCCATACCCTTTGATCCAGCATTGTTTCTACTGGGCTTATATCCCAAAGAGATCTTAAAAGAGGAAAGGGACCCACATGTGCAAAAATATTTGTGGCCTTTCTGTTATTGTTTGTTTGTATTATTGTTTTTTCTTCTCATGTTATTTTTACCTTCTTTCTAAATCAGATCTTTCTTGTACAGCAAGATGTAGCGAGCTGTCGTCTCCAGAAGCTGCCTGATTGCTCTCTGGGAAGAGATCTGCTGTGTCAACTCAAATCTCTTGGACAGATTCTTCTTCCTGTAGTGAACCGTTGTCTCCAGGTAGTTGCTGTTAACTCTTGTCCAGAGAAGTGACTTCCCTTCCTGCAGAGAGCCGACTTCCCTTCCTGCAGAGAGCTGTGTCAAGCAAGATGTAATGCAGAGTCTTCTTCTTGAATCTCCTCCAGCTCTTATCCTTCTCCAGGCCAATCTGCTCTCTGGGACCAATGTTGTGTCTTTTATCCTCCCAGAGAATGGGCGTGGGATAATGCAAGGGCTTCTGGGAAGAACCACTTCAGCCAATGAGCTTGCTCCTTCTATCAAGTCAACCTGAGTTCTCACCTTGTAATTGTCCAGACAACCTGAATTCTCACCTTGTCACTGTCCAGACAACCTGAGTTCTCACCTAGTAATCCTAACAGCAAGATAACTGTATAAATATGTATACATATATTGTATTTAAAATATACTTTAACATATTTAACATGTATGGGACTGCCTGCCATCTGGGGGAGGGGATGGAGGGCAAGAGGGGAAAAGTTGGAACAGTTTTTACAAGGATTAGTGTTGAAAAATTACCCATGCATATGTTTTGTATATAAAAAGCTATAATAAAAAAAAAATGTTTGTGGCATCCCTTTTTGTAGTGACAAAAAACTGGAAATTGAGTGGATGTTCATCAGTTGGAGAATGGCTAAAAAAGTTATGGTATATGAATGTTATGGAATATTATTATTCTATAAGAAATGATCAGCAGGATGATTATAGAGAGGCCTGGAGAGACTTATATAAACTGATGCTAAGGGAAATGAGCAGAACCAGGAGATCATTGTTCACAGCAACAAGATTATACAATGATCAATTCTGATGGATGATCTAAATGAGATGATCTAAACCAGTTCCAATGATCTTGTGATGAAGAGAGACATCTACACTCAGAGAGAGGATTATGGCAACTGAGTGTGGATCACAGCATAACATTTTCACTCTTTTTTTGTTGTTTGCTTGCATTTTATTTTCTTTCTCATTTTTTATTTGATCTTTCTTGTGTAGCAAAATAATTACATAAATATGTATGTATACATTGGATTTAACATGTATTTTTGCCATGTTTAACATATATTGTCATCTAGGGAAAAGGGTAGGGAAAGGGAGGGAAAAAATTGGAACCCAAAGTTTTGCAAGGGTTAATATTGAAAAATTATCCATGCCTATGTTTTAAAATTTAAAAAGCTTTAATTTTTAAAAAAATATTCCTTTTGGAGATTACATAATATCTACTCCAAAAAGAACAATTAAGAAATTTATTTGTTATTTATTTATTTGTTATTTAAGATAAGAGCTAATAGCTATAAACATATTTGGAACCATTAATGTATTTGTATTTATTTAAAGCTGATAAAAACTGAGTTATGCTGAATCTAGCTCATACCCTTGCAGAAATTCAGAAGAGCAGGTTATTAAATTTTCTGTGTGAGTATCTATACCTCAGAAATTGGCAGATGCTGCAAATCAGGATATGATTTATTGTCTAGATTGTCTAGACTTAACATGGTGATGGAGAAAATGTGAATAATGTTAAATTTAAAGGTGCATCATGTGTATGTGTGTGTGTGTGTGTGTGTGTGTGTGTGTGTGTGTGTGTGTGTTTTTTCAGAGAGCTTTGGTTGTTAAATATTTACCAGAATCCTGCTAGATGGAAAGATGCATAACCAGGAATGAAATTAAAAGAACATATACATTATTTTATGTCAGTTCACATACTGATGCATTTTAGTTTATCCTGAATGAAATATAAACCTGAAACTCTGAAGACTCAAAACTTTTCACAAGAGTAGGAGTGTTAAACCCCACTGTTTTGGCCAGAATCCAAGTAGGATAATTTCATGCTGCTCTACTTTTAATTCCTAGCTGTTATCCTAACTGAATAAATTAATCTTACTATTTCTACTAGAAAGAGAGAGAGGGGGTGGGAATAAGGAAAAAGGGAAGAGAAGGAGAGGAAAAGGAAGGGAAGAGAAAGAAAAGGAAAGGAAGAGAATGGAAGGGAAGGAAGGGAAGGATGAGGCATAGCAGAAGAGAAGAAAGGATTGTAGGCAGTTTGGTTTACCTGTCAGTTTGGCACAGAAACCTTAAGAATCTAGAAATTCTAAGACTCAAGCCTGAGGTGGGGGTTTGGACTTAGAACTGTGACTGTATTGTACAGGAACTGAGCTAAATTATAAGAAACTAATCACCTTCCTCAGAGATTGAGGTGGTACAAGGGGGAAGAGAGATCATGTCCTCCTTCTAAGAGAGTAAGTTTTTTAATTTATTTTTTATATTATTAATACTTATGAATATGTATTTGTATACAAACTACTCTAAGTTTTTTGGAAAGCCCTGTGAACATATATATATATATATATATATATATATATATATATATATAAATTCATATACAAAATGATTATAAGGCAATTTGGGGAGAAAGGGCTCTAGCTCCTCTTCCCAATGATTGAAGCCCTGGAGAGTGGAGAACAAAATCCCTCCCAAAGCTTTCCTTTATAGAGAGCTGGACCTAAATTCTAGATGCCACTCCATTTTCTATCTGCAATACTTATTGTTTTGAAATCCAAGAAATATGATACTTCTGCATGGGTATGGAGGTAGAGGTGGGGGGAGGTGTTCCCACTTTCAATTTTCTTTTGTACTTTATTTTCCTGATTAGATCATAATTCTTGAGGACAGAAACAGTCTTTTTTTTTATCCCTAGCACTTAGGACAGTGGCTGGCACATAATAAGAACTTAATAAATGTTTATTAAATTGAATAAATTAGATTGGAAAAAATACTGTGTAGAAGATAGGACATTAACTGTCTTTTTTCCCCTTTTAAATAATATTTTATTTTTTTTCCAATTACACTGAAAAAATTTTTTTCCAAATTTACTTTATTTAAAGAAACAGAATAAGAAAGAAGAAAAACAGAAAAAGAATACAAAATTTTTAAAAACCCTCTGTATTTATTCTTCCTCTGAACCTCATATGTATGACATAATTACAATTTTTACCTTAACTCTTCCCTAATCTTTCTTTTGCATTGCCCTATTGTTGATGTCAATCTTAAGTATATGTTTATGTATATATAAAAAAAAGAAAATTATCCTGGAGTGATAGGGAAAAAAACTGGGTGTATGCACACACACACACACGCGCACACACACACACAAAAGCTTTCTATTTTCAAAATACATGCATAGATAGTTTTCAACATTCACCTTTTCATAACTTTGTGTTCCAAATTTTTTTCTCCCTCCCCTCCCACTCCCTCCTAAGATGGCAAGTAATCCAGTATATATTTAACATGTGCAATTTTTCTATACCTATTTCCACAATCATTATGCTGCACAAGAAAAATAAGATCAAGAAGAAAAAAATGAGAAAAAAAATAAAATGCAAGCAAACAGCAATAACAAAAAGTGAAAATACTATGTTGTGATCCACACTAAGTCCCCACAGTCCTCTCTCTGGCTGCACATGGATCTCTTCATCACAAGATCATTGGAACTGGCCTAAATCACCTTGCTGTTGAAAAGAATCACGTCCATCAGAATTGAGCAGCATATAATCTTGCTATTGCTCTGTACAACGATCTGGTTTTGCTCACTTCACTTAGCATCAGTTCATGTAAGTCTCTCCAGACCTCTCTGAAATCAACTTGGATTATTTTTTGCATTATTGTGTCAAGGTCCTTTTTTTTTGGATGCAACTTTCAGGCAGTCCAATTATTCTTATATTTTTCCTCTTCTTGATATTTTCTCCAGATCTGTGATTTTTCTTATAAGATATTTCACATTCTGATCATTTTTTTTTCATTCTTTATAATCTGTTTTGTTTTTTTCTTGGTCTCTCATAGCTTCATTAGCTTCCCGTTGCTCAGTTTTAATTTTCAAAGAGTTATTTTCATCTTTAAGACTGTTTCTCCTTTTCTAGTTGGCTAGTTTTTTTTTTTTCTCATAATCTTTTTGTTTTTCTTGGATGGTTTTTATTTTATTTTATTTAGTTTCTTCTCAATGTCTTTCATTAGATTTTCAAATTCCTTTTTGAGTTCTTCTATACATTACTCTTTGGAGTAGAAGCTTTTATTTTTATTTCAGTGTCTTCCTCTGAAGATGAACCCCAGTTTTCCCTGTTCCCATAATAAGTATCTATGGATTCTTTCTTCTTTGCTGGTTCATTTCTAATTTTTATTTTTTTAATGAAAAGTATTAGTATAAGCACCTCTAATCATGGGGTAAGGGAGGAGATGGTACCTCTAGCTTCATTTCAACTCTTCCCTCTGACCTCGGGTCCCAAACCAAGACCTCTATCTTTAAGCAAGTGCCTGAAACCAGCAACGTCCCTGTCCCATTGCCTCTGCATTCACAGGTGTGCAAATTCCTTCTCCTTCAGGGTTGTATCACAAATAATCACAGCTGAGCCTGGCATTCCTACTCATCCTAGGTTCACTCAGTCTTCCCAGACTCAGACCCCTACTTCACAATAGTCCAGGAAGTGAAAGTTTCTGTGACTCCTGCTCAAGCTCTATCCATACCCAGCTAGCCTGAGGGGTCCCCATTTGATGTTTCTGTGGAGCTAGCCCAGAGGTGTTTACACTTCACCCAGGTTAATCCCAGCTGGGACTCTCTTTCTTCTGATCTCAGGTTGTATCTGGAGGAACCAGTTCTGCCTCAAATCTTCTAGATTTATGTTCGCCCTGAGTTACATATTTGTTCTAATTGTGGGGGAAATTGGGAGAGCTTGAAATTTACCAACCTACTGGGCCATCTTCCCAGAATCCTGTCCACAAGAAATTTATTCTTTTTTTATAAAATTTTGAGTTCCAAGTTTTCTCCCATCTTTCCCTTCATTCTCCCTAAAACAGTAAACAACTTGATATGTTTCAGGTTCTTTCAGAGAGCATTTTCCATCATTTTGTCTTTTGGAATTGAATTGGATCCTTATATTGCTGAGAAGAATTGTTATCATTACTGTATATAGTTCTATTCCTGGTTCTGCCCACTTTGCTTTGCATCCATTCATATAAATCTTTCCAGGCTTTTCTGAAATGCATATGAATGAGTCCTAAAGAAAATTAGTAATTCCAAGAAGAGGTGAGGATAAAAAACATTCCATCTATAGGTGGCAGTCAATTCAATAGTACAGAGACAAGAGATGGAATGTTATATGTGAGGAAAAATATAATTATTAAAAATATAATAACAATATAATTGGAATTTAAGATGTATGTAAGAGGATTAGAAAGGTAGGGAGGGGCTATAGTTGTAATGAACTTTCAATGGCAGAGGTCATTTTTTTTTTATCCTTGAAATAATAGGGAACCAGTGGATTTTAATGAATACGGGAATGGCATAGTCATATCTATGACTTCAAATCTCTTTGGGAGTTGTGTGGAGGATAGATTAAAATGGAAGGGACCAGAGGCAAAGAGACCAATTAGGGGACTATTATAATAATGTAGACAAGAGTTGAAAAAGTTCTGAATGGAGTAGATAGCTTTTGCCTTCCAAGAGCTAGCACTTGAAATCTCATGCCACAGGATCTCTAGTCCAATTAGACACTACTCTGATTTATGCTATAGCTTTTTCACTCTGCATAGGTGCTACATGTAGATGTCACAACACATTTTGAAGTCTCACTATTAAATTTTATAGCAAACTTATTTAAAAGAGATATTTGATTATTGCTTTGGACTCAGAAGTAACTGATAGTATAGGAGGTATCTCTGACATACCTATGGCACCTCTAAGAGAACTACCTAGAATAAAAATACATAGAAGATCATTTTAAAACTTGGCCTTCGAATTAGTTAAAATAAAGGCAGAGAAATGTTTTGTTTTTGTTTGCCATGGAAATATGTTCACTTGTTGGATGCTGAGCTCCCTTTGGAGTCTGTTCCTTTCTTCAATCCTTAAAATTTCTTTGTAATAATCCTTGCTCACTCATGGCTTTATCATCTCAGCTATGTAAATAATTCATCTTTAGCTAAGATGCCACTCAAACTTTATCTAAGGGTGAATTGAAAGTTCTGTTAATGACTGCCATACTGAACCTTAAAGCAGTGGTATAATTTCAAGGATAATGAATGCACTTTAATCCTTTTTTTCTAATACTTAAATAACTCACTGTGGAATTACAGCATTTTAGAGCTGAAAATGATGTTAGTATCATCTAAAATCATCTAAACCTACCCACTCATTTTACAAATGATGAAAATTGAGACTTATGGAAGCTCAGTTCAAGATTTTATAGGGAGTTAATATATAATGAAATCAAGAAAGGAACAACAACCTCATCAACCAGGTATGAATGTCAACGCAGCACCAAGCATCTTTGCCTTTTATTGTCTGCTCATTCCCAGCTCCTCCTCTCTAGAACTTTGCTTAGCTCTTATAGATAAACATCTGCTATAACTTGCAAGGTTCCAACTCACTTTCTAGTCATATCCCAACCATGCAGCTTTACTCCTTGCTTTTCTAGTTTCCTTTTATGTGTGGTTTTAACCAATTAGCATGTTAAGTTTCTTGAGGCTAGGAACCTTATTGTTTATATGTCTGTATCTTCAATGATTACCACAATGCCTGGTATATAGTATAAATTTATAATTTGATGAATTTCTTAGCCTATCTATTGTCTCTCTTCAGCAAACTTCCAAATCTTTTTTTTTTTTTTTTTTTTCTTAATGGAGCATAAGTTCTTAACCTTTTTTGTGTCATGGAACTAAATAACAACATGGTAAAATCTATAGATTTCCCTTCTCAGAACAGTGTTGTGGGGTTTTTTTTTTAATTCATAACTGAAGAAAATATTAAATTTCATTCTAAGGCTAGTAAAATAAAAATTTCCTATCTAAATTCACAGACCCCTTGAATTTTTAGCCCCAAGTTAAGAACCTTTGTATTAGAATAAACTGACAATCATATAGCTCTGTTCCAAGACTGTGTTCCTAATCCCTAAGTACTAGTTAGATAAAATTGCAGAGTACTTGGTTATAAGTAGCTACTATCCTCTTTCTTCTTCCTCCATCATTTCATTATCCTGTTCCTATCCTCATGTTTCCAGTCATTGTCTGGAGCTTCTCAGTATGATAGATAACCCAACCAGACCCACTTTTCCTGGAGCAGCCTTCTCAACTCCATTCCATTCCCATCTTGGGGAAAAAACCTGCCTAATAGCTCCTTACTTCAGGATCCTTGCTCAGAGAAGGGGCTTAATAAATATTTGTTGATTGAGTATATGACAAAAAATAGCCCTACATGATTAACTTTTTACCCACCTTCAGTAGATAAAGAGTAACTACAAAGAACTGAAATGCCTATGCAAAATAGGTAGCATATAAAGGCAAGATCCCAGTTTTCTAGAAATATGGAAGCTTGGATCTTGGCTCTTCATAATCCCTCCTCAAAAGCAACAACAGAAATACAAAAGGAACCTTCACAAAAGAATTAAAAGTCACCAAAAAGATAAAAAGCAAAATGGAAAAATGTTCCAACTAAAATATATATACTAATATATCATATAGATTTGAAGGTAGATGTGTATGCATGTATGTATGTGTGTATACACAAAAGCGTGGTGTGATGGATAGAGAGCTAACCTGAGAGAAAATAAGTATTCAAGACCTTTCTCTTACATGTAGAGGTTATGTGACCTTAGATAAGTGAATTAATTCCTCAATACTTCAAGCAATTGTCTAAGACTATAAGTTAGAGACTTATCTATATCAATAGAGGGATTTCCCTCATTGTAACTTCCTTAAGCCAATGAACTCATAGATCCAATTCATAACATATATGCATGTACACATACATATGTAAGTACATATGGATATGTTTGCATATACATATATGCAAATATATTTATATAGAGAGATATATATGTACAAATAGAAACTATTTCAGAAATAATACCAGAAATGAAGCAAGTTAGAAATCCTTGAAATATAAGATCAAAATGATAATGGACACAATCTAAGGAATTAATGGAAGAATTAACTAAAGCTAAAAGATTTTAGGATGAGTTAGATAATAACTAAAAACAGATAAAAAAAAAATTCCAGAAATAAGTTGACAAAGCACAACAAAATGGAGACCTACAGAAAAAAAATCTGAAAATATCAATGGATATAATTAAAAACAGAATTGATAGAGTAGAAATCAGAATGTTAGACAATACAGTAGAATGGAGGGAAAAGCCAATCTCAGAAAATGACCGGAAAAAGATTAGGAAGTAATGTAGACGAAAGTGGTAGATTTGGAGAATAGATCAAGGAAAAGAAATCTAAATTCCTGAAGTCCTACAGAATACCAAAGAGGAAAATTATATAGTCGGTATTTTTAAAGAAATTATGCAAAATAACATGATTAATATAAAAATAGGTTTAAAATTATTCTACATGTATAATTGATACCAGATTCCTTACTGTCATGGGGAGGAAGAAATAAAGATGGGAGGGAGAAAAAATTTGGAACTCAGAATCTTATAAAAATGAATGTTAAAATATAACAGTATGCTTATCTATTAGGCAAAGAAGTCAAGAAAGAATTAGAAAAAAACCCAGCATAAATTATCAAGGAAATTTGATAAATTATCAAAAGCATAAATTATCTAGGAAAGGATTCCCTATTTGATATGAACTGTTAGGAAAACTAGATAGAATTCTGGCAGAAATTGGGCCCAGACTAGAGTGTTATACTATATTTTACAACATATAGATAAGTGAGTTAGATACTAAAGACCAGGGCTATCAAACTCACTTCTCACAGTATAATCCTGAGTATAGCAGAATCAGATTAAAATGTAATTGGGACTTTTTTTGCAAAATAAATAAAAGTTAAAAAATAGATCATGTTAATTTGTGGGTTTTTAATTTAATATATACCCTAAAGACAATATAATTTTTTTTTAATTAGAAGAGTAGCAAATCATATAACTTTCATAGCTTTGGCTTTATCAAGCATGTATTATATGAAGGATCTTATGACAAGCATTAGAAAAATAAAGACAAAAAAAAGACGAAAAAAAGTTTCTGCTTTAAGTAGCATAAATTATACTTGGAGAGAATGTAAGCTACTTGTAACTATATATATATATGAATGAAGAATTCAATTTAAAACATATATAATACAAATGCAAAGTTATTCAGAGGAAAGAGGGCATTGATGACTATAAAGTTCAGGGACTCAGGCAGGAAGTAGCATTTGAGCTCATCCTTGAAGGAGATAAGGAATTCCCCAGAGAGGCACATGCTTAATGGTTTAATCAGTAGATCCTGCTTTGGGCAGGATATAACAACATAATTTGATATGTTGATAATCCAAGAGATTCAACAAGTAATTACTTTAACATGGTAATATAAATTCATAAATCATATGTATCTTAATATGCCACTTGCAAAAAATCATGAAAAATAAATAGAAAGATAATTATACAAATGAAAAGAAATATAATGATTTATATTAAATACCCAAGATACATAGGGAACTATTAAAATGACAATTTTAAAGTTATTTTAACAAAAATTATAGGAAACTTTTACGGGTATCTATGATACATGGATGCTAGGTAATTCACTGAATACAGATGCCTAGTCAGGAATATGCAAGTTCAAATCCAACCTCAGACACTTACTTGCTGTGTGATCCTGGGCAAGTCACTTAGCCTCTGTTTGTGTTAATCCACTGGTGAAGGAAATGGCAAACCCTTCCAGTATCTTTGCCAAGAAAACCCCATACACAGCCATGAAAAGTTGGACATGACTATATGACCAAAAAGCTATACTTGGCTAAGTAGAGCTAACATAGTAAAATGTTGCTAGTTTCCCAAATGACACAAATTCAATCTAATACTAGTCAAAATACCAATGTAAACTTGGAAATAGAAAAATGATCATTAAAAATGTCAAGGAAAACTTGATAAGGAAGACTTGTCCTGACAGATTTCAAATATATTCTAATATGATAACAAATAAAATGATCTGATTATAAATATTTTTATAGTAATATATCATGATTTTTCTTTCACTGAATGACAAATATGGAAATATGTTTACAAGAATTGCACATGTTTAACCTGTATCAGATTGTTTGCTGTCTTGGGGAGAGGAGAATAGAAAGGAAGAAAAATTTGGAATACAATGTTTTGCAAAGGTGAATGTTGAAAACTATCTTTTGTATGTATTTGGAAAAATAAAATACTATTAAAGAAAGAAAAATTATGGACCAACAATTGGCATCAGACTAAACAACAACAACAAAAACCCTCTAAATATGGGACTATCCATTTTATTACATATCTTTACTTTATAAGTAAATATATGGCCTGTGTTCCTCTTTTTTGTATGTTTGCAAACTAAATATTATGATCACAGGTTTTTTTTAATATGCCTCAAATAGTTTACCTGTGCTGAAACTTTATGTTTTTTTCACTGATTAATTAGAATCAAGTGTGCAAGGAAAATATGTCATTTACTGCTATTGTAGCTCCAATTTCTTTGCTTTTTGTAATAGATTGTTTTACTCTTTAAAAAATGATAAATCAATCCAGAGATCCAGAAATGAAATCTTGTATGCAAGAGATTAAATTTTTTTTCTTATAAAACCAATGTTGAATCATTCAATAAAAGTGAATGTTATTATAATGAAGGACAAAATGGTGAAAAATAAGTTTGGTTCTACTTTACATATATACCACAACAAATTCCAGTTGAAAAAATGATTGAAAATTTTTAATGGTAAAAAAAAAACAGAAGTAAAAATGATGTGTTTTATTAATTGTGGAGAGAATAAAATTATTTCTTTAAATAGAATAAATGATTAAAGATAAAAATAAATGTATTTTTAAAAGTTTTACTTAAACTTAGATTAATTTAGAGACATTTTGACACTTAGGTGCTTTTATGATCCCATTGAGGTGAATACTCTCTTCAACAATACACATAGAAACCCTTATATGCTTATTAATCCAATAAGACTTTTGTTAATTTACTCCCACAAATCCTTTGTAGAGGTACTTCTTCTTTTTCAGAAAACTCTTAACATTGCATGGATATCAGCTAACCACATGAGTTAGATTTTGGTTATCCCTCACTACCAGCACATGACTAATTCATCCTGTCCCAACTCAGTCATCCAGATATTTGATGATATCTATCATGACACTAACTTTTCTAATAGAATTACTTTTTAGTAATGTTTTGTAGTTTGCTCATAAGCTCCATATATCTTTTTTGCTGCCTTGTCAGTGACCCTTAAATTTAATTTTTTAGAGAGTATAATATTCTATGACATACACATATATGCATTTGATGATATGAAAATAAAAATATTTTATACAACAAAAAGCAATGTAACTAAAATTTTAAAAATATATTCCCAAGAAAATATCTACATTCCACAAAAAAGTTTATACAATTTATACTATTACCTATTCCCAACAGATAAAACTGTTCAAATTCATTATCTAGTTAACTGTTCTTATGTTTTAGAACTAGAAAAGACCCTAGAGACTGAGGATTAGACAAGTTAAATGTTTTAGCTTATATTCCTATGGAAACAAAGTGCTTTTGATGCACACAAAGTTGGTAGAAATATTTAAAAATAATAAAATTCACTGTTGTTTGTGTTGTGAGGAATAAGAAAAGTCACATTTTTTTGTAAAACTAAATTGATGAAATCTTTTTGGAGTGTAATATGCCAATATTATAATAAAAGTTACAAAAATAATCATATGCACTGATCCAATAATGCTATTAGGACTTGATTCTAAAGAGACTATTTATTAAAAATAAAAGAACAAAAAAATTCATCCATTATACATATTTTTATATGTATAATTATAAATATATAATATTTATAATAACAAAATATTAGAAATAGCTTACATGCTTGATAATTGAACAATGACTAGGAAAATAGTGTTATATTAATAGAATGTAATACATTTCCCCATAAAATTATAAATATGAAGTGTGTTAAAAACAGCCAAAATAATGCAGAAGGAAAAAAGCAACATAAAGAGGAAATGTGATGCTATAGTAGGAAGAGTCCTAGATCTGGATCCAATTGACCTGGGTTTAAAATCCCATCTCTGGGACCTGGAGAGACTTATATGAATTGATGCTAAGTGAAATGAACAGAACCAGGAGATCATAATACACAGCAACAAGACTATATGAAGATCACTTCTGATGGACATGGCTCTCTTCAACAATTAGATGATTCAAACCAGTTCCAATTGTTCAGTAATGAAGAGAGTCATCTACATCCAGAGAGAGGACTATGGGAAATGAGTGTGGAGCACAACATAGCATTTTCACTCTTTCTGTTATAGTTTGCTTGTATTTTTGTTTTCCTCCTTAGGTTTTTTTCTTTCTTTCTAGATCCAATTTTTCTTGTGCAGCAAGCTAACTGTATAAATATGTATACATATATTGGATTTTACATACATTTTAACATATTTAATATGTATTGGACTACCTGCCACCTAGGGAAAGGGGTAGAGGGAAGGAGGGGAAAATTTGGAACAAAAAGTTTTGCAAGGGTCAACGTTGAAAAATTATCCATGTATAAGTTTTGTAAATAAAAAGCTATAATAATAAGAAAAAATAATTAAAAAAAAATCCCATCTCTGCTGTGCCCTAGCACTCATTCCATCTCTGAAGGAATCAGTTTCCTCAGCTGCAAAATGAAGGTGCTAGGCTCAATGATCTTCAACATGCCTGGCAAATAGCAGGCACTTAACAAATGCTGGTTGATTGAAGGACTAATTTAGCTCTTGATTCTATAATCCTATATGAACAGTATCCATGTTGATTTCTACTTTATTTTAAGTCCCTATGCCCTGAGGAACTGGCTAGTAGCCTTTGGAGCTTTCATTTGTTGTTTTTTATTCTATAACTTGAGGCAGAGTAACTGAATAGGACAATTAGGGAAACTGGGTCAGGACATTAAAAGAACTATGGCACAACATTATGTCTGGTAGGTGATGCCATGACATACAACTAAACTGGATTTCAATGAGAGAGGGCAGTGCAGAGTCACCAGCCTCACATTTTCCTTCAGAGTCAACAGGGTTCAGTGGCAAGATGTAGATCAGGATGACTGGAAATGGCCCTGAAGACAAGTAGAGACCAAGGCCTTTTTAAGCTAAACTATTTAACAGGTCTCAGATTGACTGAGACAATGTCAAATTAATGATTAAGGCTAGGTAAGAAATGAGGCAGAAAAAAAAATCAGTCTGAGAGGGTAAGATTCTCAGGGTTTCTGGTCAAAACAGAAACAAATGCTATTAACATTCACTTAAATTACATAGCCAATGAACTACATTCTATTACAATTTAGGTTAGCTAAAAAACTTTTTTTTTTTTTTAACAGAAAAGGAAGGATAGAGAAAGCTGTAAAGTAGAAATCAGTCATTTCTTACATATTGCTGAACTAATGCTTCACAAATTTGTATGTCATCCTTGTTCAAGGGCCATGTGTTAATCTTCTCTGTATCATTCTAATTTTAGTTTATATACTGCTGAAACAAGCACCATATTGCTGAACTAAGAGGGTCGAAATGCCCCAATCACCTGGTGGCCTAAAAATTAAAAGTAAGAAAAAAATAATAACTATGTAAAGCAGATGGTCTTATCCACTATTATAACACCTATTGATAGTCCTTGTAGTCTTGTCTAAAAGTGTTGAAGTTGAGAAGGGGGATATTCCCAGACTGATGTCATGAGGGGTCTTTTAAAAATTTGCAGGCTTGAACCCATTCCTAGTCAAGGGAGTTTATTGAAAGTTTAATGAAAGTAATGTATGCCATTACTAAGCAGACTGAAATCTAAGGGAGTCCAGTAAAGAAACTGAAGCAAGTGAATACACTTACATAGCTTTCAATCATAGATAATGCTAATTTTATGGTTCATAGTTGGAAGGAGTGGTTGTCAGTTGATCAGATTATTATTGACAAGATTACCAATCAGCAACAAATTGGGGTGGTCTTATTCATTATTGTCTCAGAATTTTATCTGTGGGAGTTTCCTGAGGCCAGAAGCTATCTGGCTAAGGAATGCTCAGAATCAGATAGATTGGGGTTTAGAAGTTTCCTTAAGCAGACTCCAAAGTCAAAAGTTTTAGGATTTCATATTACAGCAAAAGGACTTCTTTCAGAATTGTAAAAGTAGTCAGCTCCCCTTATCTCCTACTCTTGAATGAGGAATATCTCTTTCAGGTAACAAACCTTGCCAGTTGAGTGGGAGTTATTTCCCCATAAGCTTTCTTCTCCTTTTCTCCTTTGAGATTTCATAATATAGGTACTCTCAATATATAACAAGGACACATAAACAAAGTGTACTGGACTATTCATCACAAATTTTCACCCCTTTCCAGATGGAGATTTATTTCAGACATAATTCTAAAGATAAGCAATGCTCCTCTTTCTAATTCATGATATATTGAAAAGTCAAATGCTTGGAGAAATGGATTTATACCAAGAATGATTTTTTAAAAAAACAGAAAACAATGTACTTTTTTTTTTTTTTTTTTTTTAAAGCATGACAAAAATATTTTAACAGAAAAACACCTCTAGGAATTATGCCATGTTTCGTGTGTAAGTGACTCATCTAACTGATTCATTTCACTGATATTCTCCTTCTGTAATGTTCTCCCTCCCCAGTCTTCATTATTTGAATTTGTATATTATCAGAAGCAGGGAGGTGGGATAGAATGTGGACGGGAGGGAGAGACAGAATGTGAATTTATTAAGCATTTGCCAAGGCACTGTGCTAAAGTGGGGGAAGGGAGAATCTAATTAAAATCAAACAAGATAATCTTTGCCCTCAGGGAGTTTACATTTGAATGGGGAGTACTACATATAAAAGGGAAATTGAAATGTAATGTAAAGGAAGAGAGATGATCTTGGGGACTTGATTCCATGAAGTTGACTGGAAAGGGAGATGGAAGATCAGACAAAAGGTCATCTTTTTAAAAGAACCCTGGTTCCCAAGATGGAGTACAAAGTTTTGGTGGGAAGGGGCAAGAGATGAGGGCTGGAGTGGAAACTGTATGGTTTGGCCAAGAAATAAAGAGGTTTGGTTCCCAGTAGGGAATAAAAAGTTCAATAGTCATCTCCGATAACTTTCCCTGATTTTTTCCAGTCAGTAATGTCTTTCTCCTTTAATTCACTTATGAAATATTATGCATTATAATTATGTTAGTATTTTATCCCCTACTAGACTAAAAGACCCAGGAGGAAGGGGTTTATCTTTATCTTGTCTAAATTTTGCATCTCTTCTAATGTCTAGAATACTTTTTTTACTTACTGTAAACACTGCTGAATGAAGGATAAATTAAGAAACAAAGTAACCTTTCCTTTCTCTGTGCTTTGCTTTCTAACATACCTGCCTTCAAGTATTTGAAGGGTTTTCATTTAGCAGAACATATAGACATTCCACTTGGCCCCCCAAACAGAACTAGTGATAAGGTCCTGAATATCCAGATGGGCATTAGCAGAGAAAACCTAAAATACTGGTAGGATTATAATCCCTGAGACAAGCAGGGAAGAACCTAAATCCAGGGGAATTTGTAGACTCCAGCTCCTAAGAATCAGCACATTTCCTGGGGACAAACCACCATGTGATTCAGCACAGCCCCAGGCAACTAGGCTTCCTCCAGCAGCCAGACCTCTACATGCTTCAGCATAACCTCAGGAAAACTCAGAAACCCTTCCTGACCACAGCACACACTAGACACCACCACTAGGTCCCTGACTTAGCACTAGGTAAGCTGCTAAACTCCTATAGTCTCCACAGCAAGACCAGATACCACTTATCCCATCCCCTCAGCCTGTACTAGACAACAGGATCCCTTATGGGACTGAGGGCAGTATCATTGCAGCACTGGGTAAATAGCCAAGGCCTGTAGTCACTGGCACAAGACAGTACTCCTGCCACCTGGGGAGTAGAGCTCAAATTTAAAAGAAAAAAAGGCAGAGAGAGAAAGAGAAAAAAAAAAAAAAAAAATATATATATATATATATATATATATATATGTAGAGAGAGAGAGAGAGAGAGAGAGAGAGAGAAAGAGAGAGAGAGAGAGACAGACAGACAGACAGACAGACAGACAGACAAAGAAGCAAAAATCAGTTTTAAAAAGTCTGACCATAGAAAGCCATTATGGTGACAGGAAAGATCAAGGCACAAACTCAGAAGAGGACAATGATGTCAATTGGCAATTTTCCTCTCTCCCCAAATAAAAAGGAAAATGATCTCAAGCCCAGAAAGAATTCATGGAAGAGCTCAAGAAGGAGCTTTAAAATCATATAAGAGAGATAGAAAAAAGATTGAGAAAAGAAATAATAGTGATGCAAAAGAATTAGGGGGGGGAGGGAAGAGTCAACAGCTTGGAAAGCTGCTTAAAAGTATAAATGGCCAAATGAAAAATGAGGTACAAAAATCCAGTGTAGAAGAAAACTTCTTAAAGAGAATAATTAGCCAAATGGAAAAGGAAGTACAAACCTAACTGAGGAAAACAGCACTTTAAAAGTTAAAGTGGGGCAAGTGAAGCTAACTGAGCATGTGAAGCTAATGACTCTAGGAAATATCAAGAAGGAATCAAAAAAAATTCCAAAAGTATGAAAACATGGGAGAAAATGAAAAATATATCATGGAAAAAACAATTGACTTAGAAAATAGATCCAGGAGAGGCAATGTGAGAAAAAATGGACTACCTGAAAATTATAATCAAAAGGAGGACCTGAATAGCATCTTCCAAGAAATTATCAAAGAAAACTGTCTTGAAGCCCTGGAACAAGAGGGCAAAAGAGGCATGGAAAGACTCCACTAAACACCTCAGGAAAGAGATCCCCAAAATAGAAACTCCAAGAAAGATAAGAGTTAAATTCCAGAACTATCAGGTCAAGGAAAAAAATACTACAACTGGCCAAAAAGAAACAATTAAAATATCAGGGAACCACAATCATGCAGCATAAATATTAAAGAACTGGAAGTTATGAAACATGATATTCCTGAAGACAAAGGAGCTAGGACTACAACCAAGGATCACCTATCTGGCTAAATTAAGCATAATACTTCAAAGGAAAAAAAAAATCATTCAATGAAATAGAAGGATTTCTAAGGATTTCATAAGGAGAAGACCAGAACCAAATAAAAAATTTGATGTTAGGTTATCAGGATTCAAGAGAAGCATAAATAGGTAAAAAGGAAAAAGAAAACATAAGGGATGGCATTAGACCTAAATTGTTTATATCTATACATGGGAAAATGATATTTGTATTTCTTACTAATTGTATCACTGAGTACAAATTGAAGAATATATATAGACAAAAGGTCTGGGTATAAGGTGAATTTGAGGGAATGGCATTAAAAAAAAAAACTAAGAAATGAAAAAGAAATATACTGGATGCAGAAAGAAAGAGAAGTAAAATTGTATAATTTTTTTCACAGAAAAAGTGTGAAAGACCTATTATAGAGAGGAAGGTGGCTGATGAGTATCACTTGAACCTTACACTCATCTGTATTGGTTCAAAGAAGGAATAATAGACACAAGCAGTTGAATATAGAAATCTTTTCTTACCAGACAAGGAAGTAGGAGAGGAGACAAAACAAAGGGAGGTGGAAGTGTGAATTGACTGAAGGAAGGACAAATCAGAGATAGTAGAAAGAAGCAAAACACTAAGAAAGGAAAGGATGAAAGGAGAGAGAGGACAAACAGAAGAAGAATAGGATGAAGGGAAAAACATAGGTAGTAATTATAACTGTGAGTGCTAATGAGATGGACTTTCTCATGAAATGAAAGCAGAAAAAATCCTATTATGCTGTATACAAAAAACACACAAATCAGAGAGACACACACAGAATAAAGGTAAAGTATATTAGCAGAATCTATTCTTCAACTGAAATTTAAAAAGTAGGGATAATAATTCTGATCTTAAACAAAGCAAAAGGAAAACAGACCTAATTAAATGAGATGAGAAAAGAAAGTACATCTTGTTTTAAAACTACCATAGACACTAAAGCAATATCAATATTAAACATATATGTACCAAGTGGTATAACATCAAAGTTATTAAGGAAAATAGCAAAACTATACCAGTGGGGTGTTAGGATTACTAAGTGAGAACTGAGGTTGTCTGGATAGTGACAAGGTGAGAATTCAGGTTGGACAATTACAAGGTGAGAACTCAGGTTGACTTGATAGAAGGAGCAAGCCCATTGACTGAAGTGGTTCTTCCCAGAAGCCCTTGCATTATCCCACGCCCATTCTCTGGGAGGATAAAAGAGACAGCACTGGGCGCAGAGAGCAGATCGGCCTGGAGAAGGATAAGAGCTGGAGGAGATTCAGAGCCAGAATTCAAGAAGAAAGACTCTGAATTGCATCAGGCTTGACGGGGCTCTCTGCAGGAAGGGAAGTCACTTCTTTGGACAAGAGTTAACAGCAACTGCCTGGAGACAACGGTTCATTACAGGAAGAAGAATCTGTTGGAGAGATTTGAGTAGAAGACACAGCAGATCTCTTCCCAGAGAGCGATCCAGCAGCTTCTAGAGACGACAGCTCGCTACAGTGGGGGAAACTCAAGTGCTCCCTCTCAGAACTCAAAAATTCCAACCAAACAAACAAGAAAGAAAGTAAGGAGGTAAATAGAATATTAGAAAAGTTAAATATGACAGACCTTTGGAGAAAAACTGAATGGAAACAAAAAGAAATGTAACTTTTTTTTCAGCAATATGTCACCTACACAAAAATAGATTATGTAATAGGGCATGAAACCCTCAAAATCAAATGTAAAAAAGTAGAAATATTTTTAATAGTTTTTATTTACCAGATATTTGCATGGATAATTTTACAACATTGGCAATTGCCAGACCATTTGTTCCAATTTTTCCCCTCCTTCCCCTCCCCCCAAGATGGCAGGTTGACCAATACATGTTAAATATGTTAGAGTATAAATTAAATACAACATATATATACATGACCAAGCAGTTGTTTTGCTGAACAAAAAGAATCAGACTTTGAAATAGTGTACATTTAACCTGTGAAGGAAATCTAAAATGCAGGCAGACAAAATTAGAGGGATTGGAAATTCTATGTAGTGGTAAAAAAGTAGAAATATTAACTGTATTCTTCCAAAGAACTAGGTCTGTGACTAAAAATATCATATTCAGCAAAAATTATCTATAATTTTGAATGAGAAAAAAATGGACTTTTGGGATGTGCACCTGAGGAACAAATGTTAGAAGCATGTCTACAAAAGACGATGGAAACACTAAAGTACTACAAACTACATATAGCTACAGAAAAAATTCAAAAACATGCTCCTTTTCAATATTTAGGATATGAAGTATATCCTAAGACACTCACAGTACAAAAGCTTTCTTTAAGAACAGAGAAGTTGGACACCTTAAATGATTTCCAAAAAGTAATAGGAGATATCCAATGGATGCGTCCAGTGTTAGGCTTAACTACCAATCAACTGCAACCTCTATATGACATTTTAAGGGGAGACAGTGCTTTAAATTCACCATGCCAGCTTACAAAATAAACTCAAGAGGCTTTGAGAGAAGTTGAACTGGCTTTATTCAATGTGGTTGAAAGAGTCACTCAAAAACCCTTGGAAATATCAGTTTTTTGCTACAAAAGAGGCACCCACAACAGTCCTTCATCAAGGAGACAGTGTGATTGAGTGGGTGAAACTCCCAGCACAACCAGAACAAAGCCTTACTCCTTATCCAGTGCTTGTGGCTAGAATTTTATTAAAGGCTATTAAGAGAGTAGTACAATTATCTGGGATAAGTCCTGAAAAAATATACACATTCTATACTAATGCACAAATTAATGTATGCTGTGAGACCATCCCAGAAGGGCAAATTTTATTGGCCACAGCTCCAAATTTTGTACAAGGGTCTCCATTAAAGATAACCCGGTTACTACATAATTGGTGATGGATTTTTGAAGAAAAGGTTACTAAGGTTCCTCTTAAAGAATCAACAGTCTTTACAGATGCTTCCAAAGAAAATATTTGTGCTGTATACTCTCATGATTTAACCATAAAGAGAGTAGTCAGGACTCCTTTTCAGTCCACTCAACAGAATGAATTATTTGTTATCATGCTAGCTCTTACTTAATACCCAGGAGATGTAAATATAATTACTGATTCAGCCTATTCAGTAGGTGTAGTACAAAGAATTGCCACAGCCCAAATAAAATTTGCAGCCTCTAATATTTATCAGCTCTTTAAGGAACTTCAAGAGCAAGTGAGAAAGCATCTAGGCAAGATTTATATCTTGCATGTCTACTCACATAGTGGACTTCCAGGTCCTATTTTTGATGGAAATTCAAAGGCAGACAGCCTTTTAACTATGTTAGCCAGTACTCCTTTATTTTAGGAAGCACAAGAATCTCATTCTAAATATCATCAGGCTGCTTGAGCTTTACATTTACAATTTGGAATAACAAGAGAGGAAGCTAGGAGCATAGTAAAAAGCTGTACAGCTTGCCTTCCTTTCCACGCTCCTACACTCCCTCCAGGGAAGAATCCTCATGGTTTAAGACCCAATGAAATCTGGCAAATGGATGTGACTCACTATAAATCTTTTGGTCGTCTGTCTTTTATCCACGTGGTGGTAGATACCTTTTCAGGATTCACTTTTGCAGTGCCAACAGCAAAAGAGACAGCCCGAGTGGTCACTGAATTCCTTATCCAAGCATTTGAAATTATGGGTGTGCCACAAGAAATAAAAACAGATAATGGACCTGCATATACTTCTAAACATTTTGCACACTTTTGTGTGCAATATAAGATTTTACACACCACTGGCATACCTTTTAATCTGCAAGGTCAGGCAATAGTAGAGAGAAGAAACAGAGACATTAAGACACTCCTCCAAAAACAAAAGAAAGGGGGAGCCACAAGTAACCCTAGAGAACTTCTAAATTTAGTTCTCTATACCATTAGTTTTCTAATTTTTGACAAAGATGCACTGGCTTCAGCAGGCAGGTTTTATATCTATCCTTAGATAATCACCAGGTGATGTGGAGAGACCCAGAAAGTGGTAAATAGAAGGAAATTAGAAAGGTTAACTGCCTGGGAGAGAGGGTTTGCTTGTATTTTAATAGACAGAAGGAAACATATGAAGAAGGAAACAGATGGGTGGCAACAAGCACCTGGAGAGAGACAGAAAAAGAGAAAAACCTCAAAACAAAGGAGAAGATCTAAGAAACATTTGACACTGAAAGAGCATGGCTAATAAGAAGACTATTAAAGAACTTTAAAACCAGCAGAGATCATTGGATTTCCTAACACAAGATGAGACTAATGGACAATGGACTTATGGACATGTATAAATTCTCAATTTATGATTATTTGATCATGTTATTTGTTACATCACTTTTAGCATGTGTTATGTTACTATGTGTTTATATAATTTATGTAATTATGTGTAATACCTCCCATATTGATGGATTTATGTTTCAAGTTCATTGGTTGAAGTATTTTCCCACAAGCCCCTGAGTTCTCACATGCCCATTCTCAGAATTCTGAACTTGCTCCTCTTAAAGGTGCAAACTCCTTTAAACATGTAAACTCCCCCCCCCCCAGAAGTCCAAAGGTGCAAACTCCTTTCAAAGGCCTGAACCAAAGGTGTGAATTCTGAGCTAGAGAATTGTTTAGACAACCTGAGTTATCACCTTGTAATCCTAACATTGGACAGTCAGTGAACTTACAGATTTTCAGGACTTTCTATCAACCAAACCCAAACTTAACAGAAAAATTTAACATATAAGAGTCAATATCAAAGATCAATTTTAAGAAATTCAACATGGACAAACTGTTTAAACATAGACCATTTTTTTTTTACATAGGAAATGTATACTATGTGCTTAAGATTCACATCAACAAGAAGATAGCTCAAAATAAAAATTGGCAGAGTTAAGGTAAAAATAGTAATCATATACAAATGAGATGCAGATGAAGAATAAATACAGAGACACTAGAGTGGGGAGGAGAGCTCACAGTTCTGAAAACCTACTCACATTAGGAAAGAGTTCAATAGACAACACTACACATATACCGTGAAGGGCATAGCCTCCTCCAAGTTTATAAAGAAATAAGGGGGAGAGGTGGGTGGGTGGAGAAGCAAAGGGTGAGGGAAGAAAACAAGGGAGGAATCCTTGGGTGGGAAGAGGTTAAATAATAGCAAACCAAGTTATGGAGCAGAATTTAAGCAGAGTCAATAGGGATAGGAAAGATGTGTATGTGTGTGTGTGTGTGTGGGTGTGTGTGTGTGTGTGTGAGTGTGTGTGTTTATCTATATAAGTATACCTCAATATATCTTTTAAAAAACTTTGCTTTTTTTTCCTTCTAATTTTTTTCTTTTTTGATCTGATTTTTCTTGTGCAGCATGATAAATATGGAAATTGCATAGAAGAATTGCACATGTTTAACACATATTGGATTACTTGGTCTCTAGGGGGGAGGTGAGACAAAGAGAAGGAGAAAAAATTGGAACACAAGGTTTTACAAGGGTGAATATTAAAAACTATTTTTGCATATATTTGAAAATAAAAAACTATTATTAAAACATTTTTGAAAAGGAAAAAAAGAAAAGGAAATTGAATGAAGTATTAATATACTCCCTAGAAAAACATCCCTAGGATTAGATGAATTCACAAGTGCATCCTACCAAACATTTAAAGAATAATTATTTCCAATACTACATAAACTATTTGGAAAAATTGATGCTGAATATGTTCTATATTTTGACAAAATATAGCACACATTCCAATTAAAAACACTAGAGACCATAGGAATAAAGAGAGCATTCCTCAAAATGATAAGCAGTATCTAAAACCACTGGCAAACATTGTCTATAAAGGAGATAAGTTTAGAGGCTTTCCCAATAAGATCAGGGGATAAAGAAAGGATGTCTATTATAACCACTATAATTCAATATAGTACTAGAAATGTTAGCTTTAGCTATAAGACAAGAAAAAGAAATGGAAAGAATTAGAATAGGCAATAAGGAGACAAAAATAATACTCTCTGCAGAGTATATGATGCCATATTTAGATAATTCTAGAATATCAACTGAAAAATTACTTGGAATAATTAACAACTTCAGTAAAGTTGCAGGATATAAGATAAAATCACATAAATCATTAGCATTTCTTTATATGACCAACAAAAGAGAAATTCCATTTTTAACTATAAATAATATAAAATATTTGGGAGTCTATCTGCTAAAACAAACCCAGGAACCATATGAACACAATTACAAAACATTTCACACAAAGTCAGATTTAAACAATGGAAAAATATTAATTGCTTGATAGTCTGAGCCAATACGATAAAAGTGACAATTCTGACTAAACTAATAAAGTTCTTCAGTGCTATACCAACCAAACCATCAAAAAAAGTATCTGATAGAGTTAGAAAAAAACAACAAAATTTATCTGGTACTGCTTAAGAAATAGAGTGTTAGATCAGTATGGATAGATTAGGTACAAAACTCAGTAGTCAATGACAAAAGTAACCTAGTGTTTAATAAATCCAAAGACCCCAACTTTTGGAATAAGAACTGCTGGGAAAGCTGGAAAACAAAAGACAAACTAGGTATAAAAAAAATCTCATACCATTTACCAAGATAAATTCAAAATGGGCACATAAAGAGTGACACTATAAGCAAATTAGAAGATCAAGGAATAGTCTATCTGCCAGACTTATGAAAAGGGAAAAATTCATGATGAAACAAGAGATAGAGAGTATATTAAAATGCAAATAGATAATTTTGATTATATTAAATTTAAAAGCTTTTGTGTATACAAAAATGCAATGCAGGAGTAGAAGAAAAGCAGAAAACTGAAAAACAAACTTTACAGCAAGTATCTCTGATAAAGGCCTCATTTCTCAAATATATAGAGAACTGAGTCAAATTTATAATAACACAATTCATTCCCCAATAAATAAATGGTCAAAGGATATGAAGAAGCAGTTTTCAGATAAAGAATTTAAAGCTATCTATAGACATAAGAAGTGCTCTATCACTTTTGATTAAACAACTCTGAGGTACTACTTAACACCTACCACATTGGCTAATACGACAAAAAAAAAAAAAAAAAAAAAGGAAAGTGATAAATGTTGGAGAGGATGTGGGAAAATTGGGACATATTCATTGCTTATGGAATTATGAACTGATCTAGTTGTTCTGGAGAGCAATATGAAACTTTTCCCAAAGGGTAAAAAAAGCGTACAGTTTGATCCAGCAATACCACTACTAGGTCTATATTCCAAAGAGATCATTAAAAAAGGGGGGGAAAGAATCTAAATATGCAAAAGTATTTATAGCAACTCTCTTTGTGGTAGCAAAATATTGGAAATTGAGGAGATGCCTATCAATTGGGGAATGGCTGAACAAGTGGCAGTATATGAATGTAATGGAATACTACTGTGTAATAAGAAATGATTAACAGGCAAGAAAAACCTGGAAAGAATTGTATAAACTGATACAAAATGAAATGTGCAGAACCAGGAAAACGTTGTACTTAGTATCAGCAACACTGTGATAATCAGTTATGAATGACTCAGCTCTTCTTAGAAACATAATGGTCAGGGCATCTAGGTGGCACAGTGGATAGAGCACTAGCACTGAGGTCAGGAAGACCTGAGTTCAAATTTGGCCTCAGACACTTAACACTTCCTAGCTATGTGGCCCTGGGCAAGTCATTTAACCCCAATTGCCTTAGCAAAAAAGAAAGAAAGAAAGAAAGACAATGGTCTAAGACAAGTACAAAGGACTCTTCAAAGAAAATGCTATCCACATTCAAATGAAGTACTGATGAACTTGGAATGATGATTGAACCATATTTTTTTCATTTTAATCTTTCTTGTATTTTCCTCCCTTTTGAGCCATTTCTTCTTTCACAACTGTTACTAATATGAAAATAGATTTTATATAATAGCACATATATAAACCATATCAAACTGTCTACCATCTTTGAAAGAGGAGAATGGAGAGAGGAAGAAAAACTTGGAACTCAAAATTTTGTAAAAATGCTAAAAATTTTTCTTGACATGTAACTGGGGGGGAATAAAATTCTATTAAAAATAAAAAAGTGTTTAATGATTATGTATCATCTTCAAGAAGACTGGTGAGAATGCTGATTGCAATGACTTGGATTATTTCACTGCTTTCCAGTTATTGAGAAGTTCTTTCTGGTCAAATAATATTTTTAAAGTTGAACTTAAGTTCTGGCTCACCATATTAAGCTGTCTATCAGGTAGGTCCTTAATAAATGTTTCCTGAATAAATGACTAGAAAGGCAGTATGTTGTTATAGCAACAGTGAACTGGAAGTTAGAAAACTTGGGTTTCAGTCTCAGTTCTGCCATTCATTTGCTATATGTCCTTGAACAAATAAATTTTTCTTTGGACTGCATCTTCCTCATTTATAAAATCAGGGACTTATTTTGATTAATCAACAGCATTTACAAAGCACTTATTTTTGTGACAGACATAAATTCTGGAGCACAAATGAAACAATCTCTGCTCACATGGAACTTACATTCTAATAAGCAATAGAACATATGTCCTTAAAAATATATAAATGGTTCATAGGAGATAAATACAAAGAAATTTTTGTAGGAAGTGCTCTAACAGCTGGGGAGGGGGATCTGGAATGATGTCATTAGAAGGCAGAGGAGACAATTTCTAAATAACATTCTGTGATTTTTCAAGGTATATATAAATAAGAAAAAATATTTTTGTAACTCAGCTTAGTGCTAGAAATGGAAATATATTGAGGCTATTTGTGAATTTCTTTCATACAAAGAAAAAGTTACAAAGATAGGAAAATTTTTTTATAAAAAGTAAAGAATTAAAGTAATTTTTGAGCTATACTATCTAGGCAGAATGTTATACAAGACATTAATATGTAAAAAAGAAGAAAGCCAAAGTCAGAGAACAATTTGGAAAGCTGGCCAAATCAGATTAATAATGTCTGAAACCGGAAGTTTACTATGATTCCCTTTCTGGATTAATTACTCACTTCAGTAGTCTAAGGTTTGCAGATCTGGTCTTGAGGAAAGTGATTATTTATTTCTACCTCTGGATTCCAAACTGAATTCCTAAAGCTGTAACTCATAATCCCTCACCACTGAGATTTTTTTTTCAAAAATCAACTAGGAGGTACAAATTCACAGCTTTTCAAGGTAGCATAGGAAGGACAGTAGTTATAAAACATTCTGCTAATAAATATAGGGTACACTCTCCCACAAACACATACCATGCTCAGTGAAAGAATAGGAATAAACATAATGTAATGATACTCAGGCATACAGGGAAAACATGGTCAAGGAAACTTATTCATCTGATATTGCAGGGTCTTGATATTTCTCTTCATTCAGTTTCCTTACACTGCCCTCCCTGAACACAGTGTGGCAGCACATGGCTACCACAATTGCTAATATTCAGTGAGTCCACAGCTCTCTTCTCTGCTGCCAGAAATAACATTCCTTGCTTACCTGCTACTTTGAAAACTACTTCTTTTTAGCTGCATCCATCTGGAGAATGTGACTTTCAACTCCTAGACTCTAGATGATGAAGGTGAAACTGTGTCCCCTTTAATCTGTAAAATAATCACTCTGAAATTTGTGTTTCCTTTGATTCCTGGTCTCCCAGACTCCAGAAAGTCTAGAAGAAGGCATATTTCCCAGACTGGGCTTTTCTAAGACAAACCACCGACCCCATTGATCTTTTGGGAGCCCAATCCCCATTCAGAAAGACTTCAAAGTGATTTTCATTCAATTGGGAGATCTGGATCTGATATCAAGTGGCTTGAAACTCCAAGTATCTAGGCCTAGGGGCATTGGCTTTCTTTTCAACTGGAAGTTTTAGCTTCAGACTTCTATAAAGGACAATTCTGAACTCCATATTTTTGCAGAATGTTGGAAGCAGGATTATGCCTTGTCAAGGAACCTCTCTCCTTGGCATAGCTGCCTGCCAGGACTTCTGTCCACTGTGAAGAGACCCTCTTCTCAGTGAAAACTTTTTGTTATTTCTCTTCCAGGGCCTTGTCATTCAGAAATCTGTCTCTCTCTAGCAAAGTTGGCTTCTGCAGTGCCAACATTAAACTTCCTTTTGCCAAATTCTTCGAGTTGGTGAATTATTTCACATTAAACCTGAACTGACCAGAAGGGGATTCCCACAACTCTCTGCATTGCCACTAAAACAGAAAAAAAAAATAATAATCAACTCTGAATTGCTCCCTTCTAGATTTAGCATTTCTTTCTGGGTGAGTAGCTCTGCTGCAGGATTCCACAGCCAGTTACAGAGAGAGAAAATTCCCTTACTCTACCCTATTGCCCTTTGGTTGAGTTATATAAGTCATATTCCATAGTGCTATTTAATATTTCAAACTCTAGAAACTGTTTGATTAACTATGGGGCTTACAGGCTAAGCTTAAAAAAAAAAAAAAACATTGTAAGCATGGCTAATCTTTTCCTAGCCAATGGCCATCTCCTTTCCAATTTAATCAGAGAATTTTTTCCTCATTGTAGAGAAATGATAGTATAGATGTGCGTTTTTTTTAAACTTGGTTAGCATATTAATATTTTTATACGTTGTTAAGTGTGCCTTTCTTTATATATTTACATTAACTGATTGGTGACTGGGGAGAAGGATTCCCATACCATCTCAGTTGTTAAAAAAAAAAAATTGCTGCTTCCCCAGGAAATCAACTCTGCTGGTGCTTTTTGACAGAGCCCATATTCTCAGTTCTGGATAGCTTTCTAGTTACTTTGGGAAGCCTCTCAAGTTCCTTCCCAATACCTGGTACTAAAAGGTTTCATTAAAGTCCTAGTAGAAAGTTTTTAAAATAACCTGGAAATTAACATTCTCCTATGAGAGTCCTTCCTAACAAATGGATCTGGAGGAAAGGTATGGTTCCAATAGGGATCCCAGAAGGGATAGTGGACTAGGATTGATTGGAAGTCATTCAATTACTTTCAAATGAGAAATTAGCCTTCACTGGTTAAAAATTGTTCTGATTCTCTATAACACATAAAGGGCCCAAAATTTCCCCAGGAATCTTTGAAACATTTAGGGCAATCCAGATGGAAATTCAAATTCTCCTCTCACTCAGACAAGCTTGTAAAAAAATCAAACTTAGTAAACCCTAAAGAATTTCAGAAGAACTCTCAAAAAAGAATTAAGTGGGGGAGCTGGTCTCAGACACTTAAACATTTCTTAGCTGTGTGATCCTGGGCAAGTCACTTAACCCCAATTGCCTCAGGGGGAAAAAAAAAAGGAATTAAGCACACTTAAAGTTGATTTTGAGAACTTTCTAGGCCATCAGGAAAATTTTATTATGCGGAACTGCTGTCCATAAGTATCTCAGATAAGTTATCTAGACTCATGTTACAATTAGGAAAATAATCTACATGTACTCTAAAAAACTGAACATGGATGGATCCTTAGTGTATCATGTGCAAATTTTTAGGCACTAGTATTTTAGGGTATTAGGCCCCAGTTTTCCATACTACTAATATCAGCTTTCATATTCACAAAAATGAGTACAGTAATACAACATATATCAGTACATAGACATTCAATGATTTTCAAAAAAATCTTCATTTTAAAAACATCCTGCCAATGTTTATCTTTAAGATACTGGTTTGATTCATAAAGGAACTCCAACAGAAAACTAGCTATCTGATCATAGTCTAAAATAAAAGAAGAAAAAAAATGATAGATTTTTTCCCCCAGTGGTTCTATAATAGTAAGGTATCTAAGAAGGTGAGTCCTAGATGAAGAATGTCTCCAGAATATCCCTTACAGTGTATAGGAGACCCAAATATATTCTGGATGAAGCTCCCACAATGTGGCATTCCCTTTATGGGTCTCTTCAATTAAGCTTACAGATTTTAGTTTATTCACCAGGAGATGATTATCTCCCTCAAGTTCAGGAAGTAACTCCATGGGTCCATACTTTTAAAACTACCTCTCAAGTCTTTGGAATTCAAATTCTTTGAACTTTTCTCCAAAAGTACACTACAAAATAGTTGATATTTATTGAGCAATTACACATTCTATGCATGTACAATCACAGAGATTTAAAGAAGAGACTCTAGTGGCTATTTAATGCAAATCATACCAAAAAAAAAAAAAAATTCCAACTAGACAGTGTTCTGTATTAATGTTCATTCGACCTCTGCTTGAAAATCTCCAATGATAATAAACCTACCAGCTCTGAGAAAAGCATTCTGCTTTTACTTAACTGTTAAGAAATTTGTATTCTTAGTTTTGTTTTTTTTTCCCCCTTTGACATTAAACCTGAATTCATGGGGCCAAACAGTACATGCCTAACATATCTAAACTTTTTCACCTGAACTCTGCCCTAAAGTGATCTTGTTCTTCTTTTCACTTTTGAATTCATGGCCAACTTAAATGCTACCTCTTGAACAAAATCTCTCTTTTTGCACTTATAAGTGACAATCTTTCCATTCAGACTTCAGTAATAATTGATGGGCACCCACTCATTTTCCAGTTCTTTGTCACCACAAGAAGAACTACTACAAATACAAACATTTTTGCACATGTAGGCGCTTTTACATTTTTTTATGATTTCTTTGGGATACAGACATAGTAGTAATATTGCTGGATCAAAAAGTATGCACATATTCTCAGCAGTATAATGATCCACAACTACTTTGAAGGATTTAGGATGAAAGATCCTATCCAAATTCAGAGAAGAAACTGATTATGCCTGAATACAGATTGAAGCATACTCTCTCTCTTTTTTTAACTTTATTTTTCTTGAGGGTTTATTTTATTTTATTTTATTTTAAATTGGGGTGGGAGATCTATGTTTTCCTTCATAATATGATTTTTATGAAAATGTTTTGTATAAGTTCCGGAATTCAAAAGTTTTTAAAAGAAATGTAAAAATTTGTTTTAAATGTAACTGGGGCAAACCATTAAATGAATAAAACACATAAACAAATAAACAGGACAGTTTTGTAGCCCTTTGAGCATAGTTCTAAATTACTCTCCATTAGAACATTTTATAACTCCACCAACAATGCATTAGTGTCCCAGTTTTCCTATATCCCCTCCATTCTAAAATGTTATTTCTAAAACATACATCTGATCATGTTATTCCCTTAATCAAAAATCTTCAGTAGCTATTTATTTCCTCCATCATGAAATACAAATTTATTACACTAGAATTTAGAGCCCTTCACAATATGGTTCCTTACTTGCCTTTCCAAAAAATTCATATTCACTTCACATATTCTATATTTCAATCAACTGGTCCCCATTTACCTCTCATCCTCAGGCCTTTGTACAAGTGATCTCCCACATCTACATTGTACTATCTTCTCCACCAATTGTTATTCTACTGGAATTGTTCTCTTGAAAGTAACTCATGATCTCAGTTCCATTCAATTCAATAAATATTTATTAAGTGCCTACTATGTGCTAGGCACTGTGCAAAATCCTAGAGTTACAAAAAAGAGGGACAAGACAGTCTTTACCTTCTAGGTGCTTAGAATCTAATGGGAGAGACAGTATACAAAGATCTATAAAGCAAGTTATATACAAAATAAATAGGAATAATTAAAAAAAGGGAAAACATTGGAATTGAAAGGGTTAAGATAAAAGAGATCATAAAAGAGGGAAAAGGATCCATGTGTGCAAAAATGTTTGTAGAAGCCTTTTTTTTTGCAGTGGCAAGGCATTGGAAATTAAGTGGATGCCTGGGGAATGGCTGAATA
The DNA here is from genome assembly GCF_048593235.1 of Sminthopsis crassicaudata. NCBI lineage: Eukaryota > Metazoa > Chordata > Mammalia > Dasyuromorphia > Dasyuridae > Sminthopsis > Sminthopsis crassicaudata. Next base: position 85,035,811 of record NC_133617.1, read on the forward strand.
AATTATGATATATGAAGGTAATGAAATATTACTGTTTTATAAGAAATGATGAACAGGATGATTTCAGAAAAGCCTGGAAATATTTACATGAACTAAAGCTAAGTGAAGTGAATAGAACCAAGAGAACATTGTACATAATAACAAGAAGATTATATGATGATTGGCTATGAAGGACTTGGTTCATTTCAACAAAGAGGTGATTCAAAGCAGTTCCTATAGACATATGATAGAAAGTGTCATCTGCATCCAGAGAAAGAACTATGAAGATTGAATATACATCAAAATATATTTGTTGTTATTGTTGTTGTATGTTTGCTTGTTTTTTTTTTTCTTTCTTATGTGTTTTCCCCTTTTGATCTGGTTTTTCTTGTGTAGCATGGTGAATATGGAATATGTTTAAAATAATTGCACATTTAACCTATATTGAATTTCTTGCTATTTTAAGGAAGGGGAGAGGGAAGAGAGAAAAATTTGGAACAGAAGATTTTGGAAGGATGAATATTTCATATACCATAATGTTGAAAACTATCTTTGCATGTATTTGGAAAAATAAAATATTATTTAATAAATTCTAAAAAAAAATTTTAAAGAAGGTTAAGGAAGACTTTCTGTAGAAGATAGGATTTTGGTTGGGACTTTACAGAAGCTAAGGAGGTCAGTAGTCAGAGAGGAATAAGGAGCACATTGTAGACATGGGAGACAACAGTCAGAGAAAATGTCTGAAGCAGAAGTAGAATATCTTGTTTGTGGAAGACTCAGGAGATCAATGTTACTTGATCAAAGAGCATGTGTCAGGGAATAAGGCATAAGAAGACTGGAAAAGTAGGAAGGGACTAGATTTTGAAGGATTTTGAATGCCAAAAAGAGCATTTTGGATTTGCTTCTGGAGGCAATTAAGAAGTCACTAGAGTTTATTAAGTACAGGGGAGGGAGGGGAGCCTAGAGAGGAATGGAATGTGATGATCAGACCTCCATTTTAGGAAAGTCATGTTAGTGGCTGAATGGAGAATGTATTGGAATGTGTTAGAGAATTGAGGCAGGCAGATCCACCAGAGTAAGGAAGAGAGAAGGGGGCATATTCAAAGTGAAATCAATAGAACTTGTCAACAGTTTGGTTATGGGTCGTGAGAGATAGCAAAAAGTCCAAGATGATTCCTTAATTGCAAGCCTAAGGAACTGGGAGGATAAAGGGTTATTATTTATTATATGTTTATCTTCCTGATTCCAAAACCAGTGCCCAGTGCTCTAGACACATAGAGAAGGTAAGGATTTCATGAAGTAAGGTATTATAAAAGAGCGAAGAGAAGAGGATCCAGGAAAGAACACTGATGAATGTTTATAATTTGGCAGTATGATATGAGGGAGGATTCAGTGAAGAAAACAGAGGAGTGGTTTGATAGATAGAAGTAAAAATCAGGAGAGAATGGTATCTAGAAAACCTATAAAGAATAGCAAGGAAGAGAATGTCAGTGTCAAAGACTGCAAGGAAAGTCAAAGAGAATAAATAGGGATTAAGAAAAGGTATGTTCTTGTCTTCCTTGACCTCTATACAAGACTGAACACTATCAACTCTTTAAAAATTTTTTAAAAAATATTTTTATTCATTTTGAACTTAAACACAAAGACAAAAAAGAGAATAATTCTATGTACACAGCACAACATAAAAATAGGATTTAATATAAAGTCATGAATTTCCCTTTCACATGGTTTACTTAAAAAAAAAAAAAACAACTATGTAATATTAGATTATGTTTTAAAACTATCCTGCTTTTCTGTGCTTCCTTCTTTTGCCCTGTGATATGCACTTTTATTATTTTTTCTACCTCCCTCCCCCAGAGAAGGCAATCATTAGACATTAACAAATATGCATATGTGAATATATATATCCAAACATATACATATATAGACAGCATAAATATACTATATATACCAGTATGCACATACATGCATATATATGTATATGTAAAACTATACTATACATACTTCTATTTATCAGTTCCTTCTCTCAATGCAGGTAGCATCTTCCTTTATAGGTCCTTTGTAGTTGCTTTGAGTATTTATAATAGTCAAAATGACTTAATCATTCAAAGATATTCAACAATATTGCTCTTACCATATGAAGTATTTTCTTGGTTCTGCTTATTTCATGCAAGTGTTGCTTTGCTTTTTCGCTTTTTAAAAAATGTCTATAGCACTGATAATATTCTACCACAATCATATACTACAACTTGTTAATCATTTCCTAATTGATGGGCATCCTCTCAATTTCCATTTCTTTGCTATCATAAAGAGAGCTGCCATAAATATTTTAAAACATATAAGTTCTCTTCCTTTTCCCCTAATTATCTTGGAAAATAGTACTAATAATGGTATTTCTAGGTCAAACGTAGTTTTATAACTCTTTGGGCATAATTCCAGATTATCTCCAAAATGTTTGGATCAGCTCACAGTTTCACCAGTAATGAATTAGTGTCCTAATTTTTCCACATCACCTCCAACATGTCACCTTTCCTTTCTATCATTTAAGCCAATCTGATAGATGTAAGATGATATCTCAAAGTTATTTTAATTTACAATTTCTTAGACACTACCAACTCATATTTTGTTTTATAACTAACTGTGTTAATATCTTATCTACCTATAAGGCTAAGTAAGTCTTTCGAGGAACAGTATCTTATCGAGCACATAGGTACATAATAAACAATGTTCTCAAATATTCTCCTTTGGCTAAAGTAACATGGCTCTCTCTGGGTTCTCCACTTACTCTTCTAATTAATCTTTCACTTTCTCCTGGCACCAAAACTGCCTACTTGCTTCCAAACTGTGGTATCTCCCAAGGTCCTATCTTCATTCTTTTGATGTTTTATATATAGCTACATTCACTCCTTTATTGAGCTCATCTACAACCATCACTTCAACTACTACCTCTATGTATTTGATTTAAAAAATTTTTTCTTCAACCTTGTCTTTTCCTTTACATTTCAGTTTCCTCTTTCTAGTGACTCGTAAGATGTGCAACATGCAATCAATTCTAATGTTCTTTTTTTTTTTTTTTTTTTTTTTTTAGGCTGGGGTTAAGTGACTTGCCTAGGGTCACACAGCTAGGAAGTGTTAAGTGTCTGAGACCACATTTGAGCTCGGGTCCTCCTGAATTCAGGGCTGGTGCTCTATCCACTGCGCCACCTAGCTGCCCCAATTCTAACGTTCTTAAAAGAGATCTTGAGAATGTCCTTGTGCATTCACCATAAAATATTCTTTTTGGCAAGCATACATTTGAAATTCAAACAGCATGGCTGGCCCAATGGAGTTGCACTCTCTGCAGGAGAGTTTTAATGCTTGGCAATGTATTTTAAGAAAGGATCCTGGTGTCTAGTATCTGATCCTGCCACGTGATCTTCAGAATCTTCTTAAGACAATTAAAGTGGAAATGATTCAGTTTCCTAGCATGCTGACATACTGTCCAGCTCTCATAGGCATACAACAATGAGGTCAGCACTATGGCTCTGTAGACCTTCAGTTTGGTAGTTGGTTTAATACTTCTCCTCTCCTGTACTTTTGTTCAGAGTCTCCCCAGAAATGAACTGACTCTGACAATGAATGTGTCAATCTCTATCAATGTGGACATCTCCGAAAAGTATATTGCCAAAGTAAGTGAACTTATCCTCAGCATTCAACACTTCTCCATTTTCTGTAACCAATGGTTTCACATACAGATGATATGATACTGGCTGATGGAGTACCTGTGTTTTCTTAATGTTGTTAGGCCAAAATTAGCACAAGCAGAGAATTCAATCTTTGTTGCATCTCAGCTTTGGAGGTTGCATTAAGTGCACAATCATCTGCAAATAAAAAAATGCACCAATACTTCCTCCACTTTAGTCTTGGCTTACAGCATTTTCAAGTTAAACAATTTGCTATCAGTGCAGTATCTGACCTTGATGCCATATTCTTTATCATTGAAGCTATTTGACAACCTGACTAAAAACATCATACTAAAAAGTGTGGAGGCAAGCATATACCCTTGTTTTGCTCCATTGATGACTGGGGAAGTATGAGAGTATCATTCATTGTCCGGAACCCAGGCAAATATACCATCATGAAAATGATGTACAATACTATTGAACTTCTCTGGGCAACCAAATTTTAACAAAATTTTCCATAAGCCCTCATGACTGATAGCATCAAAGGTCTTGGGCATATGTTATGCATAGTTGTGTACAGAACAAAAAAAGTTCTGTTTTGCTCCTGCATTTCTCCTGGAATTGTTTGGCAGCAAACACTATATCAACTGCCCCTCAGCCCTTTCTCAGTGTATCTGAAGATACACTGGCTCTCAGGTAGAAGACCTTCTTCCAGGTGTAGGGTCAGCCTATTAAGGACAACTCTGGCAAGAATTATGGGAACCACCTGCTAGTAGCTGCTGGATATCTAATTCTGACCAGCAGAATAGATCTCTTCATGTGAGAGGATGATAATGACACAAGGAGACTGAGAGGCAGTTCTTATGGACCAGAACTCTGAACTTGAAACAAGGATCCTTACAAGGTACTAAGTGGAAATGAAGAGACAATGGTTATGTGGTTTAGCATGGTTCGGTATAATTAATTTAATCTTACAACAAATAATGGCTTTCTAGTGATATAATGATTGGTTTATACTCAGTGTAGAGCATATAAGCTAGGAGCCTCAGCTAGACTCAGATTCAGAGGCAGAGAAGACAAGAGAATGGGAGTGGGGGTGGTGGGGGGATCAAGCTCTCAGGACCAAGAAGAGAGATTCATTTGATCTTTGGTCAGACTCCTGGTAGCAGGCTCTCCTCCTGCATTTTCTCCACTGAAACCAAGGCTCTAGAAGGCCTCTAAGAAAGATGCCCAGCCCAAAGCAAGGAAACAATAAAGGATTTGGACTTTAACTCCTGGCTGTTCTCCTGGTGATTACTGAACTGAAACGAAGGCTGCTCCCAGAGACCCAGGAAAATGGAACCAGAAAACATTACATTTTAATGCCTGAACATGGGACCAAGGACCTACATCTGTGATCCAGAAATGAGGGTGTGTACAAGAAGGAAACTTTGTAAAGGGCTAAACTAGTGCTTCAGTTGAATTGGGACAGATGTTTAGAAAACAGCCTTCTTTTCCAATTCAAGAAAAATGTGTTAAAAGCTTGGTTAACCTTATAAAAAACCAAGATTTGATTGTAACTTGGGAGCAGATCATTGAACTTTTAAAAACATTACAATACACATATCCTTAATTCTCTAAGAAAAAAGAATTAGATCCAGATGCGTGGAAATTAGTAGGAGAGCAACTAGGTGAATATTACAATGATAATAAACCTGACTCAATTTCTAAAGAAACACTTTATGCATATAACTTAATACAACTGGCTTTAAGAAATTGTATAAGTATTAGAATAAGAAAAAAAGAAGAGAAATAGACTAGTTGATCAGTGGAATAGGTTAGGTTCAAAGGACAGAATGTCAATAACTTTAATAATCTAGTGTTTGACAAACCCAAAGACCCCAGCTTTTGGGATAAGAACTCAATGTTTGACAAAAATTGCTGGGAAAATTGGATATTAGTATGGGAGAAACTAGGCATTGACCCACACTTAACACCGTACACCAAGATAAGGTCAAAATGGGTTCATGATCTAGGCATAAAGAATGAGATTATAAATATGTTAGAAGAACATAGGATAGTTTACCTCTCAGACCTGTGGAGGAAGAAGGAATTTGTGACTAAAGAAAAAATGGAGGTCATTATTGATCACAAAATAGAAAATTTTGTTTATATCTAGTTAAAAAGCTTTTGTTTTGAACAAAACTAAAACTAATGCAGACAAGATTAGAAGGGAATCCATAAAGTGGGGAAACATTTTTACAGTTAAAGGTTCTGATAAGGGCCTCATTTCCAAAATATATAGAGAATTGATTCTAATTTATAAGAAACCAAGCCATTCTCCAATTGATAAATGGTCAAAGGGTATAAACAAACAATCTCAGATGAAGAAATCGAAACTATTTCTAGCCATATGAAAAGATGCTCCAAGTCATTATTAATCAGAAAAATGCAAATTAAGACAACTTTGAGATACCACTACACACCTGTCAGATTGGCTAGAATGATAGGGAAAGATAATGCAGAATGTTGGAGGGGATGTGGGAAAAACAGGGACACTGATACATTGTTGGTGGAATTGTGAATATATCCAGCCATTCAGGAGAACAATTTGGAGCTATGCTCAAAAAGTTATCAAACTGTGCATACTCTTGACTCAGCAGTGTTACTACTGGGCTTATGTCCCAAAGAGATCTTAAAGAAGGGAAAGAGACCTGTATGTGCAAGAATGTTTGTGGCAGCCCTCTTTGTAGTAGCCAGAAACTGAAAACTGAGTGGATGCCCATCAATTGGAGAATGGCTGAATAAATTGTGGTATGTGAATGTTATGGAATATTATTGTTCTATAAGAAATGATCAACAGGATGATTTCAGAAAGGCCTAAAGAGACTTACATGAACTGATGCTGAGTGAAATGAGCAGGACCAGGAGATCATTATATACTTCAACAACTATACTATATGATTATCAATTCTTATGGACATGGCTATCTTCAAAAACAAGATGAACCAAATAAGTTCCAATAGAGCAATAATGAACTGAACTAGTTACACCCAGCAAAAGAACTCTGGGAGATGACTATGAATAACTACATAGAATTCCCAATACTCCTATTTTTGTCCACCTGCATTTTTTATTTCCTTCATAGGCTAATTGTACACTATTTCAAAGTCCGATTCTTTTTGTACAGAAAAATAACTGTTTGGATATGTATACACATATTGTATTTAATTTATACTTTAACATATTTAACATGTATTAGTCAACCTGCCATCTGGGAGAGGGGGGTGGGAGGAAGGAGGGGAAAAATTGGAACAAAGGGCTTGGCAATTGTCAGTGCTATATATTCATATATCTTATAAATAAAAAGCTATAAAAATAAAAATAAAAATAAAAGATCAGAAGGGGATATAGACAAACTAGGTGAAAAGCATGAAGAATTAGACTAGAATGGAGTTAAGTACAAAGTTGATGAAATTAAGGAGTGTGGTGCTTCACAGTAGGAGCCATTAGGGCATTCCCCATCTCATGACCTACCTCCCTCAATTAACCCTTCATGGGTAGAGGGAGGAGGAGGGGGAGGGGCAGTGACACAATAAGTACCACCTATGAAGCAGTCTATGACAAAATTACAAAAGTCTTTAATTAAAGCTAAAAGAGAAGGACAGGATATATCTAATTTAAAAATAAATGCATACCCTGTGATTGAAGAATTTTATTCTTCAGGTCAAGTCAGGAAAAGATACCTTTTGATCTGGAAAAAATTAAGGATTTGCAAAAGGGTTGCACTCTTTATGGGGCTACATCATCTTATGTTAAGATGATATTAGATAATTTGGCTTATGAAATTCTAACTCCTAGTGATTGGAAATTTATAGCAAGGACATGTTTAGAACCTGGACAAAACTTATTGTGGCTTTTGGAGCATAGTGAACTATGCAGGATACAAGTCCAACACAATAAGCAAACTGGAGTTAATATACAAATCACTTTTGACCAACTAGCAGGTAAAGGTCAGTATACAGGCACTTTAGCTCAGATTAATTATCCTATAGCAGCATATGAGCAAATTGCTGCTGCTGCTATAAAAGCATGGGGCTCCCTCCCAGGAAAAGATGGAAGTGAAGCCTTCACAAAAATAGAGCAAGGTCCCAATGAACCCTTTGCTGATTTTGTGGAATGTTTTCAAACAGCTGTCACAAGAACCATTGGAGAAAATGCAGCTACAAGAAGTATGATAAGACAACTGGCTAAGGAAAATGCTAATGAGGTTTGTAGAAGTAATATATGGGGACTACACAAAGATGCCCCTTTAGAGGAGATCACAAGGTGCTGTGCCACAGTGGGCACAAATGCTTATTACACCCAGACTATGAACATAGGAAAACAGGGTCCCTTGTGGCAAGGGACTTCCAGAGAAACTCATCAATGCTTTCAATGTGGGAAAGTAGGACATCTAAGAGCTCAATGTAGTCAAAGAGATAGAGTGAGAAGACAGGGTGAGAGAAAACTTAAAACCCTATGTCCAAAATGCAACTGAGGCTTCCACTGGGCCTCAGAATATAGTTTGACCCAGGGAAATGAGAGGTAGGGCACAGCTCTAAAACCTCAAACAAAAAACAGGTGGGGCATGATGGCAACCGAGTTTACACCCAAAGAGTCTTTAGAAGTTCAGGACTCTGATATGATCAATCAGCAGAGAAGCAATCAGATGGGAGAAAGGTTTTTCAATTGGAGAGAATACAGGCTTTTTTTTTTTTAATAGATTTTTATTTACAAGTTATTTGCATGGGTAATTTTTCAGCATTGACAATTGCAAAACCTTTTGTTCCAATTTTTCCCTTCCTTCCCCTTACTCCCTCCCCAAGATGGCAGGTAGATCAATACATGTTAAATATGTTAAAGTACAATGTTAAATACAATATATGTATACATATCCATACAATTATTTTGCTGCACAAGAAGAATCAGACTTTGAAATAATGTACAATTAACCTGTGAAGGAAATAAAAAATGCAGGCGGACAAAAACAAAGGGATTGGAAATGCTATATAGTGGTTCACACTCATTTTACAGAGCTTTTTCTCTGGGTATAGTTGGTTCTATTCATTATTGAACAAATGGAACTGATTTGGTTCATCTTATTGTTGAAGAGAGCCACATCCATCAGAATTGATCATCATATACAGAATATAGGCTTTTTTTTTTTTTGAAAAGTCACTTTATTATAAATTTTTTGACAGTATATATGCATGAGTAATTTTTTAAATAACATTATCCCTTGTAATCATTTTTCCAAATTATCCCCTCCCTCCCTCTACTCCCTCCCCCCATACATTTTATATGTGTTACAGTATAACCTAGATACAATGTATGTGTGTAAATCCAATTTTCTTGTTGCACGTTAAGTATTAGATTCCAAAGGTATAAGTAACCTGGGTAGATAGACAGTAGTGCTAATAATTTACATTCACTTCCCAGTGTTCCTTCTCTGGGTGTAGTTGTTTCTGTCCATCATTGATCAACTGGAAGTGAGTTGGATCTTCTTTATGTTGAAGATATCCATTTCCATCAGAATACATCTTCATACATCATTGAAGTATACAGTGATCTTCTGATTCTATTCATTTCACTCAGCATCAGTTGATGTAAGTCTTTCCAAACCTCTCTGTATTCGTCCTGCTGGTCATTTCTTACAGAGCAGTACTATTCCATAACCTTCATATACCATAATTTACCCAATCATTCTCCAATTGATGGACATCCATTTATCTTCCAATTTCTAGCCACTACGAAAAGAGCTGCCACAAACATTTTGGCACATACAGGTCCCTTTCCACTCTTTAGTATTTCTTTGGGATATAAGCCCAATAGCAGCAATGCTGGATCAAAGGGTATGCACAGTTTGATAACTTTTTGGGCATAGTTCCAAATTGCTCTCCAGAATGGTTGGATTCTTTCACAACTCCACCAACAATGTATTAGTGTCCCAGTTTTCCCACATCCCCTCCAACATTCATCATTATTTGTTCCTGTCATCTTAGCCAATCTGATAGGTGTGTAGTAGTATCTCAGAGTTGTCTTAATTTGCATGAGAATATAGGCTTTTTAACCCAACAGAAGGACAGTTTCCAATGCAAGCTCCAGTGTAATTGCCAGATGATGAGAAGAGGTTAAGAAAGTGGTAAATGGAAGGGATTAGATAGGTTAACTGCTTTGGAGAAAGGGTTTGCTTGTATTTCTACAGATGGAGAAGGAATCAGATGGGTGCCAATGAACACCTGGAGAGAGACAGAAAAAGAGAAAAAACCTTGAAACAAAGGAGAAGACCTAAGAAACATCTGACACTGAAAGAGCATGGCTTATAATGAAGACCGTTGCAGAACTTCAAAACCAGCAGGACTCATTGGATTCCCTGAGATGAAAAATTGTTGATAAGACTGTTGCAGAACTTCAGAACCAGCAGGAATCATTGGATTCTCTGAAACATAAGACTGGTTCAGGACTTCAAAATCTGCAGGAATCATTGGATTCTTTAATACATGATGAGACTATTGCAGGACTTCAAAACTTGCAGGAATCATTGGATTCCCTACACACATGAAATAATGAACAACAGATTCCTTTTGGACTATTTCTAGGACTTATGGACATATATACTTCCTCATGTTGATTCTTGTTATTTTCTAGTGGCTGCTGGGGATCCAATTCTGACCAGCAGAATAGATCTCTTCATGTGAGAGGATGATAGCAATACAAGGAGACTGAAGCAATTTCATTCTCTGACCTCTGTCCTCTTCCCTCTTGCCTCTGATTTATTTCATTCTCAATTCACAAGCATTGTTGGTGTCAGTAATAGCTGATTTACAATTCCTTCCAGTGTATTATGATTCACAGCTGTGGGGGGGTTTGGAGAAGTGATCCATCTTTAAATGTACAGTCGCCTTCAATTCTTTATAGGTTTTTCTGGGTTTTGCACTTAAGCCTGGTCCTTAACAAGCAAGCAATGACTAAGAGACAACCTCTTCTCTCACTGGCCCCTTGTAATTGTCACAGGACAATCTATTCCTTTACCTTTATAATGATGGACAATGGAGTCATCCTTGAACTTAGGGGGCATAACCTCCTTTAGCTATATAACCCAGAAAATTTCAGTCAGATTTTGTATGAACAATGGACCCCCTACCTTGTAAATCTCAGATTGTATAGAATCAGCATCAGGTGTTTTGCCACAAAAAAAGGAGCATAATGGCATTTTAAAATATCTTCTATAAGTTGGAACTTTAGTTGGGGAGGGATTGATTTCAACTTGAGGTAAGGGGTCAATAGCTTTGATTGATTGTTGATGGTCTGTTGAGAAAACTATGAAAGTATTCAGTCCATCTCTCTAGGATCATGTCCTTATCATTAATCAAGGTTGCTCTATCAGCATTGAGTAGTTGAAATGCACTATAGGTCTTTGGCCCATAAATAGCTTTCAGTACATCAAAAAAGTGCTTTGAATTGTTACTATCAAAATAAAATTAAATTTCATCTTCTCTCTTATTGAGCCAGGAATTGTACATCTAAGTATTTTAGTTTTGATGGGATTGAATGCTACCTTCTTAGAGATGAATGGATTATTCTGCTGGTTCACCCTGTAGAGTTCTCATTTTCATTTAACAGCTCCTGAATTTTCCCATCACTTTCATCAAATCAGTCTTGATGTTTGCTAGTGTTCTGACCCAAATGAGCAAATGCAATACAGTACATCAAATCTCTGAAAGCTAAGCACTTCTTTTCTGTTCAACTATGTGTTGACTTAACTTACCCTCCAAGATAGCAACAACCTGTTCCCTCTTAGAGAAGTGCTCTCATCTGTTGGCATTAATTTTTCTGGTAGTCTTTTTGCTTTGGGGCACCTGCAAATATTAGCTTGGAGAGGATAAGTCTATAATCAGTCCAGCACTCTTAATTGCCATTTTTTAAAAATAGTTTTTATTTACCAGATATATGCATGGGCAATTTTACAATATTGACAATTGCCAAGCCTTTTGTTCCAATTTTTCCCCTTCCTCCCCCCCCCCCTTGGCACGTCGAACAATACATATTAAATATGTTAGAGTATAAATTAAATACAATATTTGTATACATGACCAAATAGTTGTTTTGCTGTACAAATAGTGTACAATTAGCCTGTGAAGGAAATTCAAAATGCAAGTGGACAAAATTAGAGGGATTGGAAATTCTATGTAGTTTAATTACCATTTTTGATATATTAAAATTCTAATTACATTGCAAAAAATAGTAATAAATATTTTTTCTCCTTAGCATGCAGGGTTTGTTTTTTTTTTGTTTGTTTGCATAAGAATTTTCTGCCATTGACTTTCAAAAGATCCCTACCTCATTGCCACTAAATACCTGAACTATTTTTTTCCCCCTGAGGCTGGGGTTATGTGACTTGCCCAGGGTCACACAGCTAGGAAGTGTTAAGTGTCTGAGACCAGATTTGAACTCGGGTCCTCCTGAATTCAGGGCTGGTGCTCCATCCACAGCACCACCTAGCTGCCCCCTAAATACCTGAACTATTAAGAAATTTCTCACTTTTGATAATCATTGACAACTTTAATCAAAGTGGCTCAATATCAAATGAGTCTGTATAAAGAATTCCCTTAGTTTTAAAAATCCCCATTACATGCCTATTCTGAAATTTTAAAAGCTAACTAGTACAAGTTTTATTTAATTAGAGGGTAGAACTTGGATGAGGGGTGGAAGTTAGAGAGTACATCAGATGGGGGAAACTTCCTAGCAATGAGAGCTAACCAAAAATATAATTAACTACTTAGTTCCCATATCACTGACTTCTTCCATAAAAACCAGAAGAAAATTGTTAGATGCTTATAGAGATTTTTGCTCAAATATAAAAATTCGGGTTGGACTAAATGAGGTTGGAGATACTTTCTTCCAAAGAAGTGATGGGAACCTTTGTAGAGAAATGACCATTCCAGTTTAGAATTTGTGATAGAGGAAGGGAAAGTCAGACATATTTGAACAAGTACTCTAGATTTCAGGTGAACTGGTTTCAAAGGGTTAAGACATAGTATAGGTATGATATCATGGAACAAAATTATACAAAAAAACAACATATGAGAGATAGAGTTCTTAAATTTATTTTATTTTTATTTTCAGTTTTAAGTTCTTTCTCAACCCTTCTTCACACATTGGGAAGGCAAGAAATATAATACCCATTATATATATGAAGTCATGCAAAGCATTTCCACATTAACCATGCTCTGGAAAAGAAAAAGTCAAGGAAGATAAAAAAAAAAAAAGGAAAAATACATACTTTAAGCTGAATATTGAAGCCATCAGTTTTCTATTCAGACAAGGATAGTATTTTACATCATGAGTCCTTTAGAGTTCTAATCAGCAGGATGATTTCAGAGAGGTCTGAAGAGACTTACATGAACTGATGCTAAGTGAAATGAGCAGAACCAGGAGATCATTGTACATGGCAACAGCAAGATTATGCAATGATCAATTCTGATGGATAGGGCTGTACTCAACAATGAGACGATTCAAGCCAGTTCCAAAGATCTTGTGATGATGAGAGCCATCTACACCCAGAGTGAGGACTGGGAACTCAGGGAACTGAGTGTGGATCACAACATAGCATTTTCACTTCTTTTGTTAGTGTTTGCTTGAATTTTATTTTCTGGTTTTTTTTTCTTTTTGATCTGATTTTTTTCATACAGCAAGATAATTGCAGAAATACATATGCCTATATTGGAATTACATATATTTTTACCATGTTTAACATATATTGGATTACTTGCCGTCTAGGGGAGGAGGTGGAGGGAAGGAGGAAAACCAGAACACAAGGTTTTGCAAGGATCAATGGTGAAAAATTATCCTTGCATGTTTTTTTTTAAATAGTTTTTATTTACCAGATATTTGCATGGGTAATTTTGCAACATTGACAATTGTCAAACCATTTGTTCCAATTTTTCCCTTCCTTCCCCCCCCCTTCCCCCAGATGGCAGGTTGACCAATACATGTTAAATATGTTAAAGTATAAGTAAAATACAATGTATGTATACATGTCCATATAGTTATTTTGCTGTACAAAAGGGATCAGACTTTGAAATAGTGAACAATTAACTTCACAATCACATTTTTTAAAAAGTTAACATTTATTTAAAATTATTTTGAGTTTCAAATTCTCTCCTTCCATCCCACCTCTTTTCTACCCTTTGAGAAGGTAAGCAATATGATATTGATTACATATGTGAAGTTATGCAAAATATATCTCCATATTATCTGCATTGCAAAAGAAAGCACAGGGGAAAAAACCCAAGAAAAATCAAGAAAAGGAAAAAAATATGCTGTACTCAGAGTTCATCAGTTCTTTCTCTGAAAGTAAATAGCATTTTTCATCTTGGGTCCTTTGGAATTATCTTGGATCATTATCTTGATCAAAGTAATCAAATCTTCCATGTCATCTTTGATTTTTAAAAGTTGTATAATAACAGACACAAGTATGAGTAATGAAAAATGAAGAAAAAAAAAGGATGATGGTCTAAAAATAAGTATAGTAAGTATAATAAGAGCCAACTCACAGAATAAGCTGATACTGTTTAGTAAAGTTAACAACAAAATCCATAATTTTTTTTAAAAAATCATAAATAGATGGAAAAATAAGTAGATAGCATTGATTATGTCTTTAACATGTAATAAGTACTAAATGCTAGGGATACAAGCAAAAAAAACAACCCCTACAATTAAAGACTACAAGCACAAGGGAGTTCTGGGGAGCAGAAGTGGGAAAATTCATGTCAGGAAAAAAACTGGAGAGTCACCAATCAGAACAGCTCCCAAGATAGAAACTTTTCAAAAATTATATTGTAGGGGCAGCTAGATGGTGCAGTGGATAGAACACCAATCCTGAAGTCAGGAGAACCTGAGTTAAAATCTGGTCTCAGATACTTAATACTTCCTAGCTGTGTGACCCTGGGCAAGTCACTTAATCCCAATTGTCTCAGCAAAATATAAATACACATATATATAACAAGAAGCATATCAAAAAATGGATGTTTGAAATGATGATAACAAATGACAGAGATGAGGCAAAACCATTCAGTTTCTACTTTGTTTCTATTTTCTATTCCAAGAAAAAGAAAGGCTGGAACACATATGGCTAATGGCATCATGAAATTTGAAATAATGAAGGAGGTATTAAGAGAGCACCTCACTGTCCTTGATGAGTTCCAATCAGCAGGCCCAGAATCACTGAATACCAAGGTGCTTAAAATAAATTGCAAATGTGATTAGTGAACCACTGTCAGTGATATCTGAAAGACTGGGGCTAGGTACCAAGGGACTAGAGGAAGGAAAAGTGTTGTCCAATTTTCAGAGAAGGGAAGAGAGCTGATAACTCTAAGTGATGTCAATGCTGAACAAAATTTCAGAACATATGATGAAAAGGATTGAAAAGGAGGTGTTGAACAAAATGTTCCAGAATGAACATTCTTTAAAACAGGCTATGCCAAACTAACCTCACTTCCTTTTTTTGAAAAGATCATTAGGCCAGGAGATAGGAGATGCCATAGAAATAGTTAAACTAAATTTATATATAGACTTTAAATGCTTTATTGACATTTATTATTATTACTATTAACATTAGAATCAATTTAAAATATACTACCACTATGCATACTGATCCTTTTCTAGTAACAAATTACAGCACTCCATCCAAGGCTACTTCCCAAATTGCAAGCATACTAGCAGATCAGAACAGAACACCAGAAAATGTCCATCTCTGCTATCAGGGATTAGTTTTTAGTACTATAACTTATGTAACTCCATCCAGCATGATTCTCATTAATTATCAGTCAGTTAATTAGCTTTTAGAAAGGGCATCAAGTAAAGCCATGTGTTGATACAGAGATATCTCTTTAAATTCAGGGGTATATTCTCTCATATATATATATACACAGGTTCATTGGAAGAATGAGCTCAAACTTAGAGTACAATAATAGTGAGGGATGCATGTTGATGCATATGAAGTAATTCACAGTTTCTAGTTACTAGAAGTTTGTTTTTGTTTTTTTGTTTTTCTTTTTTCTCTGAATCCTCATTAAGTTCCCTTTAGATAGCCTTCTGGACTCTGAGAGTAAGTACCTTTATAGATTGCTGAGTTGCCTTCAGTATATTTCTTTTGTTCTGTTCCCAGTTATATGTGTTATATACTATTGATTCAGTCTCTGATAACATGGTCAATGAAGAGTGGAAGATGCAGGATGAGGGGGAGAGAGATAAACAAGATTCTGCTTCCTCAAAGTACTCCTGATCCTAGAAACTCCTGAAACTCAACTGCTCACTACTGTAGTGGACTTGTAGGACTAAAGGTATGCTCCTTTCTTTCAGCCAATAACAAATATTTATTGCATGGTATCATTTGTTTCTAACTAGTGACAGTTTTCTTTGTTGAATCTTCATCCAAGTCATACCCACTAACTGGAGGTATTCTTTAAGATTCTTACACCCTTCAAATTCCAGCTTCTCTTGACTGAATGTGGAGGATTGCAAAATTATGATTTGTTATCAGTAAGTGTTTGATGTGTATATTTATTTTATATACCTATATAACCAGGATCATAGAAAAATTTCTCAGGTAGAAAGGGGTCATGAGTGGAAAAAATTTAAGAAGCCTTGCTTTAGATGATCTCACTAGGTGATTTCATCAATCCATGGGCTCAACTAACATCTCATCTAATATCCAGGCCTAAACTCCTTCCTGAATTCTCTTCTCATATCTACAACTGCCTATTGGATATTTCATTTGGTTGGGGTTTTTTTAAATTAATTTTATTTTTAATCTGTGGGGCTTTTTTTAAGGTAAAGTCTCCCTTCTTCACCTAGGCTGGATGTTTAGGGGATATTCCTGGGCTTGATCGCATCTATCCATTTATCAACCTATATCACTTCATTATATCTGAGGCAATCTGGTTGTCTCCCATCCAAGGCCTCAACACATTTTTATTGGACTTAGTACTGATTAGCTTTGCCCATTACATTTCAGAACTTCTGAGGTCAAGGGTTCCTCAGCCTCTCAGTTATCTGATACTACAGGGTTGTGAAACCATACCCTGTCTGCTTAGATATTTTGAACTGGACATTTATAGGCAGATGCCTATACTCAACATGTTTAAAATATAACTCATTATCTTTACCACTAAAATCTCCCCTCTTTCCAACTTTTCTATTAATGTTGAAGATATCTTTAAGCATATATCATTAATACCACCCTTGAGTTCTTTCTTGCACTTATTAATAACTAATGATTTGGGGAGAGTCAGAGTTTTCTTTTTCTCCATTTTCAAGAGATAAATTTTTCTGTCCGAGTCACATAATGTCACTGTCAGCCCCTCATTGTAATATTCACTTTCACATTGTCAATCAGAGTTGATTCCCACTTAGGGAACACCTACTCTCTAATGGGTATATAAGCTATGAGCCTTCCATCTTGATTGTCTTTGATCTGAGAGAGATGACCACAGGACCATCCTGACTCTGACTGATTCTGAGCCCTTCAGGGAGCTAGCCCAGAGTTTACAACAAGAAACCTTGGTTTTAATCCTGATGCTATTATTTAATGAATGAGTGATATTGGACAAGTTACTTCCTGAGCCTCAGTTTCCAATAGCTATAAAACAGAGCTATATACGGTTATTGTGAGGAAATGAAAACCTAATAAATAAATTAATAAAATAATTAATAAGTTAATATAATAATAATATCCTTATTAATGAAATTATTACATTACCCAGAAATTATGTCTCTCAGATATTTTTAATCACCACATATCCTACATGTCCAATCTGTTGTCAGATCTTAATCTCTTTACTTTCATAACATCTTTTACCTCTTTACTCCCATTCAGAGAAACACAGCTTTAGTACAGGACCTCATCACTTCAAACCTAGTTTACTTCACCATCTTCTAAATAATCTGCCTGTCTCAAGCCAGAAGAGAAGATGAAAATGACAGGTACAGGGGACAGTCAGTGAAAATATTCAGAGTCAGAAGACAGAATGTTTATGCATGGAGCAGCAAAGTGGTCAGTATCACTGGAATGTAGAATATTTGTAGGAAAATAAGGTGGAAGAATACTGGGAAGGCAGGTAAAGACCATGTTATGAAGAGCTTTAAATTATATAGTTGAAGATTTTATATTCGAAGCTAGAGTTAATAGGGAAACAATAGTATTTATTAAAAAGGGCAGGAGAATGACATGATGAGACCTGTACTTTAGGGAGATCAATTTAGCAAATGAATTTAAAAGATGGCAGATAGTAGGAAAAGACTGGAGGCAGACCATTGAACCAGCTGCCATTGAAATAGTGTAGGTGTAAAGTAATAAGGGCCTGCATTATGATGGTAGAAATATTAGAAGACAGAAGAGAGCATCTACATGAGACAACATAAAAGGTAAAATGGATGGGACTTGAAAAATTATTGGACATGATGAAATATGTGAAATAGAGGAGTCAAGGATAATACCTAGATTGCAAGTCCCCAGAGGATGATGGTAGCCAGGGTTTTAGAGGAATGATTATGAGAAATGCTTAACAGGAGGTTGGAAATTCCAAACTGGATATCAGAAGAGAGATAAGAATTGGGTAATTATATCTGAGAACTATCAGTGTAGACATCATAGTTAAATCTTAAGATCTCATGTGATCTCCAAGTGATATAGTATAGAGGGAGAAAAGAAGGTACAGGACAGAGCCTTAGGGAACACCCACAGACAGCAGGATGAAACTAGATGGAGATACAGCAAATGAGATTTCGAAGGAGCAATCAGAGAAGTAGTACAAAAACTCGAATTAATATGAATGTGAGAAGGTGATTGGCAATGTCAAGGGCTACAGGGAGGTCAGGAAGATTAAGAATTGAGAAAAAGGACATTAGATCTAAAAGTAAAAGATTTAGTAACTTTGGAGAAAGTAATTTCAGTGGAATGAATTCTAAATCCAGATTACAGGGAGTTAAGAAGAGAGTGAAAGGAAAGAAAGTGGAGGCACAGATTATAAAAAGCTTACTAGAGGAATGTAGATATAAAAGGAAAGGAAAATATGGAACAAAGGCCAGGGGGAAAGAAGGATCAAATAAAGGTTTTTTGAGGATGAAGGCAATATAGACTTGTCTCTAGATAGAAGAAAGATAACTAGTCGACAGGGATAGATTAAAAATTAATGGGAGTGGGAATGGATAATATGCCAGAGTAGATGGGATGGGGTAGGATCATATGTGCATCAATGCATTGATCATGTTTGCTTGAGGAGAGCAGAATAACCAACTTCTGACTGATATCTCCTACTTCCCTTCCTGGTTGGAATCAAAATTTGCTTTGGAGACAGTGGGCAGAGAAAACTCTCTTTGGGCCTCCCTTTGATCAACTTCTTCACAGACACATGTAAACAAATATATCCTACATGAGTAAAACACAAAACACAGCATATTCCCTTTTACTTCCACTTTTAGCTTCCCTCCCTCTTTAATTTTCAGTGTCTCAAAATCTATTGGTTTCTTTCCTAACAAGGTATTAGATCTACCCTATATTTAAAAACAACAAAACAATAACAAAACTCCACTATCTTTATTAGCTCTTGTTAAATCTCTCCTCATCCTTTTAGTCAAACTCCTAGGAAAATGCCATTTATCTTTTTTATGTCCATACCATCTCCTCTGACTCTTTTTGAAATTGCTTACAATCTAATCTGGCTTATGATTTCATCATTCAATTGAAATTGTCTT
Source organism: Sminthopsis crassicaudata (assembly GCF_048593235.1). Lineage (NCBI taxonomy): Eukaryota > Metazoa > Chordata > Mammalia > Dasyuromorphia > Dasyuridae > Sminthopsis > Sminthopsis crassicaudata. Next base: position 85,055,229 of record NC_133617.1, read on the forward strand.
CTTAATACATGATAAAAGTGAGAAAAAGACTTACATGTGCAAAAATGTTTGTAGCAGCTCTTTTTGTGGTGGCAAGAAATTGGAAATTAAATAGATGCCCATCAATTTGGCAATGGTTGAATAAATTATAGCATATGAATGTAATGTAACATAGATATTCTATAAGAAATAATGATCAGGCTGATTTCAGAAAAGCCTGGAAAGACTTTCATGAGCTGAGGCTAAGTGAAGTGAGCCACCAGGAGGACATTGTACACAGTTACAGACTGTGTGATGATCAATTATGATAGACTTAGTTTTTCTCAGTAATATACTGACCCAAGACAATTCCAATAGACTTGGGATGGAAAATACCACATGCATCCAGAGAGCAAACTATGGAGACTGAATGAAGATTTAAGTATATATATATATATATTTATAGCTTTTTATTTTCAAAATGCCATGCAAAGATAGTTTTCAATATTCACTCTTGCAAAACTCTGTTTTCCAAATTTTTCTTCCTCTCTTCCCCTCACCTCCCTCCCCTAGACAGCAAATAATTCAATATATGTTAAATATATACAATTCTTGTAAACACATTTCCACATTTATCATGCTGCACAGGAAATGTCAGATCAAAAAGGGGAAAAAATGAGAAAGAAAGAAAAAAGCAAGAAAGCAACAACAAAAAAGATGAAAATACTATATGGTGATCCACATTTAGTACCCATAGTTTTCTCTTTGGTGCAGAGGGCACCAAAATGGCATTACAAGTCTATTGGAATTGGCCTGACTCACCTCATTGTTGAAAAGAGCCAAGTCCATCACAGTTGATCATCACATAATGTTGGTGCTCTTTTGTTTCTACTCATTTCACTTAGCATCAGTATATGTAAGTCTCTCCAGGTCTTTCTGAATCATCTTCCTGATCATTTCTTATAGAACAATACTATTCCATTATATTCATATACCATAACTTATTCAGCCATTCCCCCAATTACATGTAAAGATAGTTTTCAATATGCATTCATTCAGTTTCCAGTTCCTTGCAACTACAAAAAGGGCTGCTACAAACATTTTTTGTTGTTTTTGTTGAAAGATAGTGTTTAATCAAGATGTTATTGATATTATATTTTTCAGTTTTTAAAAATAGCTTTTTATTTTCAAAATACATGCAATGACAGTTTTCAAAATTCACCTTTGAAAACCTTGTGTTCCAAATTTTTCTCCCTCCTTCCCTCTTACCCTCTCCTCTAGATAGCAAGTACTTATATATATATGTTAAACATGTGCAATTCTTCTATATTTAGTTCCATAATTATAATGCTGTACAAGAAAAAATCAGATTAAAAAGAACAAATGAGAAAGAAAACAAAATGCAACAATAAAAAGAGTGAAAATGCTATGTTGTGATCCACACACAATCCCTCAGTCTTCTCTCTGAGTGCAGATGGCTCTCTTCATCATAAGACCATTGAAACTGGCCTGAAACATCTCACTGTTGAAAAAAGACATGTCCATCAGAATTGATCATCGTATAATCTTGCTGTTGCCATGTACAATGATCTCATGGTTCTGCTCAATTCACTTAACATCAGTGTATGTAAGTCTCTTCAGGCCTTTCTGAAATCATCCTGCTGGTTTTTTCTTATAAAACAATAAATATTAAATTACATTCATATATCATAACTTATTCAGCCATTCCCCAACTGATGTGTATCCACTCAATTTCCAGTTCCTTGCCACTACAAAAAGGGCTGCTGCAAACATTTTTGCACATGTGGGTCTTTTTACCTCCTTTATGATTTCTTTAGGATACAGACCCAGTAGAGACACTGCTGGATCATAGGGTATATATAGTTTGATAGCCCTTTGGGCATAGTTCCAAATGAAGCATACTATTTTCACTTTTTTTTTCTCTTCCATTTTTTTTCCTCATGGTTTCTTCCTTTTGTTCTGATTTTTCTTTCATAATATAACTAGTGGAAATGTGTTTAAAATGATGTACATGTAACCTATATCAGATTTTTTGCTGTCTTGGGGAGAGAAGAACAGAGAAAAATTTTTGGAACTCAAAATCTTACAAAAAAATGAATGTTGAAAACTTATCTTTACATGTAATTGGAAAAATAAAATAATATTTAGTTTAAAAAAAGGAAAATTTCTGCCTCAAAGTTATAAATTATTTCTTTATTTAAAATATAAGAGCTTTTTTTCAATTCTTATTATTGTTAACTCTCAATAGAATTTGCTACTGTTGATCATCTTCTCTTCCTGAACACTTTCTCTTTTCAAGATTTTTATGACACAGTTTTCTCTTGGTTGTCTCTAACCATTCCTTCTGTTTCTTTTGATCACTATCTGCATCTACCCCTTTAACCTTGGTAGACCCCCAGGTCTCTTTTTGGATCTTCTTTTCTCCTTTCTTCTCTGTTTTTTTTTTTTTTTCACTTCTTCAGCTCCTATAGGTTCAATAATCCTTATGTATATAACACAGCCATATGTATATTAATTACTCTCCTGGGCTCTTGAATAACAGAATTACAAGTGGTTAGTAATTCATATATGCTCTTTTTCCCTTATAGAGCCATGAGCATAAATGAGGCCTGCCTTCCTTCTTGTCTGAACTATTGCCTCCTCCCCACCCACCCCTATAGTATTTTATTTTCCAATTACATGTAAAGATAGTTTTCAATATTAATTTTTTTTAAGATTTTGAGTTCTAAATTTTTTCTCCTTCCCTCTCTTCCCTCCCTCCTCCCCGAGAGAGAGAGAAAGAAAAAAAAAAATCTGATATAGGTTACATGTACAATCATTTAAAACATATTCCATATTAGTCATGCTATGGGGAAAAATCAGAACAAAGGGGAAAAACCATGAGAAAAAAACAGAAGGGGAAAAAAAGGTGAAAACAGTGTGCTTTAATCTGCATTCTGTCTTCATAGTTCTCTCTCTCTGGATGTGGATGGCATTTTCCATCTCAATCTATTGGAATTGTCTTAAATCACTGTATTGCTGAGAAGAGCTAAGTTGATCATCACACAGTCTTTCTGTTACTGTGTACAATGTTCTCTTGGTTCTGTTCACTTCACTAAACATCAGTTTTTTATAAGTCTTTGCCTGGACCATTTCCAATAGCCTATTAATTGTTCTTCTTTTCTTCTTCTCATTCTAATCCATCTTCCACAAGCTACCAAAGAGATTCGATGTAAACCATAAATCTGACCATGTTACTTCCTCCCCACTCACCCATGTCTCAGCAAACTTCATCAACTACCTATTACTTGTAGGATGAAATACAAACCCCTTTGTCATTTAAAATTCTTTACAACCTGGCATTCTCCTGCCTTTTTAGTATTTTTACACATTCCTCTCTACCAAACATTCTGGTGTCCAATCCTATTGGACTATTTTCTGTTTCTTGTACATAGTGCTCCAATTAGGTAACACAGTAGATAAGAACTGGACATGGAATTAGGAAGCCTGGAGTTTAAAGATGGCTTCAGACATTAATTGTGTGACTAGGCAAATTACTTAATTTATTTGTCTTGGTTTCCTCAGTTGTAAAATAGAGATGATAATTATAATATCCAGGCTAGCTCTCTGGAAGCTCTCAGGATCAGTCAGAATCAGGATCAATCAAAGTCCTTGGTCTTTAGGGGGAGAAGTGAAGGAGGCAGGTAAACTGTCACACAGCTTGCCAAAGATGGATCCTGGACTCTGCAGTCCGGAGCCTGAAGTCTCTCCTTCTTCATCCTGTGTTTTGCAGCAGACAGACTCTAACTTCTCTCCCTCAGCCCTACAGTCCTTCACCTCACCTCCACACATTCAGTAAGCACCAATGGTGAAAAGAGCCATCACATCATCATCTCATCTAAACATATGCATATAGAAGCATTATCTCACATGGAATAGGTAATTAGTCTTAAGTGCTCTGCTGTCTCAGATTCAAGTAGTTTTTAGAGTTTCAGCCCTCTACAGATAATTGTACCTACTTCCTAACAGTTGTCAGGAGGATCAAATAAGGTATTGGTAAAGTGCTTAGCACAATGCCTCCCACACAGCAGGTGACTAATAAATGCTCATTTCTTTTGTTCTTTTCACTGTCTAAGTCTTTTCTCCAACTGACTCCAAGGCCAAAAAAAATGTTCTTTTTTCTCCTCAATCTCCTGGAATTCCTGGGTTCCTTAAAAATTCAACTAATGATCCATCTTTTTCATAAAATCTTCTCTGCCTCTTCCAGATACTAGCATCATCCCCTTCAAGATTACCTTGTATCTACTTTATATATATTTTGTATACATCTTCATGTGTCTTATGTTGTCTTTCTTGTTACAATGTAATCTCAATGAAGGCAATGATTTATTTATTTATTTTTTTTTGCCTTTGTATTAGCACTTAGTAAACTGTCTGTATATTTCTTCAGTTGAACAAATTCTTGGTGACCATCCTTCCCATTTTCCAGTATGACAATCCTAAAGTCATCCTTAATTATTTCCTCTCCCTCAACTCCCATTTTTAGTTAACTATTGAGTCCTGTTGATCTTGTCCCACATCCATTCCCTTTTCTTCCTTCACACAACCTCTACTCTACTTTAAGACTTTACCATTTCTGTTCCCTGGTAGATTCCTAACTGGTTTTCCTATCTTTGGCTTCTTCCCTCTCCAGTCTCTTGGAATGATGTCTTAAGTCATGAGTGAATTGGATTTAAGTGAGGCAGAATTGTAGTCATCAGCCTCAATCTCTCTTCCAGAGTCATAGAAGTCCAGTGGCAAGAAAAAAGTCAAGATAACTGGCTATGACTGAGACTGCCTTGGTGTTTGAATGTCCAACCAAACTCTAAGCATTCGAGGATGTCTGCTTCAGCCACCTTCATGACCATTCATGAGAAACAAATTGTTCTCATCTGCCCATTCCACTGGGCAGTCTTCATATGCTTGGGATGCACATTCCCTAACTTGTTGATGGTTTTAAAGTCTGCCATAATGGCTTACCAGGTGTGACTACTTCATGCTACAACTTCTTGGAGCTACAGATGAGAGTTGAGTGAATCAGGTAGACATCAAAGCTGGATTAGCAACCCTTTTGAAAAGGGCTCAGGCAAGTCCTTTCCCTCACCACACATAGTGTTCATCTGTGAACACTCCATACACCTTCAATCTCTCCTCTATCTAGCTGCAAAACTGCTATTCCAAAACCATTTATGACCATAATATTCCCTTATTCTCCATCTTTTCAGTTTTGGGAGAATGTAAGCTCCTTGGAAACAGGGACTGTGTTTCTGCTTATATATGTGTTCCCAGGTTTAGCACAGTAGCAGGCACAATAATTACTTTAAAATGCTAATTGATAGATGACTTTTCACTCAATACAACAAATGTTTACTGATTGCCAATATAGTATTTGATGTGTAAATCACAAAAACATGTGATAAGTCTTGTCTTCAAATAACAAACACTATGGCTAAGAAAACAACAAATAAAATCATTACAGAACAGTATAGATGGTAAATAAACATATGTACCAAGTATGGAATGGATAATAAATTCTGGAAATGGTCAAAGAGAGGGAGGTCAATGCTGGTAGAAGTTATTGGGAAAGACTTCATGGAGAAAGTGTCTTGAGATGAAACTTGAAAATGATAGGATTTAGATATGATACTATCAGGACTGTCAAGGAAGAAACATTTCCAGGAGGAAATTGCCAAAGCAGGGTTATACATAACATGTAAGGAGAAAACTAAGAACATTAGCTTGAGGGACCTGGCTGATAAAAAGACTTGAATGTCAAACTAGGGAAATAGGATCCTAGAACTTCAGTGCTATAAAGGACTAAGAGTTTGGATTCTATTGAAAAGGTGCTAAGCAACCACAGTGGGTTCTTGAAGGAGTAGGTTGTAGGTTGCAAAATAGTTTGGAAATTGATATGGAAAGATTATATTGAAGATGGTAGGCAGGATAGATCTTAAGGAAGTGAAACAGTAAGTAGAGAGAGGCTATTTTTTAATAAACATATTTTTAATTAATAAGCATTCTTCTTTTTTCCATCTTTCAAACTCCAACTCAAAGAAAAAGAAAATCTTTATAACAACATGCATAGTTAAACAAATTTTTTAAAGCTTTTTATTTCAAAATATATGCATAGTTTTCAACATTTGCCCTTGCAAAACCTTATGTTCCCAATTTTTTTTCTCCTTCCATTCCCCTCACCCCTGTCCCTAGATGGCAAGTAATATAATATATGTGAAACATGTATAATTCTTCTACACATATTTCCACAATTATCATGCTGCACAAGAAAAATCAGATCAAAAAGGTAAAAAAAAAAAAAATGAGAAAACAAAATGCAAGCAAACAATAACAAAAAGAGTAAAAATATTATGTTGTGATCCACATTGAGTCCCCACTAAACTCTTTCTGGGTGTAGATAGCTCTCTCCATCCCAAGACCATTGAAAATGAGCTGAATCAACTCACTGATGAAAAGAGCCATGCCTATCAGAATTGATCATTATATAATCTTGTTGCTATCTACAATGTTCTCTTGGTTCTACTCACTTCACTTAGTATCAGTTCCCTTAAGTCTTTCTAGGTCTTTCTGAAATCATCTTGTTGATTGTTTCTTATAGAACAATAATATTCCCTAGCATTCATATACCATTTTCCAACTGGTGGACATCCACTCAATTCTCAGTTCCTTGCTACTACAAAACAGGCTGCTACAAACATCTTCAAAGGATATGAACAGATAGTTCTTAGGGAAGGAATCCAAGTTATCAAGAGCTATGTTAAAAAAAAAATTCCAAATCATTAACAATTAGAGAAATTTATATGAAAGCTACTGAGGTTCACTTCTACTCACCAAATTGGAATTTTTTTTTTTTGAAAATGGACATTTTTGGCCTTTGCAACAGGGTTAAGTTTTTAAAAGTCATCTGAAGTTGGTGCTATGGGAGATCCTTATCAGTTAGGCCTATATAAGCCACTGCAGATCTGGCTTGGACTCTGCTTCTGAGAATCTAGGTGCTAATTTTAGCTTTTGGGTCTTCAAGAGTGGATTTGGGCTGGGCCAGGAGGTGGCGTATTGGTCATGTGTTTGGTTGAGCAGGGTGTATGTATAAGTTCAAATACAAGACAGTTATAAAGCTTTCTGACATCAATCAGCTCAGTGCATTTTCCAAGTCTGAGTGATGAGCAGGAAATTCGCGCTTACTTGGAATTTTAGCGTTGCCTACAATAGTAATTTAAAATAATACAGAATATCCCAAGTCTTCAGGTAGTTGGCTGGTCTATGTTGTCCCGGAGCTGTTGTGCCCACTTTCTCAGTCATCACCCCAGCTCTCCAGGGAATCCTGGCAGAAATGTAGCCTCTATGAAAGAGGCTCTACAGGTTGCCGGAAGACCCCAATTCTCTTTGCTTTACGGACCAACCCAACCCTATATTTTCCCTAGCTTTTCTTTCTCCCTCTTTCTTCAAGGACACGGGAAAAGAGGTTACCCTTTCACCTTCCTATCTCATAACCCGCCGAAGTATTTCCCCGCCCCCAACCAATCTTCCCCGCCAAAACAGAAAAAAAATACCAAGCCTGTCAGCTAACATTTGTCAGCTCTCGGCGCGCTAACGTAAACCTGAGCTTCCATCAAGAGTGGCTAAGTTTAAACATCTGCTGGCTGTAGAGATCCTTTTTCCCCCTCTGCCCTTTCTCTCCAGCACACAGCCGGTCCCCCCCAATTCCACCCCTCCCGCCCCCAGCTGCTTTGGGCTCTGGGCTCCCCCGCCTCCCAGTTTAGACCCAGCGTTGAACCTGACGCCGGCCCCGCCTAACACTCTCGTCACTACCCCAGTCCCTCCTCTCTGCTTCCCCCACCCAGGCCCCACTCCCCCTTGACCCCCCCGTATACAGTCCATTTCCCCCCCCCCCCCCCCGCCTCCCGCCGTCTCCACCCCCGTATGGCCTCAGTAAAAACCCGGCGGTCTGTACAGTACAACCCGCACCGCACGTTGCAAGCTCCCCTTTCTCGTCAGCCGTCACAACTGGGCATGCTCATTTAGTCAGGGCTGGGTTTTCCCCCCTCCCTTCTTGGTCGCAAGTAGCTTTCCTTCCCCCCCCCCCTCTTTTTTCCCCTCTTCTGCACTACAACGGCTCCCCGGCTCCCGGCGGCTGGCCGGCCCTCCCTCCCTCCTTCCTTCCCTCTTCCCTTCCCTCCCTCTCTCTCTCCCCCCTTCCTTCCCTCCCTCCTTCCTTCCTTCCCTTCCCCTCCACTCCTCTGCCGGCACAGTGTCGCGTAAACCTGTTTGGTGAGGCGCCCGCCTGAAGGCGCAGGGTCGGACCGCGCTCCCGGCTGCTGCGTTGGGGGGGCCCGATTCTCACTCCTTGGCTCCCGGGAGCCCCCCTGCCCAGGAACAGACATGTATTCGGGAGCAGGACCCGGTGAGTACTCGGACTATTTACTCAGGTTCTTAGCGTGGTTACGGATGGGGGGGAGGGTCTGTGGGGGCAAGGAGAAGGCCGTCTACATACTGCTTTTCTTTTTTTCACCTCCTTTTGAGACGTGTGGGGCTGTTGGAGGATGAAGCTTGGGGGCTGAGAGCGGGACGTGCGCGCACACACACACACACACACACACACACACTCACACTCACACCTCTGGGGAGAAGTGGGGGCTCCAGGCGCTGGCGGGGCGGCTGGAGCAGGGGCTGAGTCTGAGCGCGCGCTCCTCACTCCTTCCATCGCTCGCGCACACCCCGGGAGCAAAGCGGAGGGCGCGAGTCGCTCGGAGGCGGCGGCTGGGGTGGTTGTTGCTGGGGTCTGAGAGCGGGGAGCGCGCACTTAGACACACACACACCCACACACATACACACATGCAGGGAGCGCGAGGCGCTGGGCGGCTGCTGTTGCTGGGGCTGAGTGCGGGGCGCGCGCACTCACACACCCCGGGAGCCAAGCGCACCCCCGACTTTCCTTCTCGCACGCCTCAGGCCCGGGTCTCGGGTCCTCGCGCTAATCCCTAGGGTGCGGGGGACCATGCTCAGTTCTATTGGGTCCTTGGCTGAGGGTCGTCTTCCTACCTGGGGTAGGGGAGGTGGGAAGCAGCGGCGCGACTCTTAAGTCCCACATCCCTTTTCCAGTCTCCAGGTCGCCGCCGCCGCCGCCACCACTACCACTTAAACCCACAGTCACTCATACACCTCCTTCCACTAGGCCGTCTTCTCCTCCCCTTCCGAGTTGCTTAGACTCCCTCCTTTTTAAAGTGCTCTGTAGCTGGGGAGAAAACTACAAGAAATTGAGCCAGTATTTATTAAGCGCTTTTTATGTGACAGGCGCTGGGGATACAAAGACAAAACCGAAATATCCCTTTCTCTTACTCGAGAAAAGGACCTAGTTGTTTCTCTCCGCCCCACAGTGAAGACGGAGCACACCGCCACCCGCCCTCCCGCTTTCCTCGCCAGACGTCTGGCCGTAGGGGGTTTGCTGCCCCCGTGGCTTCTGGGACCGCGCCTAGGCCCCACGAGGAGCCTGAGGGGGACTTGAGGAGAGCTGCATTCTACTCTGATTTCCCCTCAAAACAAACAAACGCTTAATATATTTTCCCTTCTTCCAGATGCCCGAACTTCTCTTCCCCCCACCCCCACCCCCGGTCTCCCGCCAAGGATCAGATTAAATCCATGGGTTCTCTTTCTGGGGGCTTTTGGCTGGGATCGGGGGAGGGAAAGAGTGGGAGGGTGGAAATTCCTTTTCTAGCTTTACTCAGGGTTTCCTTCCCGTCGCCTCATTACTATGTTGGTTCAAGTTCCTGTTTGGGTGGGTGGGGGCATAATGCTAGATTCCCAATACCTTGCTCGAAGGACACCGAACATTTTGTGAGTCGTGATCTAGTCCGAAACCCTCTTGAGTGAACTCAGTTTCATGTCTTTTTTCTCCCAACCTCCTTTCAGCTTTCCCTGTGAAGCATGTCTGGAAAGGCTGAATTGTGGCCAGTTCCTGTTGGTGGATATTCAAACTCTCCCAAAGGGGATTTGAAACCCTTAAAACATTTGTCTGTCTTTTATTTATGTTATCATAGTTCTAAATTATCTTGCCTCCTTCCATTAATGTGTTACTTTTCCTTTTAGAATTTACTTGACGAAACTTGCAAGGCCTGATGTTTTTCTTTAGCGCCTCCTTTTCCTACTTCGCTAGCCCCTTTTATTTTGTAGACAAGTTCTCAGAAGCTTGAAGCCATCACAGGCTGCTTAAAAGGGATGTAGGAATGGGAGGGGGGGGTTAAAACTCTTGATTTGATTGTCAAGATATTAATATTTTCTTGCCTTCAACATCTAGTTTTAAATGTCTTAATGTCCAGTTCTGCCAAGTGGATTCATCAGACATATCCACTTTGTCTTCTCAGAGATGTTGGATTGGTTCTAAATCTTCCACTACCTGCTTCCACCTTAAATGTGCTTCATCTAACATCTTATACACTACCGGTAGATTTTCTTGCTATTCCTTGGCTTTTGACCTCAAAGTCTTTGCTTTCTAGCTGTATTTCATCCTTGACAAAAGATGCTTCTTCTATCTTCAAAACCCCATCTCAACATTCATAGCATGTCATATTTTTACATATATTTATCTCTGCATTTATTATATGTGGATGATGAATTTCTTTTTCTTAACCTGTGTCTTAAGGCCCCATACTAACCTTTAGGGAAAAATAACTTTCTGATACTTAGTAATTTATTATTAAAGGAATAATGATTATTTTGGTTTTGATTCACTGGCATTTTTAAAAGGTATATTAGATTATGCCATGAATTAACTATGATCTAAACTTTAAAATTTGAAGGCTCTTGGAATATAAAATTCTAAATACTGCAATTCTCCAAAGATAGTCTTGACAACCAATAACATTGATTTGCAAATGATTGTAATGTTGTATGAAATAGTAAAATTCAGTCTTTGTCCAGTAAAAAAATTAAAAGTGCTATATGATGCTGCCTTGGTCAATAATACTCTTGGGCAGAAACTCACAGAATTCAGCCTGCATATATTGATCAGATAACTAATTTAAATTATTTAAGATATATGTAAATAAAGTAGGTTTTTCTTTTCTTGATAATATACCAAACTTAAAAATTTGAATTGTAAAAAGATGATTTATGGAATAATTTAACTTTAATTTTATTTCTTCCACACAGACTACAGATATAGTTTAATTCAACAAGCTCTTGTCAAATAACTGAGAAATAAGGATAAAACTATGAAGGGTATTGAAAATAAAAAAATTTTTTAAAAAGATTTGTTTAACATGATAGAATAGTATTGTAAATATTCAATTATAAAACTAGAAGTTAATTAATGAAAAACATTAAAAATATTTCCTTCATAACATTATAGTGAAGCCTTGTGGAATATAAAAATCAATTGTTGGACACTGAAGAAAAAATCTATTCAGTATGTGCTCTCATTCTTGATTTATAAAAATGAAGGGGGGAGGTAGGGATTTCCTTAATCCTCATCAAAGACAAAATGTAAAATGAGAAAAAAAATTGGAAAAATAATTTGTTTTTGCTTAATCACATTTTTTTTTCATTTTTATAAATCAGCCAAGTGTTATAGAAATTTTATTAGACTTTAAATATTGCATGGCTATTTGCATTTTTGCTACAAATAATCACTTATGCTTGGAAGCAATCTTTAGATTTCAGAATTATATTTTTTGTTGCTGTTGAGAATATTGAAACATCATAGGTATGAAAATGTAATTTAAATCCTTCCTTTTTGACCCAGTCTATAAAATACCCATTCCTTTAAGTTAGTGTCTATAAAAGCAGGAATAGGTCTTTAGTGTTACAGATTTTCAGAGTGAAATTGTATCTAGTCTTGGTTACAGTGAAGCTAGTTTGAGAAAGCACTTCTAGTTTCAATTGCCATAGTAAATTTTTCCTTTAGCTAATAATTATTTTGCTTCTTTGGTTCAGATATAAATTTGAGGAGAAAATGTTAACATAAAAAACTTAAAGAGAGTAATTTTTGTGTTTCTCAATTTTTAGTCATAGAAAGCAAATTTTTCCCTTGCTGGTTACTGGGTGTGTGCCATGCAGTAAAAAGAAGTTACTAAGTTTCATTGATTATATTGCTTATAAATGGGTTAAATGACATTGTAATCCATTGTATCAGCATGGTAACATTTTGTTATTGAATCTAGTGTTATGAATTCTCCTAATGTAACATTATTTATTTGCTTTATCTCAGATTTTATATTTGTTTTGCTTTGATGTTTTAATTTGTATTAGAAGTAGTATTCATTCTGAAACTTCTTGTCTTTGCTTCTCAATTAAAATACAGAAAGGAGCAAATATTTAATACCCATTTTCTAATTTGTGCCTGGCCCTGTGTTAAAACATAGTGTAAAGCTTACAACCATTATCTCATTATCATTGCTTATTCAATAGTGGTTTTTTTGATCATTTAATTTGATTTTTTTCTTGGCATGATATTAACTGATAATTTTTATGGACTTTGGGGTATGATAATATATATAGCTAGCACTATGTAGTATCTAATGTGTACCTGACACTGCGCTAAGTGCTTACAAATAGTATTTCATTTGACACTTGGAACAACCCTGCTAGGCAGAAAAGGTTGAGGAAATTGAGGCAAAAAAATTAAGGGATTAGTCCAAGATAACTCAATTATTATCTGAAGTTGAATTTAAACTAGGGTCTTATTTACTTCAATTTTCTGATTCTGAAGAATACCACTTTTAATTACTATTCTTATCAGTTAAAATGTTAGACTTAAAAGATAAATTTGATTGAGGAATAAATATTTTAATATTTATAAATCTTGTGAAAATAGATGATTAAAATACAATTAATTGATTTTTTTCTATTATATTATATCTATTTATAATATTTCTATTATATTACTCATGTCTGTCTCACCAAAACTGCTTTCTGTCTTGGTGACTTTTCAGACTTGTTTTATTCTTTAAGTACTTCTTCTAGCTTGGTGTTGAGTTAGACCTAAAGAGGAAGCTCCTTTTAGGAGTTGATCTTCTTTTCAAATAACAAGTCTACTATGTGTGTCAGGCAATGTGCTAAGTGCTAAGGACATGCAAGAATAGCTGTCCTCAAGGAGCTTACCCATCTAATAAGGACCTGAAAATAGAAGGGAAAGTGCAGCTGTCCAGGAAATGAAGATCTCAGACCTGGGTCCCCTTCTTAAATTGAGGGGTTTTTTTTTAGTCCATTAAATATTTATTTAGAGCCAACCATATGCTGAACACTATATTAAGTGCTATGATCTCATTTGATCTCACAACTCTTTGGAGGTAGATGCTGTTATTATCCTTGTTCTACAATTGAAGAAACTGAGGCAGAGGTTGACTTGCAAAGGATCACAGTGCTTGCAAACTTTTGAGGGTGAATTTGAACTTATTTTTCCCTGATTCTAGGCCCAGCACTCTATCCGTTATACCTATCTAGCTGCCTCTCTGTGGGGCAGATGGTACTAATTCAGTGTGAGTACCAAGGCTTATTCAAATAGCAGAATAAGATTTCCCGGTGGTGGGGTCTTGTCATTGAATTCTGTCACACTAGTTTCCATGGCTTTTTCAAGAATGGGATCTGGACCTCTGATTTCCTTGGCATAGGGGACTTGTTGGAAAAGAAATTCCTCCTCTCAGTGATGATTGGTTAAGTGCCATATGTTGGGACATACATCCAGCATATGCCCCAGGTGGTACTTGAATCCAGGTCTTCTTGGCTTTGAGATCTGCTTTCTATTTTACTTCATTCAAGCTGTCTCTCTCTACTTGATTCTAAGTTCCTTAAAGCCAGGCATTGTCATTGTAGTAGATATAGTAAATGCATTAAATAAATAAGTATAAAAATTATAATTTTTAAAAGATTTGTTTGATTTCTTTTTTGTTAGGTAGGGATATAGAATGGATCTGTGATTTTAATATTATATTGGAACTCCCTTTACCAATGAAAATCATAACTTTCTCTTCAATTGTTATAGTCTTAGTGCACATATTAGAATTGGTCAAAGGTGGCATTTGAATCCAAGTTTTACTGGCTCTAAGATCTTTTCTTTATCCATTCACAGTACATCTTTTGATTAATGAAATTGACTGCTGGTCAATATTTGCAAATCTTTTCTCCTTTGGAATATCTCTGGGAAATCCATCAGTTTCATACTGTGATTTATTCCGATGAAGAGAGTGTAAACATTCTTTGTAGTCTCTTTTCTTAGTGTGTGATTTTTGGGAGATGGAGTACCCATGTAATGGAACTTGAGACATAGATTGTAACCTTGGGGTCTGTTCTCTTTTGCCCTCATCTCTTTTGCCTCTATATTACTTAGTGATCTCATCAGCTCCTATAGATTTAATTTCCATCTCTATGTTGATGATTCCCAGATTTACCTTTCCTGCCCCAATTTCTCTGCTGATTTTTCTAATCTTGCATCTTCAGCTGCCTTTCAGATATCCTAAACTGAATATTCAGTAGACATCTTAAACTCAGCATTTCCAAAACAGTACTGATTATCTTTCTCTTCAAACTCCTTTTCTATCCTATTGCTATAGAGAAAAACTCCATCTTTCCTGTCCCTCACACTCTAAAATCAGGAGTCATCCTGAATTCCTCACTACCTTTCTTCCTCCATATCCAAGCTGTTGGCAAAGCCTGTTGATTTCATTTTTACATATCTCCAATATACCCCTTGTCTCCTCTGACACTGCTGTCATATCAATGTAGGTCCTCATCACCTTATGTCTGGGTTATTGTAATAACTTACTAGTAGATCAGCCTGCCTCAAGTCTCTTCCTGCTCCCTGACTGTGCTATATTTAGTCATTAAAGTAAAAACCAGATCTAATCAAGCTACCCTTACTTGGTGATAAACTCCACTGACTCCCTATGTCCTCTAGGAGTAAATACAAAATGCTTTTTGGCATTCAAAGCCCCCTCCTACCTTTCCAATCTTCTTATACCCTACTCATGAATATATACTCGAGGATCTAGTAACACTGGCCTCCAGACTGTTCCATGAACAAGACATTCTGTCTCTGGCTCACAGCATTTTTTCTGGCTGTCTGCCATGTCTGGAACGCTCTCCCTCATCTCCTCCAACTTCTGACTCCTCTGGCTTCCTGACTAAAATTCTATTCTTTATAGGAAGCCTTTCTCAACCCCGTTTAATTTTCTTGTTAATGATTTCCTATTTATCCTCTATGTTGCTTGCTTCATAGAAATTTTCATGTTGTCTCCCCCATTTGATTGTAAACTTGAGTAGGCATTGCCTTTTTAAATTTTATTTTGTATCTCTAGTGCTTAGCACACTTCCTACACACAGTAGGTGATTATTAAATGCTTATTGATCAATTTAGAGCTTCATAGTTGCTTTTTCTTGCATGTTTGCAAGTGTTGGTTGATTTCAATTAAATTGTTCTTAGCTATTTCAGAGTTAGTGAGGTATGGTATGAAAAAGCAAAGTGTTTATAAAGCCTTTAGCATTGTGGTTTGCTACTATTTGGCACTTAATAAATGCATGTTTCCTTGCTTTGCTACTGAATCATTTTTGTAACCTTGGACAAATCATTGAGTTGAGAAAGTTAGAGTTAGAGGGGATTTTTAAAGGATTATTTCATCCAACTTCCAGTTTATAGATGAAGAAACAGATACAGAGAATGAAAATGACTTGTCTTAAGTCACATATCTAATAGAGTAGGGACTAGATTTTAGGAGCCATTCTAGGCATTTTGTCTTTTCTGTAATACCTATTTTTCACTGCTAACCCTCCCCTGCAAAATGAGGCGATTAAATCCCTTTGTACTAACTCTGGACTTAGCTGGTTCTTATCTGTAAAATGAATAGACTTGTGAGGATCAAAAAAGACTAATACTGTTCTGGATATTTAACTTGCCTTGATTGCCATTAACAATGCAGTGTGTCTACAATTTTTTCTATTTGCCTTGTATATTCTTAAGTACTTAGTGCCTCCCCAACAGAATGTAGACTATTTGAAGGCAGGAACTGTTTAATTTTTATAATTTCATCCCCACATCTTAGTAAAATAAGGTTCTTTTTGTATATTACTCCTTTCTACATTATGGTCTGAATATAATTGCCTACTTGCTATTGTTTTCTCACATAAAATCTCCCTTTTCCATACTTTTGCATTCTATGCTCCTCATGCTGAAATGTCTTAGAGCTTGACTTCTGCTTCTTAGAATCTCTGACTTCAAGTTTCAGTTCAAGGTTCCTTTCTCAATCCCACAGGTGATAATGCTTTTTCCTTGAAGATTGTTCAAATTAAAAACTGCTATAACAGAAACCTGATATTCTATTGAGATACATAAATGAGAAATAAAAATCAATACACATAACTATTTACTATGTGCCAAGTATTGTGCAAAAGGCCAGATAAAGAGCAAAAACTAAATAAAAAATTAGTCCCTATCCTCATGAAGCTTATGTGAAATGAAAAAGAGACAAAAATGAGTTTTTAATTTGAACAATTTTATTAAATATAATTTTGTTCAATTTTCTAATTGTGCAAGTACTGTTTACTGAGCATTAAATTGAATGTTTTAGGTAGATTAAAAAAAATTTTGAACATTTGATGCTGACTTTGAAGAAGCTTAATTTAGTTGGAGAAACTAGTGAAATACCTAGAGCTTTGCACAGAGAATTGGGAAGACCTGAGGTCAAATACTGTCTGGCATTATCTGTGCAAATTTGGGCAAATCACTTGTCCTTGATATGCTTCAGTTTCCTCATGTGTAAAAATGGTGATAATAACACTACCAGTCTATAATTGTTATTATAAGGATAAAACAAGATAAAATTTGTAAAGCTCTTTGCAAACTTTAAAATACTATATAAATGGAATTATATCAGTTAATACAAGAGGTACAAATTAAGTATAGGATCTATTTGTTTTGGAATAAGTGGCATGGGGTTAAGATTTTGAACTTTGAGTCTAAATGAAAGGGAAATACAGGAACTTTCCAGGTGAAAGGAAAGTAATATTCAAAGACACTAAATTTAGAATGGAGAAGTTGGCTGTATTAAGGTATGGCGAAGGATGGGTGGGGAGCAATGATACTTTTGATACTTTGCACTTTGGTGGCTCAAGTGTGATAATTTTCTTATTGTGTGTGTGTGTGTTGGGTGGGAAGAATGATAAACAGAGTTGGGTTAATGAAATTTAGGTGAGAAAGAATGATGACTTATGATCTGATAGAGGAACTCACATTATTCAAACTGAAGACTTGTGATTCCTTTTCTAGTAAGAGCCTGAGGAGAAGAAAGATGTTTATTTCATAGAAGCTAACTGCACTTCAGTTAGTGGTCATGCTTCACATTTTGAATTTAATAGGTTGACTAAGTGACAAGAAGGGCAAGAATAAGAATACAGGTTCAACGCTAAAGAGTGTGATTTTGAATGATCAAAAGCAAAACTGGTGTAGTTCTTGTTTCTAGGAGAGGGGAGGCATGAAAACATAAGAATTATGGATGTGGCAGAATGGAAAATATTTGTAATATGAACATAATTACACCTCCTTTTTCTATTTAGCTGCTCTCCCCATAAGCTTAGAGCCCTGTTTCCTGGCATTCTGTCAGGCAATCTTAGAGTCAAGCTATTCTAGCCAGGTCCTAATGATTAGTTCTCTTTATGCGAATTCTTTGTACAGACCATAAATCCACATATTTTAGTTAGGAGGTGTTGATGGATATGGGAAGAAAAAATTGTTACCTCATCAATACGAAATAATATTTATGTACTTATTTGTAAGCACAAAGCTTATGTGAGGAGTAATATCAAGCAAATGAGTCTTGCCAGTTCCCTTTTTTTCTTTTTCTTTTTTTTTTTTTTTTTTTTTTTTTTTTTTTCTGAGGCTGGGGTGAAGTGACGTGCCCAGGGTCACACAGCTAGGAAGTCTTAAGTGTCTGAGACCAGATTTGAACTCTGGTCCTCCTGAATTCAAGGCTGGTGCTCTATCCACTGCGCCACCTAGCTGCCCCCAGTTCCCTTTTTTTCTATGGAAGATTACATGAATGATGACAAATATAATTCAGTGCAATGTATAGATATTAATCTAACCATATTCGTGGTTCTAACTCACTCTTATTTGATTTTTTACTCACTTTTATTACCATAATAGTCACAATGTTGGAATAACAGCAAATTACAGCCACTAATACCAACTCTTGGAATTAGGTGAACAAATTCGCCTTTTTTAACAGAGATCATTATCTATGATTCTCTGGTCTTTCAGAAAAAGGTAATATATATTAAGTTTTAATAACTTTAGAGTTTGGGGTATTAAATATTGGGAAGTAGAGATTTCTTATTGTCTATTATGATTAGGCAGTGGTAGACATACCTTTCATAGAGTGGAAAGAGCACTGGGTTCAGTTACATATGTGACCTTAAATGAGTCACTTAACTTCATAACTATTTCCTCTTTTGTGGAAATGAGGAAGTTAGAATAGTTGATTTCTAAGAGTCATTCCAATTCTAAGTCCTGTGGGCTGATCTAACTGGAGGCAAGAAGATTGTGTTTCAGTTATAATAGGCTAAGGTTTTTATTAGGATTTCTTCTATAGCTTTAGATGTTTTTGAGGAGAGTCAAATGAAGTCAGTAAGCATTATTGATCACTTTTTTTGTACCTGTCACTTTGCTAAATGTTGTAGATACAAAGGTCAGAGAAATAAACAGATCAAAGATAAAAACAAACAAACAACCCCCCCCCCCAAAAAAAAAAACCCCACATACAGACTTGGTTTTCTAGGCCCTCATAGTCTGTGGAGACAATATGTAAACAGCTGTGTACAAAGAAAATATACATGATAAATTGGAGAAAAGACACTAAGATTATGGGGAACTGGAAAGTCTTCTTGTAGACTATCCTTCAATCATGGCATGGCTCTGTAAGAGTACTAAAGCTCAGAAGCAGCTAAGTAGTGGGCAAGTCACTTAACTCTAGTTGCCTCAGCAAAAATAATAATAATAAAAAAAAATACTAAAGCTTAAAATAAGGTAAGACTGTTAAACAGAAAAACAAGCAATATTGGTGAAAATAAGATCAAATAAAGAATAAAGTTTATCTTAGGTTGATGGGATGATAACTGAATGTGGTGAGAAAAGGCAAAGATGTTAATTATTATTTTGGCTCATAATTTCTTTTTCAACATGGGGAAAAAAGGCAAAAATGGTTAATATATAGTTGATACTAAGGCAAGTAGATTATATATAGCAATCCCAAATCACCATGTTCAAACTCTATCTCAGCATGCTGAAATAATCTGTAGGTCTAACTGATGAATAGTGATTCATATCAATTATCTTTTAAAAACTGTTGGACAAAGAAAAAGCAAAGAGAATAGAATTTGCAAAACTAGAAGCCAGTGAAAATAACTTTGATTTCTGGCAAAATTATATAATATATTTTGAAACTAATTGTTGATGTAAAAAGTAGAAAAGGAAGTGGCATTCAAAAAGGTCATATTGCTTCATCAAGAATAGGTAATGCAGACTAATCTCATTTCCTTTTAAACACTCATTCCACAGAAGTTTTTGCAAGGGTCAATGTTGAAAAATTACCCATGCATATGTTTTGTCAATAAAAAGCTATAATAATTTTTTTAAAATGAGTTCCAGATTTTTCTCTCTCCCCTCCTCCCTAAAACAGCAAGCAAATTAGGTTAAATGTCACAACTTTTTTATTGTTCATGTAAATCGAGAAGTGGAAGGAAAGGTTAAGTACTAGTTATGTGGTTTCAGAGTGAATTCTAAACATAGTCACTAATGCTTTCATGTCAGTTTAGAGGAAGTCTATTTGGTTTTGTATTGTTTAAAATTTAAAAGACTTGGACAAAGACATGGAGAAGACTTTCACCACTTTACATATGACACAAAGCTATGAGAGACAGTCTGTTAAATAAGGAACCAAAAGATCTTGTTTGGCTAGAATGTTTGCCTGAATCCAGCCTAGAAGTCATCTTTAACCTCTCACCCCATATCCAATCTGTCATTTCTACCTTTATGATGTCTTTCTTTCTTTCTTTCTCTTCCTTTCTTTCTCTTTCTTTCTTCCTTTCTCTTTCTTCCTTCCTTCCTTCCCTCCTTCCTTCCTTCCTTCCTTCCTTCCTTCCTTCCTTCCTTCCTTCCTTCCTTCCTTCCTTCCTTCCTTCCTTCCTTCCTTCCTTCCTTCCTTCCTTCCTTCCATTCCTTCCTCTCTACTAACATGAATGCTACTAGGGTGCAGACCCTCACCATCCCACACCTGAAATATTACAAAAACCTTCTGGCTAATCTCTGGTCCAAGTTTCCAAACTCTAGTCCATCCTCCACTTACTGTCAAAGTAATTTTCTTAAAGTTAGAGGTTTGCATGCAGTAAACTCCCAGTAATTCCCTATTGAATTGAAGATTGTTTCCTTTTTTGTCTTTAAATTTTCTCACTCCCATCCGTGTTTTCCATGTTGTAGATACTTAATAAATATGTTGGTTAAATGTGAAAATTATATTTTCATTGTCTAGGGTTCATCCATACTTATACATTCAGGAACCATATTTAGATTGAATTTCATTGATTTAGAGTGTTTCAGAACCAATTCACTGGCTCCATTGATAATTCTGAGGAGATCTCAGGTTATGTTCTGTCAGAATTTGGGATTTTGGTTAGGGTTCATCAGATCTTAGGATCTTAGAGGTCAACCCAAATTTCCCTTATTTTACAGTCTGTTAGTTAGTCAGCAAAGATTTATTAATTGCCTACTATGTCCCAGGCAGTGTGCTAAACACATAATATGAAGAAAGGAAAACAGAGTCCTTGTTGAAGGGGAAAGAAAAGTCTTTAGCTGATAGCTATAAACTTTGAGAATGATTCTTCCACATCATTCCCCTCCCTCTTTGGCCAAGGTAGTTTATTATTTGTACCTGCAAAGGTGATATTGGGGACCACCAGCAATGACTAGAAGGTATGAAAGAGAGATGTTATTTGAGAAATTTTTTTCATGAGAAGTAGCAAAAATGATGAAGAGTTAGTATTTTATTTTGTTGGTGGCTAGGGAGAGTATAGATTCTTACAGTTAGGATTCAGTACCAATATCTCAAGTTTTTGAGCACTCCCATATCAGGTTTTTATGGAAGAAAAGATGAATGGGAAGATGAGCAAATGGGGAAGTTGGTATTAAATAAAAAGAATACTAAAAACAAAAGAGAATAGATATGAAATTAAATAGATATGAAATTAAAATTTCATATTCCAATAGATATGAAATTAAAATTTCTGATTTTGCTACATGTAAAGTCATAATAACATTTATGTAGTTTTGCCTTTTGGGATTCTTTCTGTTACTTTTGCTATATTCACCTAGTATATGTTGAAACTTCTTTTAAAATGAGTCCTACACTTTAACTGGTCATGGCCACTTTGTGGGATAACAGGAATTGTTATTCTTCAAGGCAAGGAAGGTTATTTTTAGTCCATGTAGCTTTCAGGAAAAAAGTTTTTCATCTAAAACTTTCTTTTCCATCAAAAGTTATATGCATATGCTTTCTATGCTTTACAGAAAAAAAACCAACAGTAAAAGCATGGTTAAAAGCCCAGAAATTTAATAAAGTCATAAAAATAATTGAAATGTAATACAAAAAGTATACCTATTTGATTAAATCCTCCCTTCTTTGAATTATTTTAGTATGCTATGCCTCTGCTACACTTCAGTATTTTTACTTGTATCATACTTACTATAAGCTTCATGAAGGCAAAGAAAACCACCTTTCATAATTTGTCCCTGTATAATCTTGATAAAGTCACTGAATTTTCCTGCTATTTAGATCTCTTGGCCATAAAATACAGGGAATAATACTAAACTCAGAGCAATAAGGATTATTGACAGCTAAGCTTGTCTTACGGATCTTTGGCCTCCTATGATGTATTACATACTTTGGAGTGGACAATTCTGAACATTGTTCTTCACACATATACATACAGTACATAAACATATGTACTGTTCGTCAATAAACATGTTTTACTTAAAAATATATATCCCCAGCACTCTTTAACACAGTGCCATGTACATTTTTAGTCACATCAAAGTCTTATTAGTATCTACTATGTACATCTGTACATTGAATGGAATTGTTGCACTGAGCATCTCTGTGTCTCTCTGTCTCTGTCACACACCACACACACACACCTCAAAAGTTTAGTGCAGTTTTGTTTTTCGTTCTGGGCCTCTGATTTCTGTTATAGGAATCTCCTTGTGTTAATGTAGTTCTGCCCTATTCTGTAATTTTAAAGTCTTAAGTTGCTTTGAATACAATAATTCAGTTACTTGCCCAAGGTCACCTAGCCAATATGAGTCAGAGATGTTCCTTGGATCCAGGGTTTCCTAACTGGAATCTGCAAGTATCATGCAGCCCTTTAATCTTTTGGGGGGTAAATAGAGGTGGTGATATAATAGGCTTTGATATGCCTTTTTTCTATCTAGTGAAGCTCTTTTGTCTCAGCTTCTGTGTAATACTATTAACATAATTGAGTAAAAGGTGGATCCATCTTCCAAAGTATTAACTCAAATACCAGGATAGCATGTAATATAATAAGTTGGGTTTTAAATACACGTGAGCCTGAAGTCTTAACTAATTTAGAGATTAAATTAAAATTGTCTCAACTTAAAAAAATATTTATGGCTCAGACTAAAAAATAAGTAGTTGTACTTGTATGAGAAAGTATTCTTAATAAAATATCAGTAGATCTTATAAATGACTTCTGGTGGGGTATTTTTTTTTTTGAAGGTCTGAGTTATAACTCAAATTGGGGCATTATTATAGTCAACTCAAATATTAAACAATTAGCTTAGAGAAACAAAGCAGACATCAGGCACCATCATATTGTAAATTCAATATTAAATGTTAATTCAAAACAGATGATAATGTATGGATGAGATTCATAGCACCAGACAAGAGAAAACTCCCATAGCTAGACATGCACAAGAGAAGTTGCTGAGTATAGTGGGAAAAGCTTTGAATATAGGAGAATTGTTAAAATTTTATGTCAGATGGAAAGACCCTATAGTTCTAGTCCCAAGGCTGTAATGGCAAAGCAGATAACAATACATCTTCTTTTATGTCATTTTTATTTATAAATACATTTATTTCAGATGTTGAACTCCTTGCCAGTGCCAAGGACTTTGGTGGGAGATATTCTTTAAAGGGTCTTCAAAAGCTATGACTGTTAAGGAGGGCTCTAGCACTGGTTTAGAAACAGGGCCAGTGATTTGCAGGTTGCTAAAATTCACAGGAATCTTGAGCATAAAACTACTGGCCTGTTCCTTTTGGGCTCCAAGGAGAGTTGGTGGTACTTGACCTCACTTTTCACACACTGCTTCCTCTTTTCTCCCTCAGGGTGCCCCACTGACACTCTGGTTTGCAATAAATAGTTTGTAGTAACCACTATTTCTTCATCTGACTGTGTACCCCATTGCTCTTTTAAAATCTTATTGGTCCAAGTCAGATAATTCAAAATCCATCTAATAGAGTTAGAAAAGGGACCTTACAAAACATCTAATCCAAAGCTTTTTGTATTAATAAGACTACTGTATTTAAATATGTATTGTTTTAATTATGCTGAAAGTGGTATTATCTTATGTATCTGGTGAACTGAAGTGCAAGTGAGCCAAACTTTCTGATTATTAAATTTTGCATTAGAATTCAAATATTTATTAAGCACCTACTTTGTGCAAAGCATTGGGAATACAGAGATAAAGAATGCAACAAGTATGTTTATATACGTGTATTTGACATATGTATATTCATGTACCTACACACACATATATATCTACATATATATGAAGATATATATATATATATATATAGATATACATATGTGTGGTCATGAATCATAAATATCTAAATAGTGACACTTAAAATGGCCTCAGGTAAATTGACTTAACTTTCCTCTATGCCATTGCCTTTGGAGTTATTGTAATCTCTTCCCTCCCATTTAATAATTTAAAAAAAGCAATGTAAAACCTCACCTTATTCTAGCTTAACTAATGGAGTTATTAGAGAAATAATGGAGGCAAGAAGTCACATGATAATCTAGACTACTTGTTGGGGAATTGAGAATTTTTTTCCCCTATTTTTTCTTTGGCAGCACTCATGAAATCAGTAGCCAGTTGGAGAATGGGATATAGGAAGGATCGAGTTTTCTGTTCTGCACTATCTGAACCAAGATTTCTACTTTCTACTTTCCGGGTAGTAGAAATACAGGGTAAAAAATTGGGAGTAAGCAGAGTGTGGATCAATTATGTCAAGCTGAAACAGAGAAGAGGGGCCACTAAATCGCACATAGGGATCCCTCCCCATGGACTGAAAATTGACCTCACAGCTTATATATTCTTTTAGAATTATTATTATTATTATGCCATCATTTTGAAATCAGATAAAAACTACATTTTAATCTAGTTCAACTGCAGTCAGTGTTGTGGACTACTTGTAGCCTATAAATTATATGTTTAACATGTCTGATAGAGAAGGAAGAACAGGGTGGCCTTAGTTCTTAGGGATGCCATTAATTAGGGGTCCATAACCCTGCCCAAGTCTCTTAAGTTCTCTGCCTTCCATTTGTGAAATGATGTGGAGTTCATAGTTGACTTCTTGATTGTCTGAAAGACATGGTGGCAATGGGCAAGAACATTATAATATAATAGGGAAAGCAATATAGACATATATTTCCATTTAATCATTACAGTTTTTATATACAAGGCTTTTACATGCTAATCTGAGCTTTTCAAACAATCCTAAGCAGGGCAGGTAGCAATTATTATTTGTTTTTCTGAAGAGGAATCTGAGGCTGGACAATTACTTGCCCAGGGCTACATATCTAATAAGTGGAGCTGGGATGATTCAGACTTACATTTTCCAATAGCAAGTCCAGGTCTATAAGTATAAACACATAAGCCCTTTTGAGATCTTGGAGTGATTAAACTAGGGGGGGGGGGAGATATCATTATTAGGGAAGGATTTTTGGAGAGAAGACTTTTTGCTATAGTTCAAAGGAGTCAGAGATAAACATTAATTGCTGATTTTACATTTTCTCTTATGGGGCTTCCCTCTAGATTTGCTGCATTACCATTTCCCTGCTGATATGTATTGGGCAAGATTAGGATCCCATATTATTCCCTTCAGTGCTGAAAAATCATTCAGGTGATGCCCACTCCCAGCCTGAAATGTGTAGTTAAGCCCTTTCCCCTTTCACTGTTCTCCCTGTTACAGGTAGAACTTTGGGAGGTCCATTGTTAGAACTGTATGACTCTGTTAGTTCTTGCTTTACTGAGTGATAATATAATATATATATATAATAACATATTATTTTAAGTTGGAACTGCGTTTATAAGAGTTAGAATCTATACTCTTAACTACATTGTTTAGCTTTTTCTACATTTGCAAAACAAAACAAAAAAAGCTCAAAAACAATAATCTGACCCCTCTGAAGCAACCTAACTAGTATTTACAGTTTCGATTTTTATGGGAAATGCAATTTAAGTTTCAAACAATGCTAGAGGTCATCCAATCCACTCCCCAACTCTCTTATTTTACTATTTGAGTACAGGTTAAATTAATTGTCCAAAGTCACAAATAGTAAGTGGCACAACTTTGATTGAAGCCAGATCTTCTGGTTCTAATACTTTCCCAATGTTTTGTTGAAAACTGCTCTTTTTCCTACTCTAACTCCCCTCCCTTCTTGTGAAAACTAAGGCCCCAAATGGGGAAGTATGTCCCTTCATAATTTCACATAAGTTAACTCCATGGCTAATTCAAAGAAAATGTATTTGAGCCATCTGGTTCAACTTTTCCTCACTGTGCCTCCCAACATGACTGAGGAGGAAGAATATGAGCATGATGGAATTTCTGATCCAATCCTTGGCCCTTACCCAGGAGAAGTCCAGAGAAGCAGGGGGAAAGACACTAGCTGTATATACCCTGAATTATTGGACCAAACAGAATGGTCTGAACTATATAGAAACCATCTGGCTATTTTCTATCCTTGCCCCAATCAATCAGTTCCCCAAAGGTCCAAATAATCTGCCCTGACAACAGATCAATTTTGTCCTGTTACCTCCATCCCTTAATATTTCATCTCTCCCGATTTACTGGCTGCTTCCCTGCTGTGTACATCCTAAAACAAAACTTTTCATTTGATCCTATTATTCCTTTAGTGTGTCTTTATAGGTTATTTTGTATCTACTTATTCTCTCTCTGATTGTCAACATTGCTTTCACTTTTGGCTTTTTTTTTTTTTAATAGTATTTCATTTTTTCAGATATATGCAAAAATAGTTTTCAACATTCACCTTTGCAAAACTTTTGTGTTTCAAATTTTTCTTCTTTTCCTGTTTTCCCCAAATGGCAAGCAATCCGATATAGGTTAAACATGCAATTCCATATTCATCATTGTTGTACGAGAAAAATCAGTTCAAAGGAGGGGGGGGAAGATGAGAAAAAAACAACAAGCAAGCAAACAAACAATAACCAACAAAAAGGTGAAAATACTATGCTGTGATCCATATTCAGGCTTTGTAGTTCTCTCTCTGGGTGTGGATGGCATTTTCTAAAATAGGTCTATTGGAATTACCTTGAATCACTTCATTGTTGAAAAGAGTTCAGCCTACCACAGTTGATCACATTATCTTGTTACTGTATACAATGTTCTCTTGGTTCTTCTCATTTCACTTAGCATCAGTTCATGTAAGTCTTTCCAGGCTTTTTTTAAATTAACCTGCTCATCATTTCTTATAGAAAAATAATATTCCATTACATTCAAATATTATAACTTATTCAGCCATTCCTCAAGTGATGGGCATTCACTCAATTTCCATTTCCTTGCCTCTACAAAAAGAGCTGCTACATTTTTTGTATGTCTCACTCTCTTCTAAACCTTTTGCACTTTAGTTTTGACCTTACTATTCAATTTAAATTGTTTTGTTACCAGTGATATTTTTATTTTTTTTTTAATTATTTAAAACTAAATACTAATGATCTTTTAATTCCCAAATTCAATGGCTTTTTCTTGGTCCTTTTTGACTTCTGTAGCATTCCATGCTCCTAACCACCTTGAGTCTTGCATATTCTCCTCTCTAGAACACTGTTCTCACTTGATTTTCCTCCTATTTATTGGTTTACTCTTGCACGGTGTAATCACCCATATTTTATACCCTCTTTAGACTTTGAGTATACCCTTAAGGCATTCTTAAATTTTCATTTCTCTCTCTCTCAGCATGATATCCTGAGGGTGAGAAAAGGGGTTGTTGGTATACTGGAGGCAGATTAATTAAACTTTCATCATTTCAACCACTATCTCCTCTAAGACTTGAGTAGATTTCAAGACTTTAAGCCCAAGAGCCCTGAGAATAGTAGTGCTTCTTTGACCACTGATTCTAATCATTCACTTTCATAAAGAGAAAGGTGTCTTGTCATCCCTGCCACTACCACCATCAACTGCCAATCTACTATCATTGATGGTTAAGTAAGCCTAATAGCTTTAACAATTACCTCTTCAGGAACTGCAGTTCCTCTGTTCTCTCAGCAGCCCCAGAAAAGAAAGTTCTTTCTTTAAAGAGCTTTTTATTTTCAAAACATGCATAGATAAGTTTTCAACAGTCACCCTGCAAAATCTTGTGTTCCAATTTTTTTCTCTCTCTTTTCCCCCATCCCCTCACCAAATGGTAAATAATCCAATATGTGTTAAAAATGGGTAATTTTTTATACATATTTCAAAAATTATCATGCTGAATAAGAAAAATCAGATCAAAAAGGGAAAAAAATAAGAAAGAAAACAATGCAAGTAAACAACAAAAGAAGTGAAAATACTATGTTGTGATCCACACTCAGTCCCCACAGTCCTCTCTCTCTGGGTGCAATTGACTGTCTCCACAAGACCACTGGAATTGGCCTGAACACTTTGCTGTTGAAGAGCCATCAGAATTGATCATCATATATACTAATCTTGTTGTTTTGTATAATATCCTCTTGGTTCTACTTATTTTTTCCATTCATTTATTTATTCGTTAATTCAGAAACTGTCTTTTCTGTTTTTAACACAGTACTTAAAAATGTTTCATTCATTAATTTATCTATAGTTTCTTTTGTGAAGTTTATCTAGCTCTGGATTAGACAAGATTTCTTGGCAACACTAGGCTAGTTTGTGTAGAATTAGGCATAAATTATGCTATGATAGTAGACATAACAAGACTCTTCTGATAGGAGTGGTTTGAAGATAATGATCACAGGTTTATATTTATTTTAGGAAATAATGTTTTGGATTCCTGATTTTTCGGTGTTGGAGAAGAAACTGAATTAAAGGACTTCTTAGAGAATCTGATGATTGGAATTGGGGGGGGGAGTATTATATCATCATTTTTACTAATATTTAACCAAATTTAGCATTTCCGTTGAATATTTGAAAATATTATTTTGAAAAGGCTTCACCTCTATTGACTAATGCAGAAAAGGTGAAGAGCCTGTGGATTAGATCATCCCTGAAGTTCTTTCCAGTTTGGCAGTTCCACTGGTTCTGTAATTCTAAGCTTTATTAGCTGAAGAGATGAAGATGCTGTGAAGGAAGGCAGCAGGGAAGGAACCTGTAGAAAGGGAGAGATGGAGATTAGGCAATGGAGGTATTAAGACAGAATTGATCTGTAATCAGGTCAGATTACCTGGACCTCCGAGGAACTAAGGGCATTCCAGTACCAGAAACTAGGGATATCTGGGAAGATAGGGGCTAGGACCATTCATTAAGTGAACATTTATTAAATGTCATGTATATGATAGGCATGTATTAAGCTCTTGGATATGAACTAGACCTGTAATTTACTTTGTTCTATAGGAAATTCCCAGATGAGGAGATTCTTCTCTACCTCTATAGAACTATGTGGGCTTCTATGCCTTCTTTACCTTCTCTGCAATTTTATAATCTTGGTTGCCCAGAGCAGTGAGAAATTGGATAAATTGCCCAGGATCATAAGGCCAGTGTGGAATTTGTACATCTATTTTCCAGGCTTCAA
Source organism: Sminthopsis crassicaudata (assembly GCF_048593235.1). Taxonomy (NCBI): domain Eukaryota; kingdom Metazoa; phylum Chordata; class Mammalia; order Dasyuromorphia; family Dasyuridae; genus Sminthopsis; species Sminthopsis crassicaudata. The sequence continues at coordinate 85,084,275 of NC_133617.1, forward strand.
GGCCAGTTTTCTCTTCAATAGCACTTTATGATGTCTCTTTGGAGATACAAAAATAAATGTAATAGTTACTCCAGAATTCAATGGGGTAGTGGCAGGTGGCAGTGAAAAGAATGGAACAATGTAAACACATTAATTAAAATCACAGTAATTTCTTAAGGAAAGGGCACAAGTTGGGCTGTTGGTTGTGATGAAATAGAACCTAATGAAAAGGATGGTAATTGAGTTGAACCTTAAGAGAAGTCTAAATTTGAACTGGGGAAGGAGGGCATCCTACAGGACAACCTGTGCAAGGACTTTTAGACTTAATGATGTGGGACTCTATAAGAATGAAGCAAGAATCCTCGTTGTTATTTGATAGAGTTGAAGAAATGTAAGACAAGAGAAAGAAATGAGACTTAATGGTGTGTATGAAGAAATAGCAGAGAAGCTAGTTTTACTGGAATTTAGAACAGGTAAAGGAGAATAGTATCTTGCATTTGGCCTATAAAGATAGGCTAGAACCAGATTGTTAAGAGCTTTAAATGAGAATCAGAAGAATTTATAATTTATCCTAGGGTCAATAGATCAAAGAACATGGTTGGACCTGTGTTTTAAGATTGTCAACTTGATAGTTTTATGGGAAAATGGTTTGGAGTGCAGAAAGAACGGTTACAAATAGTCTAAACAGGAAAATACTATGTCACTGTTTTCAAATTCAAAAATAATTTTTTTTTTGTTTTGCTTGAATCCAAGAGAGTAAAAATACCAAATTTGAATTTAGGAAATTGGATTTGAACTGTAGCTGCTACTTCCTACTCATGTGGCATTGGTTAGGTCATTTAAATGGTGTCTCAGTGTCTATATTTATAAAATTTGGGGTTTGGACTACGTGACTACCTCCAAGTTCTGATCTCTTCCATCTATGAATTGATTACCCTCTAAATTGTGCATGATAACCTTATAGGGGGTCTTGTAAATGAATGTGGAAGTTGCAAAGTTATGATTTAGTATCAGCAAATGTTTGATTTATATACCTATTTTACATGCCTAAAATAAAATTTATTGGATGAAAGTAGTCACAAGTGGAAAAGGTTTAAGAAGTCCTGTGCTAAACTAGTATTAATGGTAGAAGCAATGGAGTCAGATTTTATAAGGTAAACAAATAGGCTCCATCGGTATATAGTGATTTTTGTATTACTGTGGGGGGGCAGAGGCTGGATGATTCTTTGTAAAGATGACATAAATGGGTTAGTTAATGCTTCAGATAGAGGTTTATGAAAGGCTTTTAAAGTCTCTTCCAAATCTAGGAACCTTATGAATTTTCCAGAGGGCTGTGATAAAAGGGAGTGACATGGCTGGAGTCATAGGTTATGGAAAATAAGTTGCAGTGTGACAAATGTTTTGAATTGAAGAGAGGCTGAAATAACTGTCACATTAGTTAGTCTAAGGATGAAATGCCAAGGGCTGAAATAAATGATTTGGATGATTGATGGATTGCTGTCATTCATAATTTTAGGGCCTTAAGGTTCCTAGGTTAGTCAAGTAGATAAACTTTCTTGGCTACTAAAAAGAAAAAAAGAAAAAGAAAAAACCCTCAAAAATCCACTTCTGATAGGATAGGAGATTGCTTTTCAAATATTTTTCCTTAATTACTAAATCCAGAAGCCTTTTAGAGTAATTCTTTGAAGTATAGGAAAGATGTATTACAGAGCTGGGAAAAAAATAATAGAATTAACTTGGCTTTGTATTATCCAATATTTTAATTAAAGGACAATAGTCAGTTGGGGAAAAGTTTATTTGAATTATATGCTATTTTGAACAAAACCTATATTGGTTTAAGATTTTATATTCTGTATTACAGAGTCCATCTCAGGCTGCAAGTCTGGTGTGTATTACTGAACAGACACTGAAGGAGTTTTAACCCACTGTGGGAATTGCCATTAACAATACCTTTGCTCTCAAGTCTTACATTTTCTTAAGAGAATTGTGCTTACTACTGATGCCTTAGAGAATATCTTCATGCTGAAGGATAATGATAAAAAATTGTTCAGACTGAGAAGAAAGAAAATAATGGCTCCTCTTATGTTATTGGCTACCCTTTTACCACTTAACTCCTCTTCCTGTATTGGAATAGGGAGGGTTGCTTTATGTTCTGGAAATGGCCTGGCAAGAAAAGACTTTGAGAGCTCATTTGAGGCAGTTTTTCCCCCATGCCTTGGCCTTCTTTTCCAAAATTTTCTTTGTTTTGTATAAAGCATGGGTTTTTAACCTTTTTGTCATAGACCCTTTTTTTGTAAAGTCCTCAGAATAATGTTTTTAAATATATAAAACAGATAGGATTACAGATGAAACACAATTATAAAAATATTAAGTAAATTTCAATGATCCCAGTTAAAGAACCACAAACATAACTGATTTAACTCATAAGGAATTGATTATTGTTAGAATTAAAAGGATTTTCACTACTGATCAGAGAAATGCAAATTAAGACAACTCTGAGATACCACTACACACCTGTCAGATTGGCTAAGATGACAGGAACAAATAATGATGAATGTTGGAGGGGATGTGGGAAAACTGGGACACTGATACATTGTTGGTGAAGTTGTGAAAGAATCCAGCCATTCTGGAGAGCAATTTGGAACTATGCCCAAAAAGTTGTCAACCTGTGCATACCCTTTGACCCAGCATTGCTGTTATTGGGATTATATCCCAAAGAAATACTAAAGAGCAGAAAGGGACCTGTATGTGCCAAAATGTTTGTGGCAGCTCTTTTTGTTGTAGCTAGAAACTGGAAGTTGAATGGATGTCCATCAATTGGAGAATGTTTGGGTAAATTGTGGTATATGAAGGTTATGGAATATTATTGCTCTGTAAGAAATGACCAGCAGGAGGAATACAGAGAGGCTTGGAGAGACTTAAATCAACTGTTGCTGAGTGAAATGAGCAGAACCAGAAGATCACTGTACACTTCAACAACAATACTGTATGAGGATGTATTCTGATGGAAGTGGAAATCTTCAACATAAAGAAGATCCAACTCACTTCCAGTTGATCAATGATGGACAGAAATAACTATACCCAGAGAAGGAACACTGGGAAGTGATTGTAAAATATTAGCACTACTGTCTATCTACCCAGGTTACTTATACCTTTGGAAGCTAATAATTAATGTGCAACAAGAAAATGGTATTTATACACATATATTGTATCTAGGTTATATTGTAACACATGTAAAATGTATGGGATTACCTGCCATCGGGGAGAGGGAGGGGATAATTTGGAAAAATGAATAAAAAAATAAAAAAATTTTAAAAAAAAGAATTAAAAGGATTTTGGAGGACATTTCTTTCAACCTTCTGTAGAACAAGAGTGATAATCCTATCTCTCTTGCAGGTTTGTGAGATCAAATGTAAAGTATTTTGCAAACAGTTCTATATGAAGGCTAGCTAAGAAATGGTGAGGGGGATAGTTTTGAAGAAACCTTAAGACTTACATGTACTGAAAGTGATGGACTGATAAACAGAATGAAATACATTTTTTTTTGATGATGCCAATGCAAAATTTTTGATTAAAAAAAATTAGGTTTGATACATAATGTTTTCTCTTCCCTTATTTATGAAAGTAGAATCTATTAATCCAGTGAAAATATTTCTTCAAAGATGCTGTCAAATAAACATGTTCTTTAAAGTTCACACTGATAGGATAGTCCTAATAATTTATTTTTTGCTTCTTATTGAGGGAAGAAATTTTGTGTTGGATGGACTATTGAACTGAGAACAAGGGCCCTAATTTTGCCTTTACCATTTATTATAAATAATGCAATTTGTCAATTTGGATTTTCCTAACTTCAGACTTAGTGCTCCATCCACTGTGCTACCTATCTTCCCTAAAGCTTCTCCCATCTTTTTAACACCAGAATTCCTCCAGTAATATGGGACTGCATATAATGAAATACTATAGTTTTCTAAAAAATTAAAAATAAGCATTTCCAAAATGCAGTGGAAAGATGCCTAATGAATAAACAGAGAAATACATTATAAACAACAACTTATTAACTAATGCAAGAGTAAAAGACAAAAAAGAAATTTGACGAGCCAATAATATATAGTAAGAGTAAGAAAATAACTGATAGCTGGAATGAATGCTCTATCCATACCTTCTGGATATTAGGAAAACTGAAGAAGGGACCCCTGCTGGATGTTTTTTGTTTTTTGTTTATGTTTTTGTTTTTTTGTTGTTGTTTTTTTTGTTGTTGTTATTGTTGTTGTTGTTATTTGTTTGTTTTCTTCAATATTTATCTTGAACACTATAATTCATGGGACTGAAAGTCCCATGAAATATTATTCATTACTTTTAAATTCTCCCCCAAACCATTTGAACTCATGCACCATCCTTCTATTTTTCTTTCCTTATTTTTCCATTAATTGTATCTGTTAATAATGGATACAAGATTTCATACAATAATGGAGACAAGGATCTCACATATAGAATACCAATAGCTAGGTTAAAATTTGTAGACAATCTCAAAATAGTGTTGTTGTTTTTTTAATTTTAGCACTCATTGCCCCATTTCTTTCCAGCTATCTTTACTGCAGATGGGGCTATACCAGTATTGCTTCCTAAGGCCATTTTATATTTTTCTTTCTTTCATGGGTTGTTGTCCCCAAAGAATTCACCAAATGTCCAGCTTATGGATGAGGAACCTTTTTATACTTTTCTAAGTTGATCCTCAAAAAGCAGACACAGTTGTTGGGATCATATGCTGGAACAAAATGTTTTGTCTGCTTGATAGAACAAAATAAAATTTAAATATATATATATATATCTCCAATCTTTCCTGGTGCTTTTCTTCAGATAAATAATCATTGTGGCTATATTTTTTAATATTCATTTTTGTACTTGTAAAATGTGAATTCAACGCAAATATGAACATTTATGAATGGTTTGAAGAAGAAAAAACAGTGCAGATGTTCTTAACTTTTTTTTTTTTTTTTTGGTGTGTCTGATTCTTTTGAGAGCTTCTGAAACCTATGAATCCCTTCTGAATAATATTTTTAGGTGCATAAAATAAAGTACATGGGATTATATGGGAAATCAAATTATATTAAAACAGTTATTCAATTAAAACTTTTATGGACCCCAAGTTAGGAACCCCTGTTGTTGTAGAATGTACACACAAGTATAAACAAAACATTTACTTTTTTAAAACATGTAGATTGTATTCCATCTTCCACTGTCTCTTCCCTTGGGCAAAAGCATGTATTTACATAGTATCATAGCATCACAGATGTAGAGGTGGAAAGGAAGAAATGTGATCATCGGATAATAATAGCTAGTACTATTTAGTACCTTAAAGATTTACAAAGTAATTTATAATTATTATTTCATTTTGTAGTCACAACAATGCTGAAAAATAAGTACTGTTGTTGCCCCCATTTTACAGATTAGGAAACTTAGTCTGAGAGTAGATGAATTGTTGGGTCACCACATTATTATGGGTGGTTAATTCACTTCATTTTGTTAGATTTAATTAACTATCCATAATAGAAATAATATTTTGGGTTTTTTTTTTTTTTTTTGCAAGGTATTTGTCCAGAGTCACATAGCTAGTAAGTATTAAGTGTCTGAGTTTGGATTTAAATCCAGGTCCTCCTTACTCCAGAGGTCAGTGCTCTAAGAATCCACTGTGTCATCTAGCTGCCCTCCTATTGATAGTTTTATTGAAAATTCAAACCATCAGGTATTTATTCAGCATTAAAAATCCAAACAGTCCTTACCATTTAGGAACTTAGACTTCATTGGAAGGAACAATTATGTGGATAATACAAAACTATTAAAGTATTTGCATAATTTTGTGGTGGTTAAAGAAGTTTGGAAGATAATTAATAACTAAGTGAGGAACAAGAAGGTTACTTGTAAGAGATGTCCTTTGAAGAGAGTAGCTAAGGGTTCAACTTGGGCAGAATGGAAGAAGAGGAAGCGAACTCAATCAACAAAATTTTGATGCAGTGTTATGTGTAAGGAAATACCAAGGTCAGTTTTGCTAAGTCTAAATTTAAATGTCAAACGAAATTTGGTAATTTTAATTTGATCACAGAGTTCATAGTGGGGCATTAGAGCTTCTTGATCAGACAAATTGGAGCTTTAAGAATGTTACTCTGGTATCTCTGAGGAAGATGGGTTGGAGAGAGATAAGAAATTGTAAAATTAGGAGAATTGGAAGTCCTCAGTGGCTAGCTAATCAATCCTGTGACCCAGAGGACTTCCTACAATGTTTTTTTTTGGTAGTCTACTAGTCATCCAACTTCTGCTTGAAAACCCAAAAAGGGGGAATCCACTACTTTTGGGGATAAAACATGTTACTTTTAGCCAATTTAAGTAGTTTTAAAATATCTTAAATTTCCTGATTTAATTACCTGATTGATAATTTCCAACCATTGCTCCTGGGTTCTGTCCTGTGATGTCCTCTGATGTGAGATTGATATTCTATTTGAAAAGGTTGCATGACTTCCATTCTAATACTTGACTACATCTTTGTCTTACTCCTCCCTCATTAAGTCCTTTTTTCCTAGGTTAACATACTTAGCTTCTATAATGGATTTCCATTTGATGGGACTCAAGGCTCTTTTCACCATCATCATTGTCATTCTGGATGTGCTCCAGTTTTTCCAGCCTTCCTTAAACTATGTGTTCACTTCTGAGCACAATACTGTAAATGGAGTGTGGGAGGGAACCAACTAAAGAACCTGATACAATAGTTTTAGATCAGAAGAGAGAGACTTTAATTAGTGTGGTTTATACAGAGAAGGGGGAGGAGATTTGTGGAAGAAGCAATGAACAAAACCTGATACTGATTGGATATGTGGAGTGAGGAAGAGTGAGATGTTAGGGATTATTCTGAAGTTGAACCTCAGTGACTGAAAGTTGGTTGGGCCCTCTCCATAGAAAATAAGGGAGCTATGGAGAGGATTCAGGGGAAAAGTTTGAGTTTTCTTTGGGATAAATTTAGCTTAAGATGCCTTTTGGACATTCAGGTGGAAAAGTCCAACAGGCAGGTTGCAAGGTAATATGGGAATGAGACTCAAGAAAAAAGATTTTTATCTGCATAGAAGATTATTAAATCACTGAAGGTCAGTGGGAAAGTTAAATAGGAAGAGGGTGTACAGATTTGAAAAAAAAAAAACAATCAGGCAAGGAGAGCGAAGAAAAACAGTCTTGAAAATGCAGAGATAGTTTTCTTTTACTAAGTGGTTTGAGAAAATGCCGTCAGATTTGAGAATGAAGGGTTTGGTAATTTGGGAGAGCAGTTGATGTTGGATGTCATATTGCAAGTGAGTGGGAAGAAAGTAGAGACAATGATTATTGATAGTTTTTGGTGTGAGATTGATATGGTTGTAGGCATCTGGGAAGAAGCTAGTAGGTAGATAGGGAGAGATTGACAGAGAGGAGAAGGGTGGACCAGCTGGAATAAGAGTATGGAGAATATGGAATCAAAGTTATAAGTTGGAGAGGTTTCACTTTTTTAACACATACTAAGTAAAAGGAGGAATGGGGAATGGTTTTTAAAAGCTTAAGTATTAGCTCTCTCCTGTTCTTTCTCAACTGTGCCACCTATCTGCCCATAGAAGGATTAGTTGATGCAACTACTTTATGTTGGAAGAAATTTTTATCCTTATTTGTTATTTTTCCTTTATAAATATTTTTTAAAAGTTATTAGTTGTTGTAGCTTGATCCTTTGAAGTATTTTAAAATTCCTGTCCATCTGTTAAGATGTGCTACTGGTCATTTATGTTTGATTTTTTTTTTTTTTTTTTTTTTTTTTTTTGCTATATATCTTAACTTGCTATTTTCCTTCTATTATAACTATACAAATGGTAACTAGTTTGGTCTGCAGGCAGTTTTTTTTTCTCCTCTCTTTATTTTTTTATTTTTATTTAAGGTCTTTTAATTATATTTTTATTTTAATTATATTGTGAAACTCCAGGGAAATGCCTTGTTACTTGTGTTTCTTAGGTGTAGTCTCTTTCTGGCTTGGAACTTGCCATTTCTGTATTTTAAAATATGGTCCAGAAATCCAAATTCTGAAAGATCTCAGCTTCCCAAGTCAGCATTCCCTAAGTTAAAGTTTATGAGATCTTCAAAAATATTTATAATTCCATAATGTGTTTTATGTTTATTATTTTTAAAATTTGATCCTTGAAACAATCTTTATAGGTAAGCAAGATGAATTCTCTTAATTTTCTGGATGAGGGAGGATTGAAGTTCAATATTATTCAACATCCTGAGGTCACAAGCATTATTACTGTTATAGTAGAGACTCTAGTTCAAGCCCATTGGTTTTGTTGCCTGGTAACCAAGGGCATGCATTTATATGGCAAATTTGAATGAAACCCAGTAGTTCTTTGTTACAATATCACACTATCTCTAACAAAACTATGTGGAAATCTTGAATTGTGTGTGTATTTGGAGTGGGGCATGTTAACATTTAATTAAATAAAGCAATACAAAATTTTGCTGCTATGGAATAGGTCCCACACAGTACTAGACTACCATGGTACAATTTGCCAGTATTATATTAAATACATACATATGCATAATAATTTCTTCAGCAGACATTTGTTAAATATTCATTATGTTCAGTATTTCCTAAATACTTGGAGAGATGTAAAGAATTCACAATCACTATCTAAAAGGAGTTTACAGTTTTTCATAGAGATAATTAGGCAAAATATGGTATTATAGAATATAAGTACTGAAGAGAACAGTGTTCTTTTCTATTTGGGTTGGTATAAGGGGATCTGTTAAGGCTTCATGTAGTAAGTAGCATTTAAACTATCTTTGGTGCTTAACTATTCATTATTATTGAGATCAAAGGGATGTAGCAAGGAAAGATAGAAAGAGTAAGATTGTTTTGAAAGAAATACAAACTTGTGGCTGAAAAACTCTGCTCTAGAGATTCAAATTCCACATGCTTTCTGAATTTATTAAACTCATGTCTCTTTGAAACAATTGAGATCCCTTGAACAATTTTTTAAAGCAACTTTGTAATTAGTTTTCCTGATTGTTTAAAAATACTTATCTGTAAAAAAACTAGTAATGACATCTTTTAATACCCAGTCAGATACACTGGTGAAACTTTTCTGTTAAGTGTTCCCTCAGGAACGTAAACCCATTTAAAGAAAACATAAATTAAAGTGGAATTCATATGCAACTTAAATTGCATATTCATCTATTTTAATAGGAAAATTTCTTTGGATTCCTATGTATGCCCAGACATGTTAGAGAAATTATCCTTTTTTTTTTTAAACTTTCAAAAGCTGCTCATTATTGTATTTAGGTTTCAAGTACTTAAAAGAAACATAGTAACTAGTCTTTAACTCCACTGTATCTTTAGCAGTGAAGAGCTCTAGAATCAGTCACATGGTTATTGTTGAAAATCAAATAAGATATGTAAACACTTTGTAACTATAAAATACATCATAAGTGTAGGTTATTTGTTATTATGTATAATGAGTTATTAACTGTGTACTATTTAACATTTTAGTTTCATTTTTCAACATAATACATCAGCATGTCTTGCCTTTTAAAAAGACTTGACACTAGGTATAAACTTTAGAAATAAAAAAGGCAGCATAATGATTTTTAGATAGTTAAGGACCTTTTCATTAAAGCAAATCTTCTAATTTTTTGAAATTGTAACAATAATAATGAGGTCTTAGAGGATGAAATAGCTGTGAAATCAGAATTCTACACAAATACGCATCTTGGACAAGACACTTCTCAGTATCCCAGGTAACCCTTGCTTTTCTTCCCTTCTTCCCTTCCTCCTTCCCTTTTTTGCTTTCTTCCCTCCCTTCCTCCCTCCCTTACTTCCTTCTTTTACTTCTTTCCTTCTTCCCTCTGTCCAGCTAGTGTATCATGTCCTTATCTATAGGTGCTCTTTTTTTTTTTTCTCTTTTGTATCTCTGAACCCTCCCAAGATATCTAGGGGGTTACTGGCTAGATTTCCTTCTTGAGGACCAGAAACTGCTTTAGCCAGAAACCCTGAGGGGACGATCCTGCCTATTGAAGACTTTAGCTTAAAAAGGCTAAGATCTCCCATTTCATCCTAGACCATCTCCTGTTACCCTGATTTATATTTGGTCACTGGATCCAGATGGTTCTGGAGGGGGAAATGAGGCAGGTGACTGACCTTATACATCCCTCCCTCACTTAAATCCAGTTCATTTGAATAGTATCCTCTTGGAGAACAAAGGACAAACAACAGCTAATTCTCTGGGTGTGGGTATGTATGTATGTTCCCCTTAAAGTGGCGATTATAGAGCCTGAGTATGACCTATAAACAATATTATTCAAATTGATCTCATTTTATGATATAATTCAGGCCAGTGTGTTTTTATTCTCTCAATTGATTACTATTTTTTAAAAGAACTGGGATATAGAAAAATACACTTAACATCTGTTACTTTGCCAAAGAAAAAAATTTTTAGAAGGCCCTACGAAATAAGATCGTTATAATATATCACCATTATATTTTCAAAATTCTAGTTAGTAGAGCATTTAGATGAATATGATGTAGATAAGAATTTAATGCAGACATGGTACAAGTAAATTGAAATATTTTTCTTCCCTATATCAATAGACTTTTCATATTGCTGCCCAGAGCTATGGCTTTGTAGTACAAAAGGAAAAAAAAAAAAAAGGTAATAATGAACTTCAGGGCTAGTGCTCTATCCACTGAGCCACCTGTCTGCCCCCATTATTGTCTTTTTAATATAATAAAATGAAACACAGAATTGTGCACTGATCAATTGTGAAATGCTGTTTCTGGGTGCCATCATTTAGGAAAGACATTAAGGAGTTTGCATGTTCTGAGAACAGAGATAACTGAGATGAAAATGCAACAGTGCTTTCAAGTATTAACATGTGAAGAACTCTCATGTGGAGTAGCATTAGACTTATTGATCCGTCTCCAGGAAGGAAACAAATGGCTACCAGGTATAGTGAAGCACATTTGATTCAGTATCAAAAAAAAAAAAAAAAAAAAAAAAAATTTAGAGCTCTTTACAAGTGGAAAATATTGCTTCCTGGGATGGCGACCTTCCAGTCACTTGTGCAGAGATTAGGCGATGGTTCCCAGAGAGTGTTATAGAGTATATTCATTAGTTCTTTATTTTTTAAGTCAGAGTGGGAACAACAAAAATAATGCAAATTGGATATAGTGAAAGTGAAGAAAAGGAAATGTTAAAAACAAAGTTTAGTCTTACAGCAGATAGGAAAGTAAAAGTACAGGCTCTCAAGTGAAAAAAAAATCTACGAAATGATTGAATGATCTTTTGTTGGGAACGTAGTAAAAGGGATTTTTGTTCCACTGTAGATTGGATTAGATAGCCCCTGAAATCCCTTTGAATTCAGAGTCTGTAAAGTAATGGGGTTATCATTTTTTGTGAGTGATCTTATCTTGGATCTCACCAAACCTTCAGTAAATGATTCCTGACCTGGCTAAGGAACTATTACTATCTATTGAAGTTTAAATTGAGACTAGCTTGTGCCTTCTCAGAGATATTAAGAATTGTAAAGCATGTGTATAGCATATGTATATCCACATAGAATGAAAGGGAGCATACACCATTAATCTTTAGACTTTGAAGAGTTTGGTGTGGTTAAATGGCTACATATGAGTAATTGTGGATTCAAGTATTCTAAGAAAGGGCCCCTATATTCTGGAGTTTGGTCATTGTGGAATTTTGTGTAGTAACTCCTTAAAAATATGAAGTAATGGCCTATGTCTGGAATTTCCCCCCCACACACACACATACACACTTTGACCTTCAGTTTCCACTTGTTGAAATCCTGTTCTTTAACCTGTTGAAATTCCACAAGTTCAAATGCTCTCTCTTCCATGAAGTATTCTATCATCTCCCTTTCTAGAGATCGTGAATATTTAAAATAGATGCTTTGTTTCTAGTTTTCTGATCCAGGGCCAAGTTTGCATATCTTTTTAACTAGGTTGAAGTTTTATACTTCCTCCCTTTCCTCTGTCTTTAAAAAGTTAAAATTTGGTCATTTGCACCTGCTAAACTATGGTTTAGGAGCAGAGATCTCCCAGTGTTTCTACCCTATACAAATTTCTCCTAAGCTGGAGCAATGATGGGAAAGGAATTTACTGGAAAGCACAAAACTGCCTTCTGCTATGAAATTATAGATGGCTTCACTTCTAGAACTGAAGGCCAAGTATTGCCCTGAAAAGGGAAGTTACCTAGAAGCAGCAGGCTGTGGCTATAGATACTGGAAGAGAGGAAGATCATGAAAAATGCAGGCCATCCATGAAATCCTTAGCCTTTGACTCTAAAACTAGGACCAAGAGCTGTGTGTATGTTGATTGTGCACAAGGTTTATCTTTATAGATACTGTGTCATTTAAATCCTTCTTTTTCCACTGCTGGACTACCGACCTCCTAGGCAGGATTCTCTTATTTTATCCCTTTTCTCTTGCGTCTCTGGTTTATTTTGGCTTGTTTAGTATATTAAATATCATTAATCGTTGCACTCCAGAGCTATGAATATCCTTATTCAAATGCGTGGATTTAAAGTAGCACCTAGGAGGTAAACAGTACAACTGTGATATTTTGATTTGGTAGTTGCCCGAATTTGGGCTTAGACACATCAAAAAGAGAATCGTTGATTTCATTTTTTAATTTTCCTAGATTGAGGGAAACACTTGTTTTAGAACCTCTCTTTAGCTATGAATGAGTCATCCATTTAGTCTGGAGGGTGGAGTAGAGAACAATCTCTATCTGGGTCATTTGCATTCCTTTGTTTCCCTTTAGCCTGGTGTGGAAAAGAAAGGAAAACTTGCCCTGTAAGGAAAGAACTTGAGGGCATGATTTAGCAAAGAAAATCATCCTAAGAGGAGAGACTGCTAAATTTCTGTAAGAGTCATAGCCTCTACAATTCCCCTCTCTACTCTCCCCCCATCACTATACACACTCTCATAGAGTTACTTCAAGGGGCAAATGCTTTGTTAACTATTGTTAAGTTCAGTAAGTAAAATTATGGAAAAATGCTCTGGTCAAAGTTGTAAGATTTTTTTATGTTGAACCATATGCTACGTGAGTAAGTACACAGCAGTAGAGAGACTTCTATTTTGAGAATTGGAGGACCTGATTTTAAATCCTGCCTGTGTGAGCTTGAACAAGTCACTTCTACCCTATAGTCCTCATTGAATAATTAAAGGGTTGGTACTACATAAACTAAATAATGTCCTATATAATATCATGACCTATAAAATAATAATGTGAACATGAATATAGTTTTGTAGAGTGTCATTATCTGGGATAAATGCTCATTGAACCAGAAACCAGGTAGTCTGGCTTTTAGTTTTGCTTTGGTTATTAATTAGTTATATTGTGTTTAGTCACTTACCCTCAGTAGATAGGTGATACTTTTTAGCTCCTTGGTTCTCAATCAGTTTCTATCTAAAAAATGAGGGGGTTGAATTGGATGACTCTGAAACCCCCTTTCCCCTCCTACACTGTGATTTTTATGCATTAGTTTTATGTTTATGTAAATACCAGTCTAACCAAGAAATGGCTAGGAGAGAAAGAATACTGAATTTGTAATCAAAAGAACCCCCAGTTCTGCCACTTACTCGAGAGTATAACCTTGAGCAGATCACTGCCTCTCTGGACCTCAGCTTGGACTAGGTGTGACTTTAAAGTCTCAGTTTCCTGATTTGTAGAAATAGATTATTACTATTTGAACCATACTAACTCCTTGGGTTTTTGTGAGGAGATAATGTACGGGAAAGCACTTTGCAACTATAAAATACTCTGAATATAAGCTGTTTCAGAAAGTGTGGGCTCTTTCAAATTGAATCATTTCCCCAGTGCTATCAAGAGATTGAGGTGGTGTAAGTAAATGGAATGGTTTTAATGTCTCACAAAATGATTCAACCGTGTATTCTCTGGGGAGAGAAAAATGTCATTGTGAATCAGCTATTTTAATATGGCAGGAGAGAGTCCCATGTGCAACATAAATCATACTTTAATTCTACAGAATTTCAAGATCCAAGAGGACTTTAACAGTGTGAAGGCACTCAGTTTTCACTAGTGATAATTGTATTTTCTACCTACCTGAGCAGGTGGTCTTTGTGGTACTTGGCACCCAGTGACCAAGTTCTGTTGATGATATTGCACATTTAGCCTGACTTAATATTGATGGCAGTTTGCTAGACCTCTATTTGAAACCTTTCCATCTTGATAGACTCTTTGAGAACTCATACTCTACACCATGGCTAAAGCACCAGGGTATAATTTAATTGGAAATTTTAATAACAAATAATTACTTTACTTTATTCACAATTTTAGTGTTTATGTGAATTTCCCTTTATTTACTTATTTTATCATAACAGAACCCTTGTAGACTAAGTAGAGCAAATAAAATAATGGTCATTTTTTCAGATGAGCAAACTGAAGATTTGAAAATTTGTGACTTATTTAAAGTAGCAGAAAGAGAATATAATCCAAATATCATGACTCTTAGCCAAAACAGACTACACTGTTTGGATGCAGATAAATTAATCATGTAGCTTGAGATAATTTAATCCCCACCCACCCACATACACATTTCTTATATATTAATTGACTCTAATATAAAATCACTGATTTTCTTCAGTTACCATATTAGCAATATGGTAATTTTTATGTCAGTTCTGTTAAATGAGGAATATTATTAATATCTTTACAAATGAAAAAAATAACTGAGGGCCACTTTCCAAATGTTTCTTTGGATTGTTTAGAATTTGGAATGTATTTTCCAACAGAAAGTCTCACCAGTGGGATGATTGGGACTTAGACCTATCCTCAAGTCCACAGCAAGCAACTACAATGAAGAATAAGAGAAACAATAAAATTATGGCATTCCTAATTTAAAAAAAAATTTGAATTGGGAATTTTTTCCCCTTTCTTTTGGATGCTGGTACTTAAATAGGTTTAATTAGGTGAAGTAGATGGAGACACATGGAAAGTTTGAAGGGCACTTTCATGGGCTTTAGAGGATGAGAGCACCAAGTCTTTGGTCTAATTTCACATCAATGATTTCCATATTCTGTTCTGTTACTGTTCTACTATCATATTTACTGGCCATGATTAAGATGGTTCTTTGTAAGGGGGAAGGCTGTTATTAAGGTAATTGGGTCAGAGTTTGAACGGATATAATGAGTTGGTATTAAATATATTTGTAAAGTATATTTTCTCCTAGAGAAGGAAGGAAAGAAAGCAGTTAGCTATCTAACAGCTACCTAACTTAATCAGCAGGTTTAATCACTGATTCACTTAAGCATGTTTGCTGTCTTTGGATCTTGCTTGCCAATGGCTGTTTGCTAAAGTCTTTGAAAGTTGGATATTCTTAACAGGAGAGAAGTGATTATATTAATGATTAAAAATTGGTCCCTTCCTTCTGGATCATTTTGTGGAAGGCCTCAGGTAACTAGTCTTCTTTTCTTTGGTGGTTTTGCTCCTAGTTACCAAACTACAAAACTATGAACCTCTATACTCTTAGCTCCTTTTTAGGTATTTTCCCCCTTTAGAAAGTAAGCTCTTTAAAGGAAAGAACTATTTCTTTTTGCATGAATTTGTATCCTTAATCACAGTTTACATAATAAAGATTTAATAAATGTTTTTTCTTATTTCCTTTCATAGTATTTAGTGAATATAATTACTAACCAATTTTTAAAGGCAAAAATATCAAAGCCTTGATGGGAGTGACAAGGAAGGGAATCTTTGAATCAATTAACTCTGATGTGCTAGTATGTATAAGATAAAGGGAATTAAAATACATAAAAAAGGGGTAGCTAGATAGCATAGTGGATAAAGCACCAGCCTGAGTTCAAATGTGGTTTCTGACACTTAATATTTCCTAGCTGTGTGAGCTTAGCCAAGTCACTTAAGCACAATTGCCTCGGCAAAAAACAAAGAAACAAACAAACAAACAAAAAAACCCACAAGCTTAAAAACAAACAAACAAACAAACAAACAAAAAACCTAAGAGCCATTACACAATGCATTAGTGGGTTTATGAACATTTCTCAAAATGAGAATTACAAATTATTAACTCTATAAGCAGTTGCTCCAAATCAATTAGTAATAAGAAAAATGCAATTCCAAGCATCTCTTAGGGTTTACTTTTCCCCCAGCAAATTGGCAAATATGACAACAGATGGGATTAGTTAATGTCAAAGGAACTATGAAAAGACAAATTTTAACTGCTTCAACCATTCTGCAAAGCGATTTAGAATTGTGGTTAAAAAAAAAACAAAAAACAAAAAAAAAGGCCCATTCATATATATACTCTGACACAGGGATCCCAAATGTTAGAGTAATGAGTTGGAGTAGTAATTCCTAATTTACAATACAAGGTGTAAGGCACAAGGAACATGTAAAGAATTCACGATGGTGTTCTGTTTGCCAAAAGGTACCTTTATTTATGAGAAGAGGTTATGGACAAAAATGAAGAGGTGAAATAGACACCAGGTGTAGTAATCATTAAATAAATTCAGGAAAGCATATAGGTAGTCAGAAAAGGGATTTTAACAATTAACAAAGGGAAAGACAAGCTTCCTGGAGGAACTCACAATTAACCAGGAGAAAAGGAATATGCCAAGAGGTGGGAGTAAACCTTTGACTAGCAGACTAAATCCATAAAGCAATTTAGTATCTTAAAGAGTTAAAGAGCTATAACAAGGAGAAAGACACCATGAAGGTGGGGGTGGTTAGGAGGTGAGAAAAAAGATACCATGAAGTGTTTGGGGTGGCCTAATCCCAAAAGGGTAAACCATGGGCAAATTTATAGGCGGGATTTAACTTTGAGAGTTTGACATATCTGGCTTTCTGATTGAATATAGTAAGGTGGGGTTTCCCAAGACTTCTGGCATAAAATTTTAAGGTTGAGATGAACCCTTTCTGTACTCTTCCCTGTTTGCCTCTGCAAGTATTATAATCTTATCTGTACTTAAGGCTTTCTCTGTTCCCATCTAATTTACCTCATCAAAATACGGAAGGATGTTTTCTAATTTTAACTGCAGCGTTTTTAATGACAAGAAAAAGCTGGAAACATTGGTTAGAGAGTAGCTAAACAAATGATGGTACATGTATATATGTAATATCACTGAGTCATAAGAAATAATAGCTATGAAGAATACAGAAAAGCATTAGAAGACATGAATAAGCATCAGAGCCAGGAAAACAGTAATTTGCAAACAATGCAAATAGATAAGAGCTAAAAAATGAAAAGTAATATTGTGTAGGGACATCTAGGTGATTTAGTAGATAGTATAAATGATAACATAACACTTAATGTGTACAGCTTAATAGTATCAAAACCAAAATTGGAGTTGGCTTGTGACCTTGTATTAATTTTTCTGCCTTGCTTCTTTGAAAAGCAAAGCTATAAAAGCAGTAAGTTTAAAATTGAATATACTTTAGATGGAGATTGAAACAGAATAATTAAAGGAATTTGACTCATCTTTCTATATCTCTTCTAACTTTGTCAAATCTAACCTTTTTGAATATTTTAAAAAAAATTTTAATTCAAATTTGAGAGACAGCCTGTAAGTTCTGAGAACTTCCTGTGAAATTATTATTGTTTTGGATTACATTACATAATTTAGGCTAATGATGAAAATTTGCATAGCAATTTTTATTTGAAAATCATTGGAAAATAGCTTGTCTAAAAGTTATCTGTGATTTCAATCTTTAGTTTGTTTTTCCTTCACTTGACTTGGTAGATTTTACCATCTACAGGTTGTTCTATAGATGCTGTTGAATTCTCTTAATGGTATTTCCAGCTGACAAAGGCAGATGTTCCTGTAAGTGTTCTTTTAGATACATACTGAGAATATTCTTGTTAATTATTTCACTAAACAGCTTGCTGTGATTATATGTTATATAGAGTAGGGCTTGTGCTATAATGGGAGGCTGAGGAGTAAGAAGAATTCACATGTATTAGATGAATAGGTTCCTATTTCTCCATTGGGGTAAAGTCCTTTTTAGTTCTTAAATTATTTGTGATCTGTGTGAAATAGCTGAACACACATGGTACTGTAGTATAAGTTTATTGGAAGTTAATGGTTATTCATCTTTATACGTATAATTTTGTAAAATATAGTTACTTGATAAATATTGAATGAATTAGTTCAATTTGAGTAGACTCATGACTTCTATGAGGCAGATAAATATCAAGAGGTATAAATTACCAACTTTATGATTTTCAATCATCCTTTTAATCACTTTTTCTTTATTATTAAGATTATTAAGATTTTAAAATTATTAAGATTTCCAAATATTATTTTTAAACTTCAATTAGAAGTGTATGAGCAAAGTAGGCAGTATTTTAGGCACCATGTAAAATGGAGCCTTGGTTTTTCAGGCTTTTTTGAGGGGAAGAAGGAATGCATTACAGGCATGAAATACCAAAAGAATGGTAGTCAAAGGATTGCCTGGTACCATTAGGAATTTTAGGCTAACTTATCTGAAGTGTAGAATGGGTTTACTAAAGCCTGTCTGTGAAAGCCTTTCAATGATTAAGAAATTTGTATTTCATGTTAGGGGTAATAGGCTGACTCTGAAGTTCCATAGGCATGGGAAAGACATGATCAGTCCAGTTAATGGACTATTAATGTTAATGTTTTTGAAAAGTCAGATTGACAGTTTTGTGAAAGATGGATTGAAAATGGGAGAGCTTGTAGTCAGGAAGTCCCATTCAAGTCCTCAGCCAATCAGTGAAGGCTTTTGGAAGTGGTCTAAATAAGAGGTAATCAGGATCCGAAGGTGGGTCTGTGATTTAATTGGAAAGAAGGGATTGGATGTAAAGATAGTGGGAAAGTGCCATCAACAAGGCTTAAGAAGTGACTTAGATAGTGGAGAGAATAGAGAGAATCACTCGATGCCTCTCAAAAGAAAAGTCCGGGAAAATACAGAGCTTTTGTTTTTTGACTTGTTGGAGTTTATAGTACCTACTGGACATCATCCAATTTTAATCGTACAACCTTCCAGCAAAGAATATATTGTTAGAAAGCTTTGTTTCATAATTAGAGGCATTGCACTTAAATAGCCTGTTTTTCTGAGGTATTTAATGATTCTAATTCTGTGCCACAGGTAAGTTAAAGTTGATATTTCCAAGTTCTTTTGCTTTGTGCTTCTTGGCAGTACTTTTTAAAATGTGAACATGGCAGCAAGAGAATTGTATAAATATGTTTATACATATTGAATTTAACATATTGAATTGTTTGCTATCTAGGGGAGGAAGTGGGGGGAAGGAGGAGAAAATCTGAAACACAAGGCTATGCAAGAGTCAGTGTAGTCATTATCCATGCATAGGTTTTGAAAATAAAAAGTTTTATTTAAAAAAAAATGTCAACATGGCATGTTTCTTTTCTTCCTTTTTCACCTCCCCCTTGCATGTATTTTTGTTTTTTAAAGAATACAAATTAAGTTTGTAATATACTGAGACACTTTATCTTAAACTGTAAAAACTATTTTGGAGTAGCTGTATATCTGACTCTACCAGGTGTTTCCTCCACCCTTGGCCCAAAACACTATTCATATGAATCTCCATTCAAGTACTCTTCATATTACTTTCATTATTTTCTTATGTTACTGGCTTAGCTGTTTTCATCATACTACACAAATTTTCTACAATAAATGTTAATTGTCTGAATTATTTATTCTTTGATTTACTTTCCCTTAGGTCACAATGAGCTATCTCTGTCTTTTTTGATTTTCAATAATATTATAATTAAATTCAACAAACATGTATTGAGATCCTGTTCTATAAGATTCTGCTATAGGAGAGTACAAAAAAAGCATAAGACATCTTTGCCCTAAAGAAACTTAACAGTTGTGTGGACATGTACACAAATACATAGTATGTTGCTAAATGTTAAGAGAATGGAAAGTGTTCTAGATTTATAGGAAAGAGAGATTACTTTTTGTTTGAGGATTAAGAGAAAACTTCTTGGAAAGTACAATATTTGAACAGGACTTTAATGGGAAAGATTTCCTTTTTAAAAAATAATTATTATAAAATTAATGTGTAAAAACTTGGGTATACATTAAGAACTGTGCGATTTAGTGAGGCATCTGGTTTCCAATTCTGACTTTAAATTAACCCTAATTGTGTGAGTGTGTTTAGATTCATTTAAGCAGCCTCAGTTGCTTATCAATAAAATTGGGATTTTATTAGTGGAGGCATATATTTATTTGCTCCTTTATATTGGGTTTATTTCTCTGCTGTTCTTTACCTTCTTGAGTATATATTTGCTTCTCTTCTCCCCCTGATGCCTTTGTCCTCCAGGAATTATTCTCCTACCTTAATCTCTGTTACTACCATTGGTGGAGAATTGTGGCAGTATACAAATTACCTTCCTTAGAGACCTAAATTTACTCTTCTTTTGTAGTCCTTGTCTTTGGTCTGAGCTCTCTCAATTCTTATTCTCTCATCTTTGTAAACTTTTCTTTTCCTTTTTAAAGGGCAGACAAATCCAAGGGTGCAGTTTAACCATCACTTAGTCATCTCAAATGCCATAGCTAAGTAGTCATACCCTCAAAAGTCATGACTTAGTCATCTTGTGTGGGCCAGTACCTGGGACAAGGGTACTTCCTAATACCATAAAAAGTCCCAAATGGGGTGTTCATGAAAATGCAGTCAGCTTGTGTAGTAAGATATCTTCAAGAACAGAGCAAATTAAGTTGATAGCTACTGCTACGCAACACATGCCCTTCAAATCTGGTGGCAGAGTTTGAGGAACACTCTGATGAGAGATTAGAGGAAGACTTGAGCAAAGCTGTGGTACTCATAACTAAATATAAAATGGCTAGACATCTTTTCATGTGGGGTAGCAGCCAATATAGTGCTGGACCTGAAGTTAGGAAAACCTGCATTAAGATCCAGCTACATCTTGCTGCTTCCAGGATTATTGTAAGGATCAAATAAGATTATTTGTGAAGTGCTTAGCACAATGTTTGGAACATAGTAAGTTCTTAATAAATGCTTATTGTCTTCATTCTTATCCTTTTTGGTCTCTACCATAAGCTTTACTTTAGTGTCTTGTAGAATAACAGATTGGTAAACATTTGCTGTTTGATGTGGGAATAAACTGGGAGAATTGAATGGGGAAGAAAGTGAAGGGAGGAAAGTAGGTCTATACCTTTTAGCACTAGCAGATCTGTTCTGAATGTCAGGAGAGTAGTGGGAAGAGGGATAGGGAAGAGAATGAATACAATGTATGCAGACTTTAAAAGTTTTTTGTTTCAATAACTATTAGTCTAATGATTATTATATATTTTTGTGAAATGACTGTTAATATGGCCTCCCTCCCCTTTTTTATATGGCTTAACTTAAAAAAAAAAAAAAAAAAAACTGGTCTAGAAATTGAGACTTGGTATCTTAATAAGGCAATTAAGTAAAACATTGGATTATAGTAGTAGAAAGAGCACCAGACCTGGGTTTCTGTCCTGGTGTTGGTAGATTTGTTGGGTTATTATGAAAAAGACACTCCCATTCTCTGAATTGTAACCATGGAGATTATCCTACTTGCCTCCATTTAACTTAAGGTAGTTTTGAATTGTAAATTAAAATTTCTTTATGCTGTGGAATATAAAGAAAAAATTACCCTTCTCCCAGAGTAGAATGGCCTATCTCAGGAAATAGTCCTCACTGCTTGGTTGAAGTTTTTGAGCATTGACTGATGCTTAGTTTTCTTGCAGAAGGGAGTTGCCTCCTCCTCCCAAATATAAATTTGTCTTGGATGGTCACTTCCTTCCAACTCTGCAATTCTGATATCTCAATGTGAGTAGATATATTATGAACTGTGAATTGTAGAAGTTAATATGTTGTCTTTAAATGTGTACAGTCTAAAATAACAGTCCAGGAGGGGGCCATTAACATATTTATAGGTGCTGCCTATATAAGTGCTGAGCTGATAGTGTTTGAGAACCAGAGCAGCATAGACTTAGGTAAGTTGTATTGGTTTGATGCAGGCACCAATCATATCTTTGAATTTCACGCTTTCAGAAAAAGGAGTATACTACAACGTTTGTACAGAGTGTTATTATGAGTGTCCTATTTCTGATTCCAGACTCAAACCAGGTCCATTGTAAGCCTGCTTATGTGATGAGTCAGAAATCAGGAAACAGGCCCCTGGTTGTCAAGGCAACAGTAAATGCTGAACTGCTTCCTCAAAGCTAGAATCCACATTGAAATTGGAAGCTACCCAGAAGAGAAATTTGAAGAAGTATCTGGACAAATAGCCTTGTCACATATAGTATGAGGGGCATATAGCCCTTAACTATTATTTCCTCTTATCTAGGGACTTGTATAGGATATGGACACATTTGGGCATTGTGCATATATTTTTTTTTCCTTTTGTCTCCTGATAAATCTAAAATCTGTTGTGTGTGTATATTTTTTTCATTTTCCTGGTTTGGACTGAACCTATACTTTTATTTGCCGAAGGAGATTCCTATCAATGCACATCTGTAGATGAGCATAGTTTTTGGGAATTAGTGACTTGCTTTGGGACACACAACCTGCATGTATCAGAGATGAAAGAACCTGAACCCAGTCCTGCCTTTGAGTTCTATTCTGTTATCTACTATATCTCCCTGCTTCTTTATTGAAATATAACAGTGAAATAATTAGTTTCTATTTTTTTGTTTGTTTTTCAAGGGCTGACTCACTGTTCTTCATATAAAGCACAAAAATCACAGGGCTGGCTGTGTATGCTATTATGATTCCCCACTATGTCAGAACTCTGTAGTACCATGAACACTTTTGAGAATCTGGCCAGAGCACAAGGGTGGGTGCATAAAGGTGAACAGCTTGTCTTTTACTAAAGTCTAATTGTCTAATCATACCTCTACTTAATAGATCATCCTGGGTATGTCAGTTGATCTTAACTTTGCTTTGGCTTTTCTCTGACAACTGTCTCTTCAGATTTCGTTCAGGTCACTCCAATCTCAGTCTCCCTGGTTGAGTCTTGGTACAGATATCATTCTGCTGCTCCTTCCTGAAGATTCTGCTAACTACTGACCCAGCAATCCAATTTCCTCTTTTTTTTTCATCTTTGTACTCCTGTTTCCTCCTGTTTTGACAAACTTGAGTCATTAGGAATCTCTTTTTCTTATCCTAAAACTCGAGGAGCAGAGCCATTTTGTTAATTTGGTCCTCAAGGATGTATTCTGATATGGAATGCTTCTAAGATCTCTAGTATAGTAAAGGGACTCAATACTGGGTCATATTGTCCTTAAGGAACTTCAATTCCAGGAATTCTTGAGGGATTAATGTTGATTTACAAGCACAGTTTAGGGAAGTTAGAGTTGTAATGGAAGAGAGACAACATTTTATACACACACACACACACACACACACAATTAGGTGTTGGTGGATTTACATATGGGTAGTATGTTTTTGAAAGGCAGAAGGGGGAAAGGAGAAACCTGAAAAACCCAGGACTATCCATCTATAGAAAGTGGAATGTGAACAGAATCTTTTAAAAGGGAAACTAAAAGGTGGAATTGTTTCAGACATGGAGGGACAGCACAATGGTGCTGAAATGAGAGATAGATTGCTTTAATTGAAAACCAGCAACTTGGCTAGTGATATGCAACAGATAGGAAAGGGAGTAGACTGGAAAGGTAAAAAGAACCTAGGTTATGAAGAGCTTTAAATGGCAGAAGAACTAATATTTAATTCTAGTGGTAATAGGAAGCCACTATAGTTTAATGAACAGGAGAGGCATTGGGGACAGGGGGAACAAGGTCAAACCCCTGCCTTGGAAAAAATTAACCTTGGCAGCTTAGAAGAGCTGTATTGTAAAAAGGAGGGACCACTTAAAAGGCAATTGCAATAGATCTGACAAGAGGGAATGGAGGGTATTGAGGGACTAAGAGGAGGATGTTTTTCTTGACAAATAAAATAATAAAGAAGTTTGGAAGAGGGAGAGTTAAGGAGAGAGGGGAAGAAACTGAATTCTGTTTTGGATATAATAAGTTTGAGGTGGCTACAGAACATTCTGTTCAAGATGCTAAAAAAAAGCAGTTGATGGTGTGTATTGTACTTCATTAGAGAATCCACACAGCTGGACATATAGATCTGGGAATTAGCTGCATATAGATAGTAATTGAACACATGAGAGCTGGAAAGATCACTGAGATAATATAGAATGAAAAGAGAAAGGGACCTACCACAGAACCTTGGGGAAACTATAGTTACTTGAGGTAATATGGATGAAGCAAAAGGAAACTGAAGATCAGATAGGAGGAGAATGAGGAAAGAACATTGTCACCAAAATCTAGAGAAGTATTGGGGGCAATGGTGAGCTCTGTGCTGTTGTGAAGAGTCTAAGAAGAATAAAGATGGAGAAAATACCCACAGATTTGCTAATTAAGAGATCACTGGTAATTTCAGAGGGAGCAGGCTAGTTGAATTGGAAGCCTGAATCCAGAAGTCTTTGAAAAGAACTAAAAAAGTGAAGGCACTGCATAGATGCCTTCTATATGATATATAGATATATAGGAGTTTGTCAGAACAATAATTAGTGCTGGGTTTGTTTGAGGAAGTCATGGGAATGATTGTAGGTGACAGGGAATGAGTTAGCAAGTGGGAGAATGAAGAAGGGTAGGGAATAGTTCCGGAAATCTCCTGGATTGGAGAATTACTTCCATTTGCAGAAGTGGGTGAGGTTTTATACTTCAGTTCTTCCTCACAATCCATTAGTGCTACTTAATTTCTTCCTTTCTTGCTTCCCTCTCTCTTTCATCCTCCCTCAAAGACTAAGAGTCTTGTTTTGACTTTTCTATCTTCTTTGTGCTTGCATTTCCGTAGATACTTCAAGATTGTTATAGTCCCAAGAAACTAGATTTCACCTAAACCCAGGGCTACTTAAGCTTTTTCCACTTGTGACCCCTTTTCACCCAAGAAATTTTTATGACCCCAGGTATATAGGCATGTACAATAAGTATACAAGCCAGACATTTACTGATAATAAATAACAATTTCACAATCCCCACATTGTTATGACTCTATGGGTTCTCCACCTACAGTTTAAAAAGCTAGAATCCTGCCCTCTTAAAAAAAAAAATAAAGTTGTGTACCTTGCCAAAGTTATTTCTTTCACCTGGATCCGATTGTTGATTGTGCTCATAATCAGTCAATAAAACATTTATTATACCAGGTATTATGCTAAGCAATGAGCATACAAATATGAAAAAGACAGTTCCTCACTTCAAGGAGTTTATAATCTAATACACAAAACCAGCATACTTTAAGAAGCAAAGAAGGTACCCAGGGATTGATGGAGAAAGTGAGAAGTAAAAAAAAAAAAAAAATGTAGCCAGTGGGAAATGAAGAATTTGATTAGCCCTACCTCCTTCCTTAAATGAAGACTTTGGAGGTGATGACTTCAATCAGAAAGGGCCCCCAGGGGATCTTGGTAAAGTATTTGTTCTAAGAGATGAGATCTTTCAAGATGAACCAGTGATTGAGGGTACCTAGGAGGTATGATTGGAGAAGTCCCAAGAGTACATAGGAAATTATCATTAAGAAATGATGAGAGGGAATAGTTTTAGAGAAGCCTAAAAAGGCATGTATGAATTGATTCAGAATAAAGTTTATAGAACCATGTGAGCAATCTATAACATTACAAAAAGAATTCTGAAAGACTTAAGAATTCTGATCAGTGCTAAAATCATTTGCTGATCAATTATTGAACATAAATCTTAATACAGAGATAAAGGTCTAAAATGCATAATGAAACTTTAAAAAAAACTCTTGTGGAATTTGTTTGGTTTGACTTTACTTACTTTTGTGGAACAAAGAAATGAGGGCACACTATAACCTTTAATCAGTAGTTAAGCTTTTTCATCAAAATTGTCAAATTCAGTTGTATCTAAACAGTTCGTTTTCCAGAGGAAATTCCTTTCTCTATTGGAATCCGTTAGGATGAAGCAAGCTATTCTACTTTTGGATATGAACTTTTTAGGAAGTTTTTCCTTGAGACCTTTTTTCTTCTTTGTCACTGAAAAGTCTACCTGGTTTAGCCTTCTGGTTTCAAACATAACCAGTCTAATCATTCTTCTACATGATAGCTCTTCAAATACTTGAATAGTTTTATGATGTTTACTTCCTCAGCCCTCCAGTTTTTCTCCAGGCAGGCTGAATTAAATTTGATCATCATAGTATCTCATGAATCTATCTTTATCATTCCTAGTGGCAGCCCCCTAAAGCATGAGCTTATCATGACTCTCATCTGGACAATAACAGTGACCTGACAACTAAGTTACTTGCTTCCATTCAGTCTGTTCCCTTTAATCCGTACTTTATATCACACCCCAGATCAAAACCTTGCAACCCAAATGATCAAACATTTATTAATGTGCAAGGCATTGTGCTGAGTGATGAAGGATTGTGTCCAACCCTTCATGACCCCTTTTGGGATTTTCTTGGCAAAGATAATGGAATAGTTTGCCATTTTCCTCTCCAGTTCATTTTACAGATGAGGAAACTGATGCAAATAGGGTTAACTAACTTGCCCAGCATCACACAGCTAATAAGTATTCAAGACTAGATTTCAACTCAGGAAGATGAGCCATCTTGACTCCAGCCTTATTACTCTTATCCCCTGTGCCATCTAGCCACCCCTGACTTCTTGTTACCTAAAGAAATAAGAGTATAGACTCTTTGGCCCAGCATTCAAAGACTACAAATTTTATTTTTCCAGCCTTAACACATGACCTCCTCATTTGCTAACCACTTCCCACTTACTCTTTGCTCACGTTATTCCCTAACTCTGTTATGCTTTCTTTTTATTATTCTAATTTTCTGGTAATATCATATTACCCAACCTTGAAGATTTTGCTTAAATAGGACCGGCATTCATGAAATCTTTCTAATGAAATCATTGATTTCTTCCTCACCTGTTCTTACACAAATTTGTGTTCTTCTAATATCATGTTCTAATTATTATTTATTTATGAACATAGATTATCTTTCTGTTGCCCAGCACAACACATAGTGAATAGTAAGTAGATGTTCAAAATTGCAAATCAGATGGAAGCTTTTTTGGGAGTTTTTATCAGCTATTAAATTTGCTTAAAATAATTCTGAGATAAGATTCAAATTTGAAATTTTATTATCTCTAGGATGTTGGCCACCAGGTGGTGAATTTTTTTTCCTTGGCAGCAGCTCCTGAGCTAATAGGTACTGAAGTGTAGTACATGAAATCTCTTATCCAAAGGTTCTTGGTGATGCAAAAATGAATATAGCATAATTCATGCCTTAGGGGAGCTTGAGATGCCTTTTGTTTATTTTGCCACAGTCATTTCCTAATATTAGCAAGTCCTAGTTTACTTGCAGTGGAGCCCTCCCTTTGGATTTGTTTTCAATCTACACAACAATGATTGCTTCCTTCTCCACCCAAACTATTAGGAAAAAAATAAAAGAAAAAAAACCACAATTAAATCTCTATCCTGAGGAGGGAAATACTTTTCATCTTCTGTCTTTGGGATTTAAGATTGTTAATTGTGTCCAGTTTGTGTTATTCTCCACCATTTCTACTTTTGCTCAACGAGAATACAAATACTAAATATAATTTTTTAAAAGTCTTTAATTCCATTGAGTTCACACTGTTTTGGTTTGAAATTGGTTTTTTATTTCCTGGACCTAAGGAACTGCTATCTATGGGGTGATCACATGATTACGAATTGGCCAATGTTTCTGCTCTCACTCTTAGTTCTGTCTCCTGTAGATTGTTTGCCATACCCAGGTTCCCCTGCAACCAGGAGGTGAGGTTGTTTTTGCCTTTTAAAAAATCTTCACACTACTCCTTAAGTTCTGTAGCTAACTTTTTACCCCTCATCTCTCTTAAATAGACATTGTTTATTTTTCTTATTTAAAAAAAATTATCATTGCTAAATTTATTGATGCTTTAAAAAAAAAAAGCCCACTTATTTCCTAATAACAGTGGAACCCTCTCATATAAGAAAGAAAAACTGCATTGCTTGATAGTGTTTGCAACATACTTATAACACAAAAATATTCCATTAGTTGAATCAACAAACAGATACTTACTGTGCAAAACATTGGGAATGGAAATGTAAGTAGAAAAAAGACAGTGCTTGCCTTCTAGGAGTTATTTTCTAAGTAAGGAAGCCAACACATAAAAAGTTTATTTCTAGGCCTTTTCTTTGCTTTCTTTTTCTTTGTTTTGTTTATTTTGCTACTGTAAAACAAATGAGCTGCTCTGAATATTTCAGCACTTATAGGAACTTACTTTGCATCCAAGTGAATTGAGGTTTCCTGGACTATCTTCATTGGGATCACCAGATCAAATGAAAGTTTTAATGATATATTGCTTTTACATTAATAATTTTGCACATATTCCATATTGAATCTTCTCATTTGACAAAAGCAAAATTATAATGATTGTATTTGATGTAGTTCAATCATTTCAGTGGTGACTGATTCTTCATGACTCTATTTTCCTTCTATTTCAAAATATTTCTATTTTCTTTCCTCCCCCTCAGTAATTTATTTTTTCAATTACATATAAAGATAGTTTTCAACATATTTTTAAGGTTTTGAGGAAATCAGAACAAAAAACACAAGAAAAAGTAAACCAACAAACAAAAGGTGAAAATAGTATTGCTTGTATCCACAATTAGTTTCCATAGTTTTTAATCTGGATATGATTGATATTTTCCATCCCAAGTCTATTGGAATTGTTTTGGCTCATTATATTGCCGAGAAGAGCTCAGTCTATCATAATTGATCATCATATAATCTTGTTACTGAATGAGATGAGGTGAGATCTTTCAAGACAGTTGTGAAAATCGAGTAAGGCTTCATCTACTTCAGAGTTCGAGTGGGCCTGAAGGACTCTGAAGGGCATTGCCTTCCCCTCCTTTGACATCTCCCTATTTCATCCAAATATGGGCAACTATGTATTTATTGGTCAAGTTCAATTTCATGGGTAGATCTCAAGACTCTCAGCCAATGAGGATGAGGGTCAGTGGTGGGAGGGGGCGTTTTGCGTTAGGGATTACAGGTGCTGTCCTGCCCACAGGAGGCGCTTCCTCTCTTCGATAGTCTACTCGAAGAGTGGGACGCCCTTCTCTCGAGAATGTACAATAAACTTTGCTTTTCTCTAGAGCTCTCTCCAGCTTTTTTTATTAAATGGTGTTCCCTCACCATTTCCGTACCACACATTACTATGTCCAATGTTCTCCTGGTTCTGCTCATTTCACTCAGTATCAGTTCATTCAAGTCTTTTCAGGCTTTTCTGAAATAATCTGCTCATCATTTTTTATAGAACAATAACATTCCATTATACTCACATATCATAACCATTCTTACCATTTCCCAGGTGATGAGTTCCAATTCCTTGCCATCACAAAAAGAACTGTTTCAAACATTTTTGCACATATGAATCCTTTCCCCTGTTTTATGATCTCTTTGAGAAACCAATCCAGTTGTGATACCAACGGATCAAAGGGGTGTTCATAATTTTATAGCCCTTTGGACATTGTCATTTGGGATTTTCTTGGCATATATAATGAAGTGGTTTTGACGTGATCTATGATGTGGAGCTTGTCACCAAATGATGGGATGATTCTCTTTGGCAATAAGGGGAATTTTTGTCTGTTCAGACAAAATGAAGATGTACAATAGAATGGTAAATATAAAATAGAGTGGGAGAATATACCAAAAACATTCCTCAATGGAACTCTCAATTACCCAGTGGAAAAGAAATATTCCATGAGGTTGACATGCCTTTAGATGGCAGGCTAATCATGAAAAGGACCTATTACCCTAAAAGAATTAGATCTTTGTAAGGAAGAGAAGTGGGGAGAGAAGCATAGTGAAGATAGGGGAGATAACACCTGGCATGGGAGGGATAAGGAGAAAGACACTAAGTGTCATGGCAGCTGATCCAAAGGAAGGCAGAAGCCATGAGAGATAAGTAGATTTTATAGGGAAAATTTAACCTCAGGGACATGATTGGGATTCCTGACTGGGCATGGCAAAATGAGATTGCTGGAGACTTTTACCGAGGGTGGGTCTCTATCGTTTGATATAATTTGGCTTTCAGATTGGACCATCCTCCTAGCTAAACTGATCTCTATCTAGAGCATTCTGCCTGCTTGCCACAGGGATCAGTTCCTCTACTAACTACACCTAACATACAAGACCTCATCAATTTATCATTTTCTTCCTCAACTCATTTTACTGAAGAGGAAACTGATACAAATAGGGCTGACTTGCCTAGGGTCTCACTGATAATTTGAATTCTCTGAGAGGCTCTATCCCATTGTGCCACATTGCTATCATCTGATAAAGTAAACAATTTTTTGGTTGTACTTTCCCATTTGTGCTGTAAGAGTGTATGGATAGTGTTCCATTATTTTTTTTCTCCAGAACCTCACTTCATTGGTTTTTCAATTGCTAGGATTTAAAACAACAACAACAAATTTTCCATTGTGCATGTTCTTGATTCTACAGATTTAATCTATACCCACTTATACAAATTTCTCATACTTTTCTGAATTCCTCGTTTTTTCTTGCACAATAACATTACATTTCCTCCTCCCACCAAGGCTTTTTTTTTTTTTTAACTATTCCTCAATTGATAGGCATTTCCTTGGTTTCCAATTCTTAGGTGAATATTGGTTTTGTGAATTAAAAAAAATAATTATATAATGGTTTTTCTTTAATAAATTCAAATTACTAGCTTATTTAGACCCTGTTATTTACTAGCTTATTTAGATTTAACTTCTTAGTGTTATTTCAGATAGGTTGGGGAGATATTTGGGGGTAGGGCGGGTTGTCTAGTATCTCATTGATTTGCATCAATCTTCTTGTTCTAGTCAGAAACCCCTATTGTAGTGGGTTATAGAAAAACTTTTGAGTACTCCTTATTCTGTTTATCATTACTTTCCTGTTCTTTGTGAGATTCTGTCTCTTTGTTTCTTCCTTCTCTCCTAATCTAGAGGGAGGAGTTAGTAAATAGTTTCTAGCTCTACTAATTTAATTATTTTTATTTGAATGCTGAGTCTTTTGTTTCCTTTTCTTTAGAAATATTGGTAATTTCCACCTATTTTAAATGGATTGGGGATTATTTTTCAGAATATTATTGTAATAGATTATTTTTCAGAAGACTCATAATTGTAATGATAAATCACTACTTTATATATGTTTAAAAGTGCTGAAAGCCTCTTCAGTTGTGACTTGGGAATTTATTTTTTATTTTTTTTGCTGAGGCAATTGGGATAAAGTGATTTGTTCAGAGTCACACAGCTAGGAAGTATTGTCTGAGGTGGGATTTGAACTCAGGTCCTTGACTTCAGGGTTGGTTGTCTATCCACTGCGCCACTAAGCTGGCCAACTTGTGAATTTCTTAGGCTTCACCTTTTACTCTACAATTTATGAATATAAAGTAATAAGTATTTTCTCCCCTTCCCCCATCAAATATACAGGTATTCATATATTCAAATTGAAATAATGCAAATAGTCATCTTTTTGAGTTGTTGGTTATTTTTCAGTTATAGTCTACTCTTCATTACCCTCATTTGGCTTTTTCTTGACCCAGATATTGGAATGGTTTGCTATTTCATTTTATAGATCAAGAAACTGAGACAAATTAAGTGATTAAGTGATTTGCCCAGTGTCACCCAGCTATAGGAAGTTTCTGATATTCAATTTGAATTCAGGAAATTTGAGTCTTCTTGACCCCTGGGCTGCCACCCTATCCACTGAGCCACTTTAAAAATGAGCAAAGTATGAACTTGTTCTAATGTTCTATTGGTTTTTAAAATAATATTTTATTTTTCTCCAAATAGGTTTCAACATTCATTTTTGTAAAATTTTGTGTTCTAAATGTTCCTCCCTCCCTAAATTTCCCCCTCTCCAAGATAGCAAGCAATATGATAACGGTTAAAGATGTGCAATCCTTTTAAACATATTTCCATATTTATCATACTATGCAAGAAGAAGTGAGACCAGAAGAAAAAAAATCTAGGAGAAAGAAAAAAGTAAACAAGCAAAAGGATGAAAATACTATCCTTCAATCCACAATCACACTCCATAGTTCTCTCTGGCTGCAGAAGGCATTTTCCATCACAATTGATAATAACATAATCTTGTAACT
Organism: Sminthopsis crassicaudata; assembly: GCF_048593235.1. Taxonomy (NCBI): domain Eukaryota; kingdom Metazoa; phylum Chordata; class Mammalia; order Dasyuromorphia; family Dasyuridae; genus Sminthopsis; species Sminthopsis crassicaudata. The sequence goes on from NC_133617.1 coordinate 85,116,456, forward strand.
GTGTATGGTGTTCTCTTTGTTCTGCTCACTTAGCATCAGTTAATGGGGACTTTTCCAGGCTTTTCTTTATTTGGAGAATTCATTGGAGTTAAATGACTTCCTAGGGTCATACAGTTAGGAAGTGTTAAGTGTCTGAGGCCTATTTTGATCGCAGGTCCACCTGACTTCCTGGCTGATTGCTCTATATACTGACTCCCCCATCTGAAATTAGCTGGCTCATCATATCTTATAGAAGAAAACTATTCCATTATCTTCATATAACATAACTTATTCAGCCACTCCTAACTGAGAAGCAGCTACTCTACAAACTTCAGCACATATGTCCTTTTCTTTTTCTCCTTGGGATAAAGACCAAGTAGTAAGATTGCTAGGTCAAAAGTTATGTAGTTTTATATCCCTTTAGCCATAATTCCAAATTGTTCTCCAGAATGGTTGGATTAATTCACAATTTCACTAACATGTATTAGTATCCCAGTTTTCTCACATGCCCTCCAATATTTATCATCTTTCTTTGTCTTAAGTCTCAGAGGTGAGATGAATGAGGCAGGAAGACTCATAGAGTGTGAAAAGAGCTCCAGTTTATTATCCAGCACAGCCTTGTTGCTCATTTTTGCAAGTGTAATCAGCACAGGAACATTAGGCAATCCCCAATCGCCATTCAGAGAAACAGCTGGTAGGCTTTTGCCTGTTTATGCTATCTGACAATGGGAGGAAAGCCAATCCAGCAATTCTAGCAACTCCATCACAGTCGAGAGCCTCTGTTAAGGCATCCTTGCTGATGAGCAACTATGCTGTGACCCTCAGACTGAACTGTTCCCATGGTTACAAATCACTGCTCCTTGCTCAACAAGGGTGTTTCTGCAATATGCATTGTGCACCAAAGGTTGAGGTGGTCTCTGTACTCCTTCTTGGCAGGGTTCCATACCCTAGCATTACTTGTCATCTTAGTCAAGGTGTGAAGTAGTGCCTCAGAGTTGTCTTAATTTGTATTTATCTAATCAATAGTGATTTAGAGCATTTTATTATATGACTAGAAATGGAGTTACTTTCTTCATCTGAATATTGGCTGTTCATTTCTTTTGACCATTTTTCAACTGGGGAATGGCTTTTATTCTTATAAATTTGAGTCAGTTCTCTATTTTTTTTTTTTTATACATATAATAAATCTCAAAGAATGAGGTCTTTATCAGAAATTGGATGTCAAATTTTTTTTCTCAGCTTTGTTTCTCTTCTAGTCTTGATTGCATTGGTTTTGTAAGATAGTCAAAATTATCCCTTTTGCATCTCATAATGTTCTTTGGCCATAAATTCTCCCTTCTCCACAGATCTGAGTGTTAGACTATCCCTTGTACTCCTAATTTGACATCATTAACTCATTTTGATCTTATCTTGGTAGAGGGTGTAAGGTTTTGGCAAATGTTTAGTATTTAGTATTTTCCAGTTTTCCCAGCAATTTTTGTTAAATAGTGAGTTCTTATCCCAGAACCTTGAGTCTTTGGGTTTATCAAGCACTACATGACTATAGTCATTGATTATTGTGTCTTGTGAACCTAATTTATTCCACTAGACTACTACTCTGTTTCTTAGCCACTACCAAATGGTTTTGATCACCACCACTTTATAATATATATATTTTTTAGGTTTGGTATGGCTAGGCCTCCTTTTTTTCTTTTTTTTTTTTTTCCATTAGTTCCCTTGATATGGTTCTACTATTGTTTAAGAATATTTTTGCAAATTCTTTAAAAATGATTACCTTAGTTTGAGCCACACATGAATATCAGACTCTTTATGATCATATCTCCATTAAAAAAAAAAAAAGTCTAGAATCCTTTTATCTAGATTATTCATCACATTTTGATGAGTGATGGTCAGGTTTAAAAAGTCATTCTTAACCTCAAAGAATGTTGATTTCTCCCTAAGGGAGAGAAATGCTGTGAAATCGACAGCTAGCTCTCTTCTTTCTATTAGGACTGTTCTATCTTGGCTCAAGCTCTCTGTAATTTTCATTAATTAATTCTCCCTGAGGTTATTGTTCCCTACTTGATTATCATGCTCTCTGTATGTGAGGAACACTCTCTACGACCCTTGCTTTCCTAATACAAATCCATGATCATGTCAAGTGCTGTAACATTCTGTGAAACTCTAACAACTCTTGTTAAATCAGTTATAGTTATATTTATATTGATATCCTTTTATCCTTTTTTCTAGTGAATCACATGTAGAATAGACATACTCTCTCCATACATGTTTTAAGGTATGCATTTTTTTCCCCAGTTAAACCAACATTTATTGAAATTCTGAAATCAGGACTCTGGGTTGGACAGAAAGGAGGAAAGCAATTTACAATGACACAAGTTTTCCAGCATGAATAATTAAGAGAAGTACTACCACTAATAGAAAAGCAAAGTTGGGAGAAATAGCTTAGTGCTAGACATATTGAATTTGAGATGTCAGTGGGCCACCTACATGTAGATGAAAATGAGATTGGCAATCAGGGTCTAGGTTCAGATTCAGTCTATCATACTTATTGTCTGGATGACCTTAAGTAACTCAAATTCCCCAGGCCCTCAGTTTACTCATCTATTTAAAAATAAATAAATAAATAAGGTTGGGTTAGATCCCAACTTCTTTAATTATGCTGCATGACTCCCATATGGAGCTCTAGTAAATCAATGTGGGGGTTGTGACATCATGATTTGTTATCAGTAAATGCTTGATTTATACCTGTTTTATATATGTATAGACCCCCAGTCACAGAGAAAAGGGATCCTAAGTGGGAAAAGTTTTAAGAAGTTATGAGATTTTCTCCAGTTCTTATTCTATGATCCTTTAATCTGTTTTAATCCCCTTTTCTAAGAATCTTTTTGTGATAAGGAAGCCTATGTATGTGTGGGGGGGGTGTAGAGGGTATTGGTGTGGGTGGGTGAAGGGTATAGATGTATGAGTGACGTATGAATGTTTGAAATAACATACTTTAGTAGGAAGCACAAATTCTTAAAGCAGGTATAGGTGTAAGTGCTAGTTTTCATACTTTTAAAGAGTGCTAGCTTTCATACTTTTAAAGCTGTGTAATTATAAATTTATAAAACATAATGACTTAATTTTACTTGATTTTTAACTACTTAATTTTAAATCTGTTTCACTATCTGTAATATGGAAGTGATGATAGCACAATCTATGGCAAAATTGAATTATTGCTACATGGAATAACGAAGCTTATTATTTTATACATATAATAAATCTCATAAAGAATGCGGTCTTTATCAGAAACTGGATGTCAGCTTTGTTTCTCTTCTAATCTTGATTGCATTTTGCAATTTTTTGTTGGTACAAAACCTTTTTAATGTAATATAGTCAAAATTATCCATTTTGGCAATCAATACTTGCAGCAGAGTATAAAAGCTGTAAAGATGCAAATTTAGACATTAGGAGCAACTTCCTAATGCTGAGGGTAATTCTAAATAATTTTTTGGAGGTAGTGGTTTCTCCTTGTAGAATATGTATATTTAGTTAACTGCTAGTCCAATATGTCATAGAGGAGATTTTTGTTCAGGTATTAGTAGTACTAGAAAGTTTCTGAGTTTCATTCCAACTTTTAGTTGATTCAATGAAATATTTTTTTGAAACTGTCAGGTGCTAGCAAATGTGAATTATCTCACATAACAATATGAAATTTGGCTGTGGATGCTGACTAGGAGTTGTTTAAATGGAGGAGTAATAGGAAGGTATCCCTGATTGGAAGAGAGCAGCATCTTCAAAGACATAGAAATTAGGGGATATGGTGACTGACCTATCTATAATAGAATGTCATATTACATGAAGTCATAAAAGGCTAAGAAGTAGTTTCTTGTTTCTATAATCTATCTGTTGAATAGGAATGAAGGTGTAATAAATTTTTTTCTTATCCAAGTTCACAGAACCTATGACATCTTTCCATGGACTTTTAGACTCCAGGTTAAGCACTTCTGGTCCATATCAGCTTTTACAGCTGCAGAAACTGAAGTCCAAAGGCATGAAATGACTAAGCTAAAGATATAGCTTGTTGTTGTATACTTGGGATTTGAATCCATATTTAATGTGTTGCTATTCACACTATCCTAGTCTTGCCTCCATTTTTGTGTACCAATCCTCCCTGTTATCCTGTAAAATATCTGCTAGATTTTTTTTATATGATACTTCACTGTTATTTGCATCTCAAATGAGGTCTATTCATTTCTGTACTGTGATCCAATCTAGTATTTTGTTTTTCAGTCTTCCTGTTTGTTCTGAACTTTACTCTGGGGACTTTTCTTATGAGTTATAAAAATAGAACACTTCATTGGTTCCACGGACCAATTCGAGTTTTAGAATTCCCACAGTTGTATACAGAAAGTTCCCATCTTCTACCTTTGATATCTACAGTGATCTCATGTCTTCGATGTCTTTTAATGACATCTTTACATGGTATAGGTACCATCTTTACATTAAACTGAAAGAACATGGCAAAAAAAATTAATACTGGATGAAATGCGAATATTGGAAATACAAAGGTGGTTTTATAAAACATTTGGATCAAGTTGTTTGCTCAGTTTAGTTTTTTCTGCCACATTAAAATGCACACTTTTGTCAGATGTATGCTATGTTTATATATAAACATAAGATCTTTAGAGAATAAAGCATCATTCTACTTTTTGTTTTATGTACTCTTTGGCATTGTGAAATTATGGATCACTGCTCAGAATACTGGTAAATATATAAAATAAAATGCATAGGATATAAGAAGTCAATCGTACTGAAACATGGTTATCAAAATTTCTTTTAAAGAAAATACTCCAGGTTAAGATCTTCTGTTCTAAAAGCAGGTCTGTAAGCTTCTACAGTCTCCCAAAAGACCACAGCAAATCCTATTCAGAATTCAGATAGTTCCTATTACTTATACCATTTTGGGAGGGCATTATTTAACTTTTCATTTTCCCCCCTTATCTCCAATAAATGTTAATAGAGAAGGGGTTTAGAGTTATAGAAGTTTTAGACCTGGAAGAAATGTTAAGGATACCAATCTCCTTCTTTTACATGTGCAAACGGAGTCCTAAAAACCTTGTGACATTTACATATTTTAAATACATAAATGATCAGAACATATACCTTTTTAGATGTTACAAACCCAGTATAGTTACTATACCTGTTACCATGGATGATCATGTTATTGGTAGTTATTGGCAGAAGCAGAGCTCAGAATCTTGTTCTTTCTATTAAATTTTCACATGGGAATTGGCTGACAACAATAATCTACATAGGTACATATAAAATATTAAAAGACATGAATGAATGAATTAATCTGTTAGTTTAGATGTTCAGTATCATCTAAATACTTAACCAACCCAGTGCAGTGTTACATAGATGTTGTGACCATCAGTAAGACTGAATAATTTTTCCATGCTAAAGTTCTAAAAGGAGAGGGACAGATTTTACCTAGTTTTGCATCTTTATTTTGCAAACATTATTTTGAGGCAATTTTATTTTACATCACACTAAAGGGTTGAAGGGCTCTGAGCTTCATTAAGACATTTACAGATGTTGTTCAATCAGTGATTCTTTTATGTCAAGTTTGTTCATGAATTGTAATTTCCGGATGTCCTGCATGTTCTTGGGTCAGAAATACCGTGAGAACATCATGTATTATTTTTAGTACCTAACTTTTGTTTCCTGTGAAGAAGGTTGAAAATGCAAATGTATGAACTTGGACTTTTCTATTTTTTTTAAAGTTATTTTTATTTTGAAACATTTATTTAGGTAAGTTTTACTTAATAACTTGTTAATTAATTTACTTTCTTGTTCTTTAGAATATAGTGAAATACAAATCAAATTGAGGTTCACTAATCTATATTTTTAAAAAAAAATGGTCTGGGCCTTAGTTAACATGTGTACTTTTCATATAGAATAGTTTTACTATGCAAACTAATAGTATAAGATTATAGAACACATGTTGAACTTATATAATAAAATTTTGAAAGAGTGTAGTATGTTGTTTATACTATAAAGTGTGATGATGATTTTAAATAGGATGTTACTGTGTACTGATGCAAAGTCAGCAGCTCTCCACTTAACAATATTTCTGCTATCCCTTGTTTTATTAGTTTCATGTATATATAACATTTCAAAACACCATCTTTCCATCAGTTCATGTCAACCCTTCCAAGATTTGCCTGAGTAAGTGGAATTTAGTGAAAATTATCTTGCTCAAGTGTTGATTCTTTTAAAAAGTCAAAATGAACAGTGAAAAACTTAAAATACTTTGTTTATATGATACTACTGTGGTGATGGGTTATATATAGAGGTTCTGGGAGAAGATGCATGAAGTATTTTGCATGCAGCAGCTTCTTTGGGTTGAACATTCTCACTGCTGTGAGGTTTCAGGTTCAAACCCTGAACAGTCTTTTAGGTCAATGATATGAGAAATCAGAGTTAGAGAATAGTTCAAGAAGTGGTATGGTTTTCTTAAAGATAAATTACATAGGAGAGAGGCCATGGCCTATCTTCTTATCTCCTCATTTTTTTTTTTGTTGGTTGATTATTCAAATCTTAGAGGATCAAACTTCAGTTTGTATGTGGAAAACTAATGCTGTAGAGGACTAAAAGAAGTAGAAGTTACAAAAAGACTAACTTAGTAAAAGGAAACGAATTTGAGGATTATTAATAGTGGAATCTGCTTCTTTGCATGCTGATGAGTTAACATGGAGACTATATAATGAATGACTTGTCAAAAATTACATGGACAGGGACAGGTAATCACATCTAGAGTCAATGGGCCTGTGGTTTAATTTCAGCTCTGAGACGTAGTGTGTTTTGTTTTTTGTTTTTTTGTTTTTTTTTTGCGATCTTAGGCAAATCATTTTCTTTTCTTGAAGCCCTTGGTTTACATTTATGAAGAGGACTGATACAGCTATTAGAAGTCACCTTATGGTCATTAAGATTCATATTTATAGTGTTACCCACATTAATCTCTATGTAATAGGGATGATAATGATAACAAGAATCTGGTATCTGTACCTGCCACATTGACATGTGGTGCTTTGTTTGTTCTAAAAGGGGTCAGTAGAATGGAGGCATACCCAAAGGGTAAGAATATAGTAGACTAGGAAAGCTGGATTTTTTAGATTTTACATTTATAATAAATTTACTTCCCTGCTTTCAGTGGTCCTTTGAAAAATGCTACACTTTCTCAATCTCTGACTCTACCTTTCTTTCTCATTTATGAAATGCCAATGAAATGAGGATTAAAAAATAATATGTTATATTTATGGCAATCATTAAATTGTAACTTTGGCCAGACTGCTTCCTTTTCTTCTCTTTTCTTTTCTTTTTTTTTTTTTATTAATTTTATAATTATAATTTTTTTTACAGTGTATATGCATGAGTAATTTTTTTCTAACATTATCCCTTATATTCATTTTTCCAAATTTTCCCCTCCCTCCCTCTACTCCCTCCCCTAGATGACAGGCAATCCCATACATTTTACATGTATTACAGTATAACCTAGATACAATATATGTGTGTAACTGCTTCCTTTTCTTAAAACATCTTTGGACTCCAAGTCTGAGGTTTCTTTTAATCAAATAGGAATGGTATTAGATAATAAATAACTCTTCTAACACTTGAGAAGGTAGGATTCTGTGAAATCAAGAAAATTACTTTTTTCCTCTATAAAAAGTACAGTTGCTCTAGATCTAATTGTGGTTTTAAAACATAATAATCTTTGCAAAACTTTTCCCTATGTAATTGTTTTTGTTTTTCTGTTTTCAGCACTTACGGCTCCTCCAACACCACCCTCACCAATGCAGGCAACATATACCTTTAAGCCTCCACCTAGACCAGACTTTGGGACTTCTGGGAGAACAATCAAGCTACAGGCTAATTTCTTTGAAATGGACATTCCAAAAATTGACATCTATCATTATGAATTAGATATCAAGCCAGAGAAATGCCCTAGAAGAGTTAACAGGTAATACCATTATTAGTTTTAAGCAAGTGCTGTAGAAAATAAGTGTATTTTTAATTATTTCATTTCATGTAATAGCAGGAATTCTTCAGAAGACCCTTCTGCTCCTTTATCCAGAAGTTTAATAGTTATTCTGATAACTCCAAAATGTTTTCTCACTTGTGGAGATCCCTTTTCAATTCAATGTCCTCACCTATGATTATTTTTTTTCCCCCAGTGGTAAAGTATTTTATAAAAGCTGTCATTTGTTTTGAAGGGATCTTCCTGATAAGATGAACAAGACCGACCTAGCCAAATTGTTGTTTGTGTATGGCACTTAAAATCAGAGCAATTCAACAGTTAGTCGACTGTTATTTACTGTACAAGGCAAGAGGAGATGAAAATAAAATGAAAAAGATAGATATATATATGTATGTATATACATATATATATATATCTTATGTATTCATTGGAGATAGAAGGTAATCTCAGAGAAAGGCATTAATATTGGGGAAACTAGGAATGTTCACCTGTAGAAAGTGGAATTTGAGCTGGGTATTGAAATATAATAAAGTATGGAAATGAATGGGTTAGACATGGCAGGAGAGCATATCCAAAGTTAGAAACAGGAATGGGGTACTCCGTTCAAGCTATAAGTAAAACAATGTAGCTGGATTGAAGAGGTTGTAGAGAACAGTAAAATATAAGAAGACTTAAAAGACAGGAGAAAGCCAAATTATGAAGAGTCTTATAAGCCAAACAGAGGGTTTTGTACTTATTCCTAGACATTATAGCAAAACACTGAAGCTAATTGATTAGGAGGATGATATGCTTTAGAAAAATCACTTTGGCAGCTTGAGGGGAGAATGAATTAGATTGGAGGAAAGACTTGAGAAAGTCATTGTAATAATCTAGGTAAAAATAGTAGTGAGAGTCTGATGCCTGTGTGACTGGAGAGAAGGGGACAAAAGATATTAGAAATGGTAAGATTGGACAGTAAATAAAGGATGAATCAGTTAAAGATGACAATAAGGATATAAGCCTAGGTGACTGAGGGGATGGTAATCCCATTGACAATAAGGGTGAAATTTGGAAGAGGTAAACATTTGGAGGGAAAGGTAGGAAATCTGTTTTAGACATGTTGAGTTTGATATGATTATAGGATGTTCAATCTGAGATGACCAAAAGGCAGTTATAGATGCAGGACTATAGTTCAGATAAGAAGCTAGGACTGAATATATAAATCTGGGAATTATTTGCATTTTATTGATTGTTGAAGCTATGGAAACTGATGAAATTACCAACATAAAGGGAGAAAAGAAAAGGACATAGGACAGAAGGGATATCAAGATTAGTGGGCATAAGATGGAGGTATAAGGTGTGACCTAATAAAAGGGACACAAGTGATCAGGTAGAAGGAGATCTGAGAAACAATAGTGTCAACAATCAGAGAAGAAAGTATCCAAGAAGAAATGGGAATCAACAGTTTTGCAAGTGCTATGAGAGGTCAAGAAAGATGATGATAGAGAACAGGCATTAAGGATTGATCATTGGTAACTTCAGAGAGTATAATTTTACTTGACTGATGAAGTTGAAAGCCTAATCTTGGGTTGTTTAGAAGAGAATAAGATGTAGAGGCATATCTTTCTGAATTAAAAATAGATGAAACTTCAGGTAATGAAAAGAACAATTGATCTTGAATTAGAAAGATGATTAGAGTGCTGTCTTTGGAAATCAGAAAGATCTGAGTTCTATTGCCTTGGACACTTGCTGTGTGCCTTTAGAAAAAATTATGTATTTATCTTTGTCTCAGTTTCCTCAAATTTAGTATGAAAATGATAATGACAGTATTGTGTACAATAAAGGACTAAATGAAATAAAATTAAACCATTAAAGTGTTAAATGAATTCTAGCTGCTGTCGTCATCATCATCATCATCATCATCATTGCAAAACAAAATCCTACCATACTTTCTCAATCTCTAGCACCTGTGACTCTCCATGATTGTCTTCCTATTGTGCCCCTAACATTTTGTGTGTGCTATTAGATTTGGCTGTCACTTATCCGGATGGATGACCAGTCTGTCTCCTTTCTCTTGTCATATATGTCTTTGATATCATTTTTTGTGCCATGTCTAACCTACGAGCCATCATTGCGTGCATGCTTCAGGTTACAAACATCCACCATCTATCTGCAGTAAGGAAAAGAGCTTACAAACCATAAAATGGTCTATATAAATGTGAGTTATCAATATTTTTAAAAGAAGTTTTTGTTCTGTAACATTAGGATGTGAATTCTGATCGAACAAGAACTTAGTTGAGCATCTTAAGAGTTCTGCAAAAAGGATACTTGAATGTTATCTTTGTCACATTGAATAAGAAACAGGGTACCTTGAAAAGGAATAACTGATAGCCAACTATATCTTTCTGTATTAATCTTACATATTAATCAAATTACTTTTTGTTCCTAATTTCTTTTTCCAAATATGCAGCTCAAAGTCAGAGACTATGCTGAAACTGACTGCTCTTTAGTTCTCTTGTTTGATAATAGATTTTCAAATTGACTCTTTGGTGTACATTTCCTGTCCCATTTAGATATCTTAAGCTACTTTTCCAATTTTTTAGCCCTGATCATTAAGATTCTAGACCTGCAAATCTTTTATGGATCTAATGTTAATGCCTCCCTAGGTCCAAAAAGCTGGCAACATAAAGATGAAGAACATCAATTAATATCAGCTTTCTTAGCACACTCATTTCACAATTGATATTTCTTATTTCAGTCATCCTTGGGGATAGTTGGTGGTGGAAATAGATTGAAATTGTTTCATATCATACCTGAGTATGAGTTTCTCTGTCTTTCTTACACTTTTTCCCTTTTCTTTTCTACTCCTTCCATTCCTCTACTCTTCCATTTCCTCCTTTTCCATGCCCATTCTCTCCTTTTCTTAATCCTCCTTCCTTTTCTTCCTTCTTTCTCTGTCTCTGTCTTTGTCTCTGTCTCTAACTCTAACTTTCTACTTTACAAGTTTATAAAGTAGCAAATATTTTGGTCAAAAGGTTCTCAATATTTAGTAATGTTAAGATATTAAATATTTTGTAAGTGAGCCTACACTAAAAGCCTTTTCATGTGGGTAGATAGTTCATGTACAAGAGTTCATATGTCTTTGACTTAGTCTTTGAAAAACCCAGGTCATCACCATGTCTAGTGAGAAAATGTATGATATAATAAATGATTGTTGACTATTTGAAAGTCCTACAGTGGGACTTTAATGAAGGATAAAATAAAAATAATATCTTTAAAGTGCTTTCATTTTCCTCTGCCAAATCGAACAAGAAAATAGTATCCAAATATTATGCATATGGGAAAATCTTACTGTTTTCCTTCCTAGGAAAGATAATGTGTCTGGAGATGACACCCAAGTTGCAAAATTGGGTGATTTAAAAGTATGACAATGCCCTCCATAGTTAAAAATAATAATGTTTTTCAGTATCATCTATTAATATTTATTTCTGTATGTAATGTAACCTTTTTGTTAGGAAGCCTATTAGAAGGGTTTAGAATACAATATCCAGGAGTAATCTTTTTTTAAAGACGACAATGGGATAAAAGTTCACCGCAGTATATTCTCATGCTAGTCCTGTATGTACCTCTATGTGGCTCTCTTAAACTGAGAAACTTAGAATAAATAAATCTAAGGTTCATTTAATTCTCAGTTTCTATAAATCTATTCAGACTTTTTTGATAAATCATATCCCTTACTGAACTTCAGTTAAAAATTTTATTCAGTATTTCCCATGATACGCATTGTGGTGGTTGTAGAATTTACATATGACGTTTCTTGTCCTTATAGATCTTACATGTAGAATAAGATACTGCCTGTGTGACCTTGAATAAATTACATAATCCTGCTCTGTCTCAGTTTCCTCATATTAAAACAGAGATAATAGTAATAAGCACTTACCTCTTAGTGTTCTTGGGAGGACAAAATGAGATAATATTGGTAATGTGCCTTGTAAACCTCAAATGTCTGCTATTATTGTTAATAATAATGACAGGTTGACCCTTACTGTAATATATCTGTATCTGAGCCCTAATTCAATTGAGTTTTAAGTTCCTAAATGCTTACTCTGTGTAATTTAACATGCTAGATGCAGGGGATAGAGCATGGTCCCTGATCTCTCTTAGAGTTTCTGATGTGATAAAGGTGATATATAGACTATATATAATTAGTATAGAGCAATTTACATATATTTCATTTTGTTCTCATAACATAACTGGGAGGTAAGTATTATTATCATCTCTGTCTTATAGATGAAGAAATCGAGGCTGAGAGAGGTTAAGTAACTTACCCAACATTCACACAGGTCTTCATGCCTCATGACCCAACATTCTATACATTGTGCCTCCTAAGTTGCCTTTAATGAGATTTCCTTTATGTTTATTGTTCTGTGACAGAGAGAAAGATATTGGAATGACTACATAGTAGAGTGAGATTTTGTTTAATGTAAATTTCAAATTAGTATCTTAGTGTACATTAAAATTCATCCTTTTAGTGCATAGTGTCTCAAAAAGTTCAATGAAGATAATAGAATTTTTTCTTTTAATAGAAGAAAAAAGGAATGTAAGAGCTGCCAAGAGATTTTGCCCTTAAAGCGCTTACTTTCTACTAGGAGAGTCAATATATTTTTAGGGCAATAGTTTCCAGGAAATGATGTTTACAGTTGGCAAGTTGCAGGAATAAAAGTCATTAAAAGTGTGTTTCTCTCAGAAATTAAAAAGGGGAGGAGTCAGTGGAAGTGTCTGCTTAATTCTATTCCATCACCTTAAAGTTTGAAATTAAAGAGAGCAGAGTTAGGTCCAAAGCCATTCAGGGCTTTTAATGCAATAGTTTTTCAAAAAATAATGACTGACTAGAGTAGGTGTGAGTCTGGGAGGAGGGCCAAGGGTAGGAGTGTAAATGAAATAAATTTAGGCTTTAGAGTTTAGACTAGAACCACTAACTTAACTTCTTTGAATAGTGAACAGAGTGTGACTCATCAGGATTCTGTCTTATTTTATTCCTTTATGTTGTATAAAAAATTCATATGAATCCAGGTCACTATGGGGTACTGGGGAAGCTAGATTACACAATTAATGGAATCAATAGGATTTGAGTTTGAATTCATCTCCATCTTTTACTAGAGGTATAATCCTGGGTAAATCATTTAACTTCTTTTTGAATAGCACTTACCTGACAGGATTAATGTAAGAACTCAGAAGGCAAGGAATTGAGAGTTAGAATCAAGGAATGTTCTAAGAGTTTGTGGAGAGGAGTGGAGATGCAGAGTAGGTGGGAGAAAATGGGATTAAATACTGGAATAAAGGATATTGGGCCTTGGGGACAAGGAGAGAAATCTTTTAATCTAAGCATGAAGCAGCTAATGGAGTGGTGGGCCAGGAACAGCTGAGTTGGGTGGAAGTCTAGATTTAGACTAGTGTATTAAACCAGGGCTTCTTAAACTTTTGCAAACCCTTTTTGTCCAAGAAATTTTTATGTAACCCCAGGTATATAAAGTACAAAAATCAAACATTTCCTTATTATAAATCATAAAGCAGCATATTTTTAAATGATTCTTTTTATACATATAGTTTAACATTTATTTTAAAATATTTTAAAATAAAAAAAAAAAACAAGGGGCAGCTAGGTGGCAGTTTCCTCAACTCTAAAATGGTGATCATAATTGCACTTATCTCATAAGGTTGTTGTGAAGGCTAATAGAAATAATATGGGATCTGCACTTATTTATAGGGCTTGGCACATGGTAGTCCCTTTTAAATGTCTATTACCTTCCTTCCCAATAGATGGGAAATGATGAAGGGTTCTTATACATAGAATGAAACAGAAGAAGCATAGCAAATAGTCTGTTTTCACAATGATTCATAAAGGAAGGTCCTGTGTTGAGAGTGGGCAGAGGGGATTATTCAGGGAGATTGAGAGGAGGAATGGTCAATTAGGGAAGAGTAAAAAAGATTGCTTTATGGCAGTGAAGGCTTAGTTGGGATTAGAGAAAAGAAATGTATGGTGGAGCTAAACTATAACTGTTTAGAAACAAATACCTGTTGCCATACCACCAAATCTTTGGACTTTATCCTTGGAGTACTGGGCTGGGATAGATGAACTTTCATTTTGTCCTGATCATACCAGAATGGTATTTTCAAACCATATGCTTACCCTGCAAATCCTTCCCCTTCTCCGAGCTCCCCTTTTGTTGCCATTCTCATAGTCATCATTAAGATGAAACCAAAAAACTCTTGGAAGCAATGTTTTGTTCTGGTTACATATATTTGTATCTCTTATTGTTGAGTACAATGCTTGACAGATAGTATCAACCATCCATTCTTTTTTACTATAGGGGCAATTAAGAAAGCATGGGACAAATGTGGAACTTAATCTCAAATAAGAGCTATAAGTAAACCAGAACTGGCTAAATATAAGATCAAAATTTATAAAGGAAGAAAATGAGGCGATAGAAGGCATATAGAGGTCAAATTGAGGAAGGGATTGACTGTCTCCCCCATCCCTTAAAAAAACACCTCACACTTTGTAAATCTTACCTTCTACTCTTTATTGTCCTAGTTATTCAGTTTTTCCTTTCATTTTCTTCCCCTCCCCCCCCCCCAGCTTGGGTTAAGTGACTTGCCCAGGGTCACACAGCTAGGATGTGTTAAGTGTCTGAGACCAGATTTGAACTCAAGTCCTCCTGAATTCAGGGCTAGTGCTCTATCCACTGCACCACCTAGCTGCCCCCTTTCCTTTCATTTTCAAACAAGAACTCACCTTTTCTTCCTCCTACCTTCTCCCTTCCACAAAAGGGAAAAAAACCCAGCTATAGCCCTTTTAGCAAAGTATCCATAGTCAAATAAAACATATTTCCACCTTAGATAGGTATAAGGAATATATGTCTCAATCTGCATCTTCAATCTATCCTTTCTCTCTTAGGAAGTTTTAACATACTTCAATATGGATCTTCTGGAATCATAGTCATCAGGTTCCTAAGCCTTTCAAAGTGATTTGTTTTTAAAATGTTAGTCTATAAATTGTTCTCCTTGTTCTGCTCACTTCATTCTGCATCAGTTCATATAAGTTTTCCAAAGTTTCTCTGAAACTGCACTTTCAGCACAAAAATATTTCATTACATTTGATGGTCATAATTATTTAGTCATTCCGCAACTTTTCAGCTTCTAATTTTTTGCTACCACAAAAAAGAAAAAAATATATTTTTTTGTACATAAGGGTCCTTTTTCTTCTTTTCTTTCTTTTTTTTTTTTTTTTGATCTCTGCGTTGGGACCCTAGTAGTATTGTCTTGGCTAATTTAATAGCTTTGGAGACACAATTCCTTATTGTTTTCCAGAATGGCTGAACCAGTCCACAGCTTTATCAACAGTATATTAATGTGCCTATTTTCCTATAACCCCTCCATCATTTTTTCTTTTTGTTTTCTGTCATTTTTACTAATCCTAGTGGCTATGATATGATACCTTTGGGTAATGCTCATCCCTTTCTCTTCTTTCCCTCTACCATAACTGGTCTTTTGTGCCTCTTCATGTAATTTAGTTTACCCCATTTTATCTCCTCTTTTTTTCTTCTTCCAGTACAATCCTTTTCCCACTCCATAATGTCTTTTTATTTAATATCACATCAGAGTCAATTTATAACTATACCTGCTGTCTATGTATGCCCCCTCTAATTGCCCTAATAAAACATAAAATTCTCAAGAGTTACAATATCATTTTCCAATGTAGTGATATAAAACTTTGGCCTTTCTAGAATATATTTTATTTTATTCTTTCCTGTTTACTTTTTTATGGTTTTCCTGAGTTCTGTGTTTTATATATCAAATTTTCTATTTACTTCTAGTATTAGTTCAATAGAAATAACTAAAAGTCCTCCATTTCATTGAAGATTCATCTTCTCACCTGAAAGATGATACTTAGTCTCACTGCGTAGTTGATTCTTGGTTGTAATCCAAGGGCCTTTACCTTCTGGAATATAATGTAGCCCTCAGATACTTTATTGTAAATACTGCCAAATCCTGGTAATCTTGACTGTGACTTCTTGATAATTGAATTGTTTGGGTTGTTTTGTTTTTGATTGCCTGTAATGTGTTTCCTCCTACATTATAGTTCTGAAATTTTTCAATGATGTCGATCCTTATGGGATCTGGATGATTTTTTCAATGACTATTTTGATCTCTGGTTTTAGTATGTCACAGCAGTTTTTCCTTAATCTCTTGTAGAATGCTATGAAGACTTTTTTTTGATTATGGACTTCAGGTAGTCCAATAATTTTTAAATTGTCTTTTCCAAGTCAACTGCTTTTCCAATGAAGTATTTCCCTTTTATGTTTTTTAGTTTGACTGATTCTTGATGTCTTATAGAGTCTTTAGCTTCCCCTTGCTCAGTTTTATTTTTAATATATGGTTTTCTTTAGTTAGCTTTTGTATCTTCTTTTCCTTTTGATTAAAGTCTTTTTTTGTTGTTGTTTATTTTTGTTTTTTAAAAGACAGTTGGGGTTAAGCCCAGGATCACACAGCTAATAAGTGTTGTGTCTGAGGTCCGGTTTGACTTTAGGTCCTCTGACTCCAGGGTCAGTGTTCTATCTACTTCACCATATAGTTGCCCCATATTAAGTCTGCTTTTAAAGATGTTTTCTTCAGAGGATTTTTAAAAAATTTGATAAATTGTATTTTTTAAGGATTTTTTTTTTCAGTCACTTTTTGTCCTTTTTCCAAGTTGACCCCTCATTTTCCCCCTATTTTTTCTTCTACTTCTCTTGACTTTTAAAATATATGAGCTCTTCTAAGAAAGCTCTTTGGGCTTGAGACCAATTAATATTTCTCCTTTGAGATTTAGCATGTAGGCATTTTGTCTTTTGAGTTGGTGTTTTGGTCTTCCCTTTCACTATAGTAGCTTTTTGTGATCAAGGTTCTTTTTCTGTTTCTTGTTCATTTTCTTTCTCTCTTCCTCCTTCACAATCTCCTCTCCTTAACACCTCCCCCCTCCCCCCCCCCACTTCCACCATTTTGTGATTTTTTAAATGAGCTCTGCTCCTGGAGTATAGAGATTTCTGTTCCAAGCTTCTTGTGCAGCTTTGAGCTTTGACTTTGAGCACATAAGCCTCTTGTACTTTACGTCTTGCTCACAGCACTGAGAGTAGCCCAACCCTGTCTCACCTATTGCCTTCTGCACTGGAGCTAGAGGTTGCTTCAATGGTCTGCTGTGCTTTTGAGCCAGGACTGAGGGTCTCTGTTGTTCATCTGCTGTGACCCCATCACTGGCTTTCCCGGACACAGTCTGAACTGAGCTGAACATTACTTTGACCCAAGTGAGACTGATTTTCCAGTCAATCTTGAGCTGGAAAATTGTTTCATCCCATTTCTTTGTAACTTCTGTAGTCCCAGAGTCTGTTACAGAAGCTTCATTTCACATAGTTTTTGAGGGAAACTGGCAAAGCTTGAGTAGCTTCTTAGCTTTATTCTGCCATCTTGACCTGTTATGTTCTCTCTCTGTTTTCTGTCTCTCTTCCCCTTCATCTTTTACTGTGTTCTTACCTGGTGACTATCTATTTCCACAAATTTTAAGATCAACTTTGTGCAAATGACTCCCAGATTTATCTATTTTCCCAGTCTCTTTCCTCAGCTCTTATCCTATATCACCAACTGCCTTTCAAAATAGATGTATGATACTCTTAAGGTTATCCTTTCTTTAATTTTGGAAGTTGGTGATGTATGTCTTGTATTAGTATAGATACTCCTGGTTCTGTCAACAAATCTGCTTGGCTCGACCGTTTGTTTGATATTTCTCTGTTAGCATTTTGTTGGCTGAGTTTATGTGTATATCACTCATGGAGGGTCTTTTGATTACACTCTTAGATCTTAGCTATTTCATAGACTCCTTCCTGTGCGGTTAACACATGGTAAACCACTTCCAGTTGTGTTTGACAAATCAATGTTGTATACCTGGTAGCTGCTTTTATTCTTGCTCAGTGAAGTGATCATATCTGTTTGTTGTATAAATATTTCTGTAGGATTTTTTAATCTGTTATATGCTCTCTGAATGTCCATTTATACTCTTTTGGGGGGATAAGAAAGTAGTAATCTTTTTACAGCTACTATAGAATGTTGGATTTTATGTTTCATAAATGTTATGGTTTTTGTTGTTGTTGGGAGATTTTCCAAATCAGTTATGTTTATTTTATAATACTGTAAATGTACATTTTTATTATTGTTTTTATATTTAGTGTGCCTGGGGAAGAATGAAAAGTTAAGACAACAAGAGTCAAGGTTAGAAATCAAATCAAAGAATCAAGTCAGAACTCAAAGAATTAATTGAAAGCAATGGCTATTTGCTTTCATAAGGTCTTTACTGCCTGCAGTCTTGGCACCAAGGAAACTATTTGGGACCTGACAAGTATGTGTAAATATGTGTTTTCCAAACACATATGACTTCAATATTTTAATTATTCCCACACTTCTAATGGTTGCAAAGATCTCAATGTTCACAAAATCTCAAGAGGCCATCTTTGCACTATACAGCATAACTGGTCAAAATCATTCAGCCTTCATCCCATTGTAAGTATATAGGGCAGCTGGGCAGTATACAGGGAAACTTTAAATAACACTTGCCTTTTAAAGTGTCATGTATATTGAAAAGAAATGAAGGTAAACTACCATATAAGCTACTCTGAATTGAATAGAAGTGGGATGGTCATAGGCATGGAAGACAGAAGAAAGTGATTTGAATCTTTCCTGAAGTTCAACTCAAAATATCACAGGATAACTGTGAATCTGTAAAGAAATTATTGTCTCACTATTATTTTATTAATATTTTTATTATTGGGGCAGCTAGGTGGCTCAGTGGGTAGAGCATCAGCCCTGAAGTCAGGAGGACCCGAGTTCAAATCTGGTCTCAGACACTTAATACTTCCTAGCTGTGTGAGCCTGGGCAAGTCACTTAACCCCAGCCTGGGGGGGAGGGGGGAGAAATATATATATAATATTAATATTTTTGTTATTTTGATGAGGCAATTAGGGTTAAGTGTCTTACCCAGCATCACACAAGTGTAAGTGTTCTGACTTCAGAGTTGGTGCAACTAACTAACTGTCCCTGTCTCACTATTATTAACATTAGTGGGTTTTTTTCTTCTGTCCTATTCTTTTCAAAGTATGTTCCCCGCCATCACCATTACCCAGGCGGTCATCATTTGTAATGAAGTAGAACAGAGAGGCAGTAATTCAACAAAAACAACCAATCTATTCCCTGAGTCTTACAATATGTATAGTCTTTGGGGTAAAATACTTGATTTTCATTCCTTTGATAATATACATTTATAAAACCAGTGTCTCTCAAAGCTTAAAAAGAGATCAATTGTAAATAGCCCTAAACTGGCTGTCACTCTTCAAACATCATCCTCCACTCCCTAATTCTCACCCCAAACAACTGAACTCAGCTAGTGTAGCAACTTTAAAGATGCCCAATACTTACTATGCTCTCTAGACTGTTTGTTCCTTAAGTAACAAACTAACTTCCATCTTTTCCTTTGTTGCTCCCTGTACCTTCTTGCCCTCTGATAACAGTTTCTGCAGCCACATTTTCTAGAAACGATTGTGGTTTTACTTACATTTCCTATAATCATTGGATATGGTGGCAG
Organism: Sminthopsis crassicaudata; assembly: GCF_048593235.1. NCBI lineage: Eukaryota > Metazoa > Chordata > Mammalia > Dasyuromorphia > Dasyuridae > Sminthopsis > Sminthopsis crassicaudata. Next base: position 85,136,103 of record NC_133617.1, read on the forward strand.
AGATAGGAGCTTTTTCCTCCCCGTTCCCATTCCAAGTTCTCCCTTTACCACTATCATTTTATAATCTAACCTCCTTTGAAGTTCCTTTAGTGCATATTGATCAAATGAGATAATTTGTCAAATACTTAGCATATTGACTGACACAGAAGGTGCTATATAACTGCTTATTTCCTCCCCCTACCTCTTTTCTCCCAATCAGATTTTTAGTGACTATTGTCTAATAACCACCTTTTTCCTTCTTTAACAAGCTCCGTTTTTGGTTTACTGTCTTTCTTTTCTCCTCAACTCTTGCCCTCATACAAGGATTGCATTATTCAAATCCACAAATCCATAAGATAGGGAAAGAAGATACCCTAAGCTCCCAGTTTTTCAGCTCACTCATTTCTCATGACCTATTCCTCTACCTTACCTTAGTTACACAGAATGGTCATACCTTTAATCGTTTCACCACCCACAAATGCTTCACTTCCAATGTTTATGAACTTCAAAAGTCCCTTATCTGATCACAGTCTGTTATAATTTCCTGCCTTGCAACCCCAAACTTAGTTCATTATCCTCACCATGATCTTCTTATCCTTTAACATCTTAATTTTTTCTTAAGTTAACATGCTACACTAACTATACTCTTCCCTTTCTTCCAAACTTACTCTTTTGTACTCTTCTCTTTAATCCTTTGCCCTTTTATCCTTTTGGCAATCTTGTCCTGCCAGTCTTTAGCCTTAGATTATTTTAACCATCCTTGTTTTTCATTCCTATTGATGTGCTATTGAATGAAGCTGGAGAAAACCATGAAACCATGTAAGTTTATGTTAAATAGCTTCACTTGGGCTCTCACTGAACTGTGGCAATGCTTTTATATTTCCTTAAATGATTCACTATTCCACTCACCACAGAAGCTTTTCTAAATCTTTTTAGCCCTCTTCATGCCTTTCCCTGCCTCCCCTATCCTTTTAGCTGAAAATCATGCAACTTATTTCCTTGAAAAAAAATTGAGATCATTTGCCAAGAACTCCATCTTCTTTCCTCCTTATCTCATATCACACAGAAGCCTTTCACTATTATCTTTTCTTTCACCCATCTCACATAATGAGTTGGCCCTTCTTGCCAAGGCAATCCACTCTACTGTGATCCCATTTGGTTCTGTCGTTTCCAGTACATTGACCCCTCTTTCATCTCTTATTAATTTTTAGTCTCTTCCTTTCTCGTAGCTGTTTCCTACTACTACTAAACATCCTGAAAAAACCTTCATTTGATCCCTCCACTGCTCCCCCCATTATCATTCTATATCTCTTGTGTTCTTCAGAAGTTTGACCTTATCATCTGCCCCCATTCTCTCCTTATCTTCAGTCTCCCATCTACTGTCTCCTTCCCTGCAGCCTACAAACAAGTCCATGATTCCTTTCCCCTCAGGAAATGATTACCTTTAATGTCATCCTAATACTCTTTTCCTTAAGCTAACCTTAAGAAGTCTGTGTATAAAAGGTGCTTCTACTTCCTTTTCCTGAACTCTTTGTGGTCTTATTTCTAAATTCATCATTCATTCAAATGAAATTGATTTCCCCAGAGTTAGCAGTAATCTCTTAGTTGCCTCAGTCCCCATCTTTCTTAACCTCTCTGTATCTTTTGGCAATATTCATCATCCTTTTCTCCTTAATGTTCTTTATGAGACCTTATCATCTGCTCCTTTCTCCTAGTTTTCTGATTACTCTTTCTTAGTCTCCTTCACCAATTGTTGAATCAAAGATCCACTTGTGATAATCAGGGACACCCACCATTGTCTTTTGATGTCCATCAAGGCTCTGTCTTGGATACTCTTCTCCCTCTCTACTATTTCATTACTAAATTACTAAAATTACTAAATTTTAACTTAATGATTATTTAAAATGAAAATTTAATTTTAATGAAATTACTAAAATTTCATTAGTTTGCATAAACTTGATAATCATCTCTAGGCAAATGATTTTTAGATCTAATTTTCCAACTTTATTTACCCTCTCTGTTGACCTGCAATCTTGCATCTCCTTCTGTTTATCCATCATGAACTGGATAATCCATAGACATCTTAAAATCATTATGTCTAAAATTGAACTCATTTCTCCGCTCTCCCTCCCCCAACTCCTCTTTCCTTGTTTTATTTTCAAGGGTACCATCATCTTCCCAGTAACCTAGACTAGCAACCTAGGGGTTATCCTAAATCACATATTTACAATTTGCTGCTAACTAGTATTGATTTTACTTTCATAATATGTCTGTCACAATCTTTCTGCCTTCTCTGTTCTAACAATGCCATCACCCTGGTATAATCTCTCATCATCTGCCTGGACTATTGAAATAGCCTGCTGTTAGTATGCCTTCCACAGATTTGTCCCTCATTACAGTCCATTCTTTACTCAGCTATCAAATTGATCTTCCTAAAATGTATTTTTCACCACACCACTCCCTTCCTCATTCAACTCCACTGCCTTTCAGTTAGCTCTAGGATCAGATATGAAATTCTCTGTTTTGTTTTTAATGCTTTCATAATCTTCATAAACCCCCAGTCTTTTTATAACCTCTCTATACTACAAACCAGTGAAATTAATCTTTTTGTTATTTCCCCCAAGAAGATACTCCATCATCCAACCCTAGGCATTTTCCTTGCATGGAATGCAGTTCCTTGCATTTTTACTTCCTGGGCTCTCTGAATATTTTCAATACTCAGCTAAAGTCTCATCTTCTACAAGTAGCCTTTTCCTCAATCCTCCATAGTCTAAGTTCCTTCCCTCTTGGATTAATGCCAGTTTTTTCTATATATTTCTTGCTTATACATAGTTATTGCATATTGACTTCTCCACTAAACTGTGAGCTTTTTGAAAGTAGGAATCATGTATCTGCCTTTTTATGTATCCACAGTGCTTAGCACAATACATGGTGCATGATTGATGCTGACTAAATATTTGTTGACTGACTGGCATTAAAACAGTATAGCTGAATTTATCAAAGTTGTTGAATTAAAAAAAAATTAATAGTTTAAAATTGTTCCTACAAGAAACTGTTACTTTATTTTGCTTTTGGAATTGAGATACATGGTGCTCATATTCTTATTGACATTTTACCTAAATTTTCTTTTTGTTTCAGAGAAATAGTGGAGCATATGGTCCAGCACTTTAAAACACAGATCTTTGGGGATCGTAAACCAGTATTTGATGGAAGAAAAAACCTCTATACAGCAATGCCTCTTCCCATTGGGAGGGATAAAGTAAGTTTTCTTAAAAGTGAGTTTTAGATAAATTGTCATAAAGTTGTAGATGAATATGTAGATAAAATGTCATAAAATGACATTATGAAATCAATCAATCAATAGGCATTTATTAAGTTTCTCCTATGTGCTGGCACTGTATTAAGCACTGGGAATGCAAAAAGAGGCAAAAGACTTCCTTGTCTGTAAGGAGATCATGAAATGAAAATATATTTTGAAGAAGGAGTGGATTAATTGTTAATATTCTCAGTAGAATGTATGATTTTTAGCTCTGTGTTCTTTGCTAGTGATGTTGATAAATTTTCATAAAAATTCCTCCATTCTTGATCTCATAAATTTATATTATGCTATATATTATTCCTTATCCCATTCTTGATTAAACACATGAGATGTTTCAGCTGTAGGGATCAACACTACAGGTTCTCCTTTATATTTGAGTTAGCTTCTTTAAGGTAGGGCTTGGTCTTATTTGCAGAGTTTTTCATATGTTTTTCTTAATTATCAGCCAGTGAGCTCACTTGAATTGCATTGAGATTGATGTGATTGATTGTGATGTGATGTGTTGCATTGATGTGCATTTATAGGTAGAGAGAAGATGAAAGTATGGTTTAGGATGACATCTAGGAGCTCCTCCCAGATCTCCCCATTTGAAGAGAGCAGCCACCTAATAATGATTTTTCAATCAGCTGTTCTTTCCTAGACTCCATAATTTACACCTTTTTAAATCATTTTTCCAGGAGTTCTTCATACTATGTACCAGTTATCCTTTCCCGCTCCATTTTCAGCTTTTTATTAAGTGTTGTCTTCCCCCATCAGATTGATTATAAACTATTTGAGGGCAGTGATCAACTTATTTTTTTCTTTGTATCATTAATGTTCAGCACAGTGTCTGGCACTGACAGGTGTTTAAAAAGTGTTTGTTGACTGGCTCTGATTGACTCTACCTCATCATGTTATCATGAGAGAAGCTTTTAAAAATTGTAAACTGCTATCAAATCAACAAGCATTTATTCAGCACCTACTATTCACCAAGCACTGTGGTAAATGCTAGAATATCAATAAAAAGGCAAAAACAGTCCTACTTTTAGGAAACTCACAATCTGACCCTATATAAAATATGAGTTGTTATTTATAGGCTGGTACTATCTTGAAAGAATAGATAAAAATTCCAGAGGAGGAACCAAGTGACCCACAATATATTTCTAGGCTATATGGAAAACACTTATAAAGAATAATTTAATTTTTTAATTAAATTAATTTTTACAAAAGTTTTATGCATAGGTAATTTTCCAGCATTGACAGTTACAAGACCTTTTGTTTCAACTTTTCCCCTCCTTCCCCCCAACCCTTCTCCCAAGATAGCAGGTTGACCAATACATGTTAAATATGTTAAAGTATAAGTTAAATACAATATATGTATACATGTCCATACAGTTATTTTGCTATACAAAAAGAATCGGACTTTGAAACAGTGTACAATTAGCCTGTGAAGGAAATCATAAATGTAGGCCGACAAAAATAGAGGGATTGGGAATTCCATGTAGTGGTTCATAGTCATCTCCCAGAGTTCTTTCACTGGGTATAGCTGGTTCAGTTCATTACTGCTCTATTGGAACTGATTTGGTTCATCTCATTGTTGGAGAGGGTCACATCCATAAGAATTGATCATCATACAGTATCGTTGTTGAAGTATATAATGATCTCCTGGTCCTGCTCATTTCACTCAGCATCAGTTCATGTAAGTCTCTCCAGGTCTTTCTTAATCATCCTGTTGGTCATTTCCTACAGAATAATAATATTCCATAATATTCGTGTATCACAATTTATTCAGCCATTCTCTAATTGATGGGCATCCACTCAGTTTCCAGTTTCTGGCCCCTACAAAGAGGACTGCCACAAACATTCTTGCACATATAGGTCTCTTTCCCTTCTTTAAGATCTCTTTGGGATATAAGCCCAATAGTAATGCTGCTGGATCAAAGGGTATTCACAGTTTGATAAGTCTTTGAGCATAGTTCCAAATTGCTCTCCAGAATGGCTGCATGTATTCACAATTCCACCAACAATGCATCAGTGTCCCAATTTTCCCACATCCCCTTCAACTTTCTGCATTATCTTTCCCTGTCGTCCTAGCCAATCTGACAGGTGTGTAGTAGTATCTCAGAGTTGTCTTAATTTGCATTTCTCTGACTAATAATGACTTGAAGCATCTTTTCATATGAGCGGAAATAGTTTCAATTTCTTCATCTGAGAATTGTCTGTTCATATCCTTTGACCATTTATCAACTGGAGAATGGTTTGATTTCTTATAAATTAGAGTCAATTCTCTGTATATTTTAGAAATGAAGCCTTTATCAGAACCTTTGAGTATAAAAATGTTTTCCCAGTTTATTACTTCCCTTCTAATTTTGTTTGTACAAAATCTTTTTAATTTGATATAATCAAATTTTTCTATTTTGTGATCAATAATGACCTCTAATTGTTCTTTGATCATAAATTCCTTCCTTTTCCACAGGTCTGAGAGGTAAACTATGCTATGCTCTTCCAATTTATTTATAATCTCATTCATACAGAACAATTTAAATGTAATATATTTGTTAATATTCTTTTAGGAGGGGAGAGACAGTATAGACAGTCGAGGCTGGGGACTATAATTGGTTTCTAGTATCCACAGACATGTGGTTACTAGGGCACAGGACAACTAGGAACCATAGAGTTGGTATATTGGTGAGAGTAGTAATAATGTATTTGACTTCCAATTAATTCCAAGTAACATTGATAAGTGCTATCTCTATGACTGTTGGTATCACTCTTACTGTATTTACTTCCATTACCTCTTAAGATGAACATTTTCTAATCTTTAAATGGCTACAGAAATGGGAGTTGCTTTTTTTTCTGGAGTTTACACTGAAGAATGGACATGGTGAGCTAGATATAGGAGAGACCAAATGATTCATATGCATAGAAATCAAGCCAAATATATCTTAGATTGACTTTTCTCAAATAGGTTATATGAGTTTAGATGGTAGGATTGAAGATTTAGTTTGAAGAAAATATGTTAGCATAATTAGTTAAAATTCCTAATGAATATTTATGCTACACAAAAAGGAAATCTGTTTCATAGTACTGATTTACAAGCAAATATATAGTACTCCTTTCATTTATAATATGACACTCACTTCCATAAAATTTCTGTGCTTGGATCAGAGTTTCTCCTGATATATTGGGAAAATTTTTAAGATGCCTTGATCATAGCATCATCCTGCTAGAGTATCAGAAGGAAACAAGAAGAGCCTCCCCCAAGAGAATATCTAGCCCATTTCAATTTCCTCCCCTACCAAGTTTTGTCTGCTCAACTCTGTTTCTCTCTGCTTCTCTGACATAATTCTGGTTGAACTAATTGACAGCAGTTGTGGGAGTATCTTATCAGCCTTTACTTGTAACCCACAGAGAGATTCACCAAGGGCCTGTGTGGATTATGGTTGTTGTTCCTTTTCAGTTGGTGTGATATAAACAATTGGATTTGAACAAATAATAAATTAAGCTTTTTTATTATTTAAAAGCTTGTCAAAGATCTGATTGCAATAGATACAGACTAGTCTCTCAAAACTATGGAAGCATTACGTAGTATTTCCCAAGTTAGAGGAAATTAAACTATTAAAAATTCTCTACCATGAATTACTCTGCCTTCTGCAGCCTTAGTGTGTTTACTGATACAGGTTTCAAATCAGTTAAGTGACTCAGTCTGAGTCTGTGTTTGTGTCTGCCAGCTCCTTTACCCCCTGAGTACATTTCTGTTAAATCAGTCTGTCCTGTCCTTGCTTAGCAACAAATTTAAAGGAGTGTATATCATCTCTTATAAAGGGCCTTTTATTTTGGGCCATTTAAGGAACTGTTATCCAAATTTATAAGAAAATAATATTTGATTGCTTCTAATACATAATGTAAAAGTATGTATCATCTTTATGTCTTTGAGCAGTACCTATGTTTGCTCTCAGATGTATATCACTCCTAAGATGATCCCATTTTAAAGATCCAAAGTTTTAATTCTAGCCATCTCAGATCTGAAGCTTGTAACCTTGTAAATTTACCCTAAAGGGATGCTGAATTAGATTTGAGGAGGGAGTTTTGAGGACTTAGATGCCTCTACATTTTAGAATAAGTGGTTTCCTTTGTACTCATATGTTTTGTTTTTGTTTTGTTTTTTGGCTGAGGCAATTGGGGTTAAGTGACTTGCCCAGGGTCACACAGCTAGAAAGTGTTAGGTATCTGAGATCATATTTGAACTAAGGCCTTCCTGGCTTCCAGCTGGTGCTCTATCTACTGTGCCATCCAGCTGCCCTCTCTTATATATATATATGATATGCATATACAAATTCAATATTCAATTTTTAAAAAAATCTTTATTCTGGGATCTTCATAGCTATCTTCCTTGTTTGAAATCTTCCTGCTGACTTCCCTTTCTTTGGCTCAAAGCGTCCCTGCTTTTGAGGCCTTTCCTTTAAATTTCTTTCCATTTTCATTATATAGATTTTTTTGGGGGGATAAATTTTTTTAAAACAAATTTTAATTAAATTGCAGAGGCTGGTGTTTTTTTTTTTTTTTTTTTAACCTTTCTTTGTATCCCCACTACTTAGCAAAGTTCCTTGTGTTTTGGCATATAGTGATCAAAAAGGACCAAAATGACATAATTATATTAGGGTCCAGATACATTGTGTCCAGCTATGACTAATACAAACTCAAAGCTCTGTCTACCACATATTGGACACAAATAGTCCATATGAACTTTCAAAATGGAGATGGCTCTAAATTTGCACATCTCACATTTCTTTAGAGCTACTGCAATTCTGCTTTACTTCTAAAGCATAGCACCTTCTATGAGGCTGGCACAGTATATTGGGCAATCCTGTGATAGTGTCACAGTCAGTACTAAAGGCCTTCAGAAATATTCTGACAGTGTTCTTGTACCATTTCTTCTGACTTCCATGTGAACTCTTGCCTTGTAAGTTTTCCATAAAAATAGTCTTATAGGCAAACATGTATTTGGCAATTGAGCAGCATGACCAGCCCATTAGTGTTGTGTTCTCTGCAATAGAGTTTGAAGGCTTGGAAGTTCAGCTCAAGAAAGGACCTCAGTGTATAGTATCTTATCTTTTCAAGTGATTTTTAGAATCTTCCTAAACAATTCAAATGGAAGCAATTTAGTTTCCTGGAATGATGCTAGTATACTGTCTGGGTTTCACAAACCTAGAACAAAGAGGTCAGCACAATGGCTCTGTGGACCTTCAGTTTCATAGGCAGTCTGATATTTCTTTCCACACTTTCCTTTGAAGCCTCCCAAACACTGAGGTAGCTCTGGCAATGTATGTGTCAACTTCATCATGTACATATACATCCCTGAAAAGCGTACTGACAAGGTAAGTGAACTTAATCCATGGTATTCAACATTTCTCCATTTGCTGTAGCTAATGGTACCACCTATGGATGATGTGGTAGCTGGTGGAAAACCTCTGTTTTCTTGTTGTTGATGTGAGACTAAAATTAGCATTTTATTACAATTAGTACAATGCATAAGGTCATGAGAAGCAGAGAAATCATCTATTTTCTTTTGCATCTCAGTCTCAGAGGCTTCAATGAGTACACAATCATGTATACTATCATCTGGGAACCAAAAAAAAAAAATCATCTACCAGCTCTCCCTCCACTTTAGTCTTGGCTTATAGCCTTTTCAAGTTAAATAATTTATTTTCAGTGGGGTAGCTGACCTTTATGCCATTTTCATCCTCGTTGAAGGCATCTGACAATATTGATGAAACCATCATGCTTAATAAAAAAAAAAATGTGAGCAAATACATACAATCCTGCTTTATCCATCAGTGACTGGGAAAGTGAGAGAACATCATCATTTATCCAAAACCCATGCAAACATGTCATCATGGAACTGGCATGTAATACAAATGAACTTCTCTGGACAATCAAATTCTACCTTGCTCTCGGCCATAAGCTCTCATGATTGACATTATCAAAGGCCAAGGAAAGTTTTGTGCAGATCTCTGTTCTGCTCCTGGCCTTTCTCCTGGAGTTTTTGGGCAGCAAACATGATATGAATTGCTTTTCAGATCTTTCTGAGTCATGCTGATTCTCAGGTAGATGAACATCTTTGAAGTGGAAGATCAGTCTATTAAAGAGAATTCTGGCAAGACTCTTGCCAGAATGACTAAGAGAGATAATCCCTCCTGTGATTATCACAGGACAACCTATTTCCCTTTTCTTTATAGAGATGAGATAATGGAAGCTTCCTTGAAATTCTGGGGAAAGCCTTCTCTTGTCATTTAACCTGTAAGACTTCAGTCAACTTTTGTATGAGCAAGGAATCCCTTTCCTTGTAACTCTCAGCTAGAATAGAATCAACTGCAAGCACTTTGCCATATAAGAGAAGCCTAATGATATGCAAAAATTCTTCCTTAGGAAGTCTGGCTATAGAGCAATTGACTTTAACCTGTGGTATATTTTCATTGGCTTCAGCATCGATTGGTGACAGTCAGTTGAAAACAGTGTGAGAATGTCAACCTGTCTCTCCAGGATTATGTCCTTATCAGTAATCAATGTGGCTCTATCAGCATTGAGTAATGGAAATGAACCATAGGTCATCAGCTTCTGAATTTCTCCATCATTTTCATCAAACCAATCTTGATGTTTGTAAGTGTTCTGGTTCAGATGAGTAAATGTGATACTGTATACCAAATCTCTGAGGGCTGCCTAGTTCTTTTAAGCTCCACTGTTAACAACTGTTCAGTTTTCCCTCCAAGTTAGCAAGAAAATGTTCACAAGCCTCACTCTGACCTGACATTAAATCTTCTAGTGGTCATCTTGCCTTGGGGCCCCTATTTTTCTTGAATGTGAATATTTAGCTTGCAGAGGATAAGTCTATGATTGGTCCAACACACTCTGTACTACACATTGCCTTTGTCATTTTTCTACCCTTGTCAGTTTCTTCTTAAAATAACATAGACTTGTAAATGCTTACATTTTTTTGTGAAGGACATCCACATAGTTTTATTGTGTTTAGGTAAATAGAAGATAATGTTGGTAGTGAGAAGATCATGAGATGCACAAGTCTTCAGCAGGAAGTTGCTATTTCTGACTCCATTCCTCTCAAGGACTGCCCGCCATGGCTGGGCTACTCAAGCATAAAGTCACCTGGAATTAAAAACTTGTCCTCTTTTTGCACACTGAAGATAAGGGTCTCTAAACCCTTCTTTTTTCTTCATAAAATTTTTATTTAATCTTATCAGGATTTGTTACAATGGGAGCATATACTTTGATAATGGTGGTGTTTAATTTCCCTGCAAGTAACAATCACATCATGAAACTGTCATTCATTCATTTGGGGACATGTTGTTATTCCTCTTTCTACAAGCTTGTTGACTAAATTAGATTTGTTTGCAAAATTTATACTAGCTTCACAGTGCTCCCCAACACTGTAGCCATTGCTGAAAATTGTGTATCCAGCTCCAGTTATGATATATTGGCCTTCATTTGCCAGCCTTGTTTCATTCAGGGCTGCTATTTAGATGTAGTAGCTGCTGAGTTCTCTCAAACAAGAGCTGTTTATCTCTCAGGTCTACTGAATTCCTTATTGTCTGTAAGTGTGAGCACATTCCATGTACCAATGATGATTTGAACCAACTTTGCAAAAGTTTTTGTACGTGTGTGTGTGTTTCTTTCAACATAGGATATCATCCTTATTTGCCTGCTATGTTAAGCAGAACTGGATTGGATGGAGAAGACACTTTTTAGGGTTCATTTTTCTAGCCCCTTCTTTGCATCAGTGGAAGATGAGCAGTGCAGTCTTTAAAAAAGGTATCCATAGGGTTGCCAAATCCACTGCTACTTCAGTCCAGTGACCTGACCTTAGACTTAGGCTGCCTTGGAAGGATTTGTGATTACAGTTCCCAATGCATTCATACCTGCTGTTTTGTGACAAGATTTTGAAATTGGTACAAGTGGTAAAATAGTATGAATGAATGTTTGACTCAAACCTAAATTGTATTTAATTGAGGCAAAGTTGCATGACATCATCAGCTTTACTCTTTCTCCTGCAGTCTTTAAAGTCCAATGGCAACAGGAAGTCAAGGCAACTGGTAATGGCTTGCAATGCAGTAGATAATCTTGGAATCTTCAATGTTTAACCGAGCTCTAAACATTTCAGAGTGCTTCTTCTACCTTCATGATTTGTGGAAAAAATTATTTTCACTTGCTTGGGGTAGACATCTCTTCATCACTCCCAACTCACTGATTTTTCAGATCCATCAGTTATCCTTAACCTGCTGAAACAGTTTACTGAGCTGTGGCCACTGTGCATGCTATGGCTTCTTGGAGCCATAGGTGAGGATTGGAAACCCCTTCAACAACCCTCACATCAGAGAGATTCTAATCTCCCTTGAGACCTCAATTTTTGTTGATTTGACTTAAACAAAACTGGAAGAGACCTTAGTGATCTTTTAATTCAACCTTCTCATTTAGTAAAGAGGGAACTGAGGCCCAGACAGACTTAAAAGAAAATTATTTCCTCTGTCACAGACCAGATGTTTTTCTGTGTATAATTCAGCCTCTATTTACTTCAGATTGTTTCCATTGGAGAAGACTTAAGTCCTCTTCCTGAGTTCAAATCTGGCTCAAGACAGTTACTTGCTGGGTGATCCTGTTGGGTGATCATTTAATCCTGTTTGCCTCGATTCTGCATCTATAAAATTGCAAATCTCTAGTATCTTTGCCGAGAAAACTCCAAATGGGCTTATAAGAGGCTGACACAGCTGAAATGACTGAACAATAATACTCTTTGTTTTAGTTACTAAATTCCTAGAAAAAGTTATCTGTGGTTCATTATCCTATCACTGACCTGAACCTTCTCTCTGGTTTCTGAAAATAAAGTCTAAAATATATCAAAGAGAACAGAAAGGAAGTTGAAAAGGAAAGAGAAACAGGAAAGTTTTGAAAGTAACTTGCAGAATTATATACTTCTAAAGAAAGTAATAGTTATTAAGGGGAGAAAATTTCATATCAAATTTTGTTTTTATATAATCAGAAGTAATTGTGTGTGTATGTGTACATGTGTTAAAGAATAAAATAAAAATATTTCCCAAGGAAAAGAAAACAAAGATGCCTTTTACTTAAAAGAAAAACATTTTATGAATAATTTATTTTTTAAAATACAGTGAAATTTTTATAGTTATTCATTGCCAGGTGTTTTGTTATATGGAATGAAATCTGATAAAACTGTTTTATTCAAATTCTGCAGCTTAAAGTCAATAACTCTAAATTAGCAAAAGATCTTAAATCTAGAGCTGGAAAGGACTATGAAAATTACCCTCTCATTTTCACATCCAGAAGGGTTAAGTGATTTGGCTAAGATCATACAGACAACGAGTGGCAATGTCAAAATTTGCAACTAATTTTTATGATTCCAAATGTGGTACTTTTGTTTTTTACCATGCTGCCTTTCATTTCATTTGGGTAGCTAGATAGTACTGTGCATAGATTTCAAAACCTGAAGTCAAAAGGAATCTGAGTTACCATCTTAATTCAGATACTGACTTTGGGCAAATCATTTCACATCTTTCAGCTTCAGTTTCTTTATCATAAAGCAGTGAGGATAATAACAGCACTCACCTTAAAGGACATTTATGAGGATTAAATGAGAATATATATTTTAAGTTCTTTACAAATCTTAAAGCACTAAATAAATGCTAGTAGCTATTGTTATTATTATTATTAATACCGTCACATTTAATTCAAGTATTTATTTCTCTTATCCAAATTCTATATGAATAGTATGTGGCAGAGCTGGGATTTGAACTCAGCTTTCTTGTCTCCAAATATCCCATTGTAACCTATTGTTTCTCAAGCCCCTATATAAATACATATCAGTTGATTCATCTACTGTATGACATTTGAGTTAGGTAAGGAATTAAACAAACATAACTAGAAGGAAGGGGAAAAAAAAAAACACAGGCAAGAAGTCTCAAGATCTCTTCTGACCATACTTTGACTAATCTTTATTAAATACTTTTGAGAATTCATTGTCAATATATGCATGTTTATTATACGCCCTATTACATAATAAGAATTTACGCAGTTTTAAACTTTATATATTTTACAAAATACATAGATTTAGAAAATTTTGCTTTTGTAAAGCTAATAGTAAGAGCATTTTAGGTATTTTTTAAAATATATAAATTTAACACAATTTGGAAGATTTTTACATGGGTTAGAAAATTATAAAGTTTATGAGATATGTTATCTATTAAGCCCTTGATATCTATGTGACTCTGAGCAAGTCATTTTCCTCATCTGTAAAATGAGGGTCATAATAGCACCTACCTCTCAGATTTATGATTATTAAATTCTATGGGCTTTATATGTCACTTCATTTATGATAACAAAAGCTCAGTTTCTTAATGTTATTCTACTCATAATGGCTTCATATTATCATTAGTTAATGTGTCAAGACCAATAATATTCTCAGAGCAAGGTTCATTGTTAACAGTTGTGGCTGTAAATAATTGTGAGTTTTTTGCTAGCTTATTATCTGATCAAAACTTTTTTTCTTTTTTTTTTTTCCTTTTTACATAAAGCTGACAAAAGAGCTCATGGGTCAATTGTCAACTCGGCCATTTTCTTGTTATTCACCTGTGCCTGTATTATTAACAATATTCTTAATTTATGATTTCTTTGCAAGAATGTTTTTAGGCCTCTTGTCTTTTATAAGAGTTATTTTAGTTAAAATTATATAATGCAACTCATAATCCATTAAATTCTTCAAATGTGAGCTACAATATATCAAAATATCCAAAAAGAAAATTGAATGAGAGAGCTATCATCCCTTCTCTGTTGGTATGGAAATCTCACTTTTTTTCCCAGGATATTTTGTATATCATAAGTTACATACATATAATATACTATGTGAAAGTTTCATTGTCAGTCTGCATAGTAAATATTTATATATTTTAACTTATGATTTTTAGATAAATTAGTTATACTTTTAATATTTTTTTCTTGCTCCTTCATTGATTTCTTTTCTACTCTGAAGTGTGTATACATTATATTGGAGAATATTAGGTAAATGAAAGTTGCATAGGTAGGTTAAGTTGAAGACAAATTATGAAGGACTTTGAATTGTTAGGCAAAAGAATTTCATTAATGTCTTCCCTCATTTGGAAATAGTTTAAGATAAGCAGGATTCACTTGTGAATTTCATTATATTTCATTTTTTTCTCAATTAAACTAAATTAATTCTTATAATCATAGATTTAGAAATGAAAGGACTTCTAAGGTTATGCAATCCACTTTATTTGAGGAAACCGAGGCTCATGATTTATTTGTTTCAAGGTCATACAAATAATAAGTAGCAAAACTGAGTTTTGAATCAAGGTACTCTTGACTATAAATCCAATGGTCATTCAATGGTACCACATTAACTCTTGAAATTATTATCCTTGATGACATGATGGTATACTTAGAGAACCCCAAAGACTCTGCTAAAAAGCTATTAGAAATAATTCAGAATTTTAGCAAAGTCGCAGGATACAAAATAAATCCACATAAATCCTCAGCATTTTTATACATTAACAACACAATCCAACAGCAAGAGATACAAAGAGAAATTCCATTCAAAATAACAGTCGATAGTATCAAATATTTGGGAATATATCTACCAAAGGAGAGTCAGGAATTATATGAGCAAAATTACAAAACACTTGCCACAAAAATAAAGTCAGATTTAAATCATTGGAAAGACATTCAATGTTCTTGGATAGGCCGAGCGAATATAATAAAGATGACAATACTCCCCAAACTAATCTATTTATTTAGTGCTATACCAATCAGACTCCCAAGAAACTATTTTAATGACCTAGAAAAAATAACAACAAAATTCATATGGAAGAATAAAAGGTCGAGAATTGCAAGGGAACTAATGAAAAAAAAGTCAGAGGAAGGTGGTCTAAGTGTACCTGATTTAAAGCTATATTATAAAGCAACCGTCACCAAAACCATTTGGTATTGGCTAAGAAATAGACTAGTTGATCAGTGGCATAGGTTAGGTTCCCAGGACAAGATAGTGAATAAAAATAGCAATCTAATCTTTGACAAACCCAAAGATCCCAAATTTTGGGATAAGAATTCATTATTTGACAAAAACTGCTGGGAAAACTGGAAATTAGTATGGCAGAAACTAGGCATGGACCCACATTTAACACCACATACTAAGATTAGATCAAAATGGGTCCAAGATTTAGGCATAAAGAACGAAATCATAAATAAATTGGAGGAACAGGGGATGGTTTACCTCTCAGACTTGTGGAGGAGGAAGGAGTTTGTGTCCAAGGGAGAACTAGAGACCATTATTGATCACAAAATAGAACATTTTGATTACACCAAATTAAAAAGTTTCTGCACAAACAAAACTAATGCAAACAAGATTAGAAGGGAAGTAACAAATTGGGAAAAAATTTTTACAGTTAAAGGTTCTGATAAAGGTCTCATCTCCAAAATATACAGAGAATTGACTTTAATTTATAAGAAATCAAGCCATTCTCCAATTGATAAATGGTCAAAGGATATGAACAGACAATTTTCAGATGATGAAATTAAAACTATTTCCACTCATATGAAAGAGTGTTCCAAATCACTATTGATCAGAGAAATGCAAATTAAGACAACTCTGAGGTATCATTACACACCTGTCAGATTGGCTAAGATGACAGGAACAAATAACGATGAATGTTGGAGGGGCTGTGGGAAAACTGGGACACTGATGCATTGTTGGTGGAGTTGTGAAAGAATCCAACCATTCTGGCGAGCAATCTGGAATTATGCCCAAAAAGTTATCAAAATGTGCATACCCTTTGACCCAGCCATACTACTACTGGGCTTATACCCCAAGGAACTACTAGAGAAGGGAAAGGGTCCTGTATGTGCCAAAATGTTTGTGGCAGCCCTTTTCATAGTGGCTAGAAGCTGGAAGATGAATGGATGTCCATCAATTGGAGAATGGTTGGGTAAACTATGGTATATGAATGTTATGGAATATTATTGTTCTATAAGAAATGACCAACAGGAGAAATACAGAGAGGCTTGGAGAGACTTACATCAACTGATGCTGAGTGAAACGAGCAGAACCAGAAGATCATTATACACTTCAACAATGATACTGTACGAGGATGTATGCTGATGGAAGTGGATTTCTTCAACATAGAGAAGAGCTAATCCAATTCCAATTGATTAATGATGGACAGAACCAGCTACATCCAGAAAAGGAACACTGGGAAATGAATGTAAACTGTTATTTTTACCTTCTGAATCCAATTCTACCTGTGCAACAAAAAATTCGGTTCTACACACATATATTGTATCTAAATTATACTGTAATATATTTAACATATATAAGACTGCTTGCCATCTGGGGGAGGGGGTTGGGGGAGGAAGGGAAAAAATCTGAATAGAAGTAAGTGCAAGGGATAATGTTGTAAAAAATTACCCATGCATATGTACTATCAAAAAATGTTATAATTATAAAATAAAAAATTTAAAATATAAAAAAAAAAAAAAAAAAAAAGAAATTATTATCCTTGAATTTTTCCTATGTGAGGCTTATAAGTTAGATTTACTGAGTTAATTTTTCAATCACTGTCCATACAACTGGATAGGGATCACAGAACACAATTTGAAGATATCTATGTCCTCTTAAATCTAAAATATTTGGGACTTATTTTCTTTTGGATATCTATCCTAGCAAAAGGAAGATCGCTTCAGATATCAAAATCAGGCAAAAGCTTCCTGTTTGTTGGTTGTTACATTTCATTTGCAGATTTGAGGTTTATAAAATCTTCCCAAACAGGAAATCCTAAATTAATTAAAAATCAACCACAGAATTAACTCTGCCCTGCATTTTCGTGTTCCAGAGGGCTTAAAACAGCACTATTTAGATAAAGAGTGTGCCAGTTGTTCCTGGAAAAGTTTAAATAAAAAATGAGTCAGTGTATTTTTCAAAAGCTTCCCCTTAGTCCACCTTTAAAGAGATGCAGGAATCTAGCAGTTCTACTACTAGGCCTGTATCCCAAAGAGATAAAAGAAAGAAAGAAAGAAGGCAGAGAGGGAGGGAAGAAAAGGAAAGCAAAGGAGGAAAGGTCCTATTTGTATAAAAATATTTAGAGCAGATCATTTTGTAGTGGCAGTTAATTGAAAATTGAAGGGATGCCCATTTGGGATGACTGTGAACAAGTTGGTTGTAAAGGAACATTACTGTGCTATGAGAAAAGATGAGCAGGATGATTTCAGAAAAAGCCTTCAAGGACTTATGAATCAATTCAAAGTGAAGTTGGATGAGAAGAACATTTTATATATAAGTAACAGCAGTACTACACAGTGATTAACTGTGAATAACTTAGCTAATCTTAGTAATGCAATGATCCAATACAGTTCCAAAAAATTCATGATGAAAAATGGTAATAGCCTCCAGAGAACTTTTTTTGTGGATTTTTGTGTGGCTTTTATTTACTTTTATCTTTGGGTCTGTGTTTTATTTCACAACATGACTAATATGGTAATATATTCTGCATGATTGAACATGTATAATCTATGCTACATTGCCTACTGTCTCAGGGAGGAGGAGGTGATGGAGGGAGAGAAAAAAATTGGAAATAATTTTTTAAAAAATGAATGTTAAATAGGAACAACAAGATTATGTGATGATTATCTCTGATGGAGGCTCTTTCCAACTATGAGATGATTCAGGCCAATTTCATTAGACTCATAATAGAGAGAGCCATCTGCATCCAGAGAGGACTGTGGGGACTGAATGTAGATTATAACATAATATTTTCATCTTTTTTGTTGTTGTTTGTTTGCTTTTTTTTTTTTTTTTTTTTTTTGGGTGCCTTTTTATTCATCAGCATACTCTTGAAGGGACTCAGAAATCCCTTTAAGGGAAATACTATCCATGGACTCTGTTTAACAACCTCCTTATAAGCCTCAGATAATTCCATGGCTACTAGGCTCAAATTTTCTTGTCACATTCTGACAATTCCCTTTTACATTTTGTTAAAAATATATTACCTTGAACTTGGAATTTCCTCAATTGTTTTCTCTGCATATCTGAACCTTATCTAGCCTGTATCTAAGGCAATGGGATATGGAAGAAAGAGTAATGTATTTGTAATATGGACACTGGTTGGGTAGATCATGGAAATACTAGAAATGTGTTATACATTTATTTAACAAATCATCTAAACCTCAGTCTGTTGACAGGATTAAGGTAGCAATTCATAATGGTTAAGTTTTGTTTTGAATGACTAAAACAATTTGAAAACAGTTTTGTTTGAATGACTAAACTCTTATGTTCTCAGAACTTTGCTTTTCTCATTTTCAAATAAGGTGTTAACACTTCTACAACATGCCTCTCTGAATGACTGTCGGATTATAGTTTATATTGAACAATTAAGCAATACAGTGGATAGCAGTGAATTAAGTATTGGAATTGGCATGACTTGAGTTCAAATCCTTCTTCAGATAATATCCAAATGTCTGAACCACTTAGCTCTTAGCCTCATTTTCTTGATTTCTTGATCTTTAAATAAGGATAGTTATAGCTTCTTTGAGGACCAATGATATATATATATATCTCATTTTGCAAACCTCAGAATTGTATATGAATGAGATTAGGTGCATAATATATTTTGTGAATTGTAAAGCACTATATATAAGCATTTTCTTTTTTCTTTTTTTTTTTTTTTCCTGAGGCTGGGGTTAAGTGACTTGCCCAGGGTCACACAGCTAGAAAGTGTTAAGTGTCGGAGGGCAGATTTGAACTCCTGAATTCAAGGCTGGTGCTCTATCCACTGCACCACCTAGCTGCCCCCAGATAAGCATTTTCAAATTCATATATTAACTTAGAAAACCTCAAATTAATGTTTTTTATTGTACTTTTGATTTTTTGTTAAATATATCTCAATCATATTTTAAGCTAGTTCTTGCTCACTCAGGTAGCATATATGGGCTCTGTATTTTATATCTTGGTGATAGATGATTGTGCTATTGTGATTATTAAACTTCTTTAAGCATAGTCCCTGACACTTCGTAGACACTTAATAAATGCTTGTTGACCTTTCCTGATATGTGTAAGTCACATTTGTCTCTTCCTTCCTTGGAAGTTAGAGGTGGAAAGTTTTATTTTCTCCCCTTAAGGTTTCAGAAGAAAGTAGTGTCTTATATCATAATAAATGCTGTTCAGATCTCCATTTTGGTATATGATCATTATCTCCAGGTGTTTGTGTATAGGCTGTTTTCCCACGATCCTGGTCATTTTTAAAAAATTATGTCCCAAAAGCTCAGTACAGTGTCAAGAAGACCTTTCATGATCACTTGGGAAAGATTTATTCAGTTGAACTCAATTACCTTAATTCTGGATTCAGACCCAGAGTGCTTCTTATAGTACATCTGCAACTACCACCCCTATTTTGAAATGGAAAGAATCATCTTGTTTGTTTTTATTATTGTTGCAGGTGGAGTTGGAGGTCACATTGCCTGGAGAAGGAAAAGACCGGATATTTAAGGTGGCCATAAAATGGATGTCATGTGTCAGTCTCCAGGCTTTGCATGATGCCCTCTCCGGTCGCCTGCCTAGTGTCCCTTTTGAAACCATTCAGGCATTGGACGTAGTGATGAGACATTTGCCATCCATGAGGTAAGAAGACTTAGTGTGACTTTGTATATTAACTAGTTTTTCAGCACCTGAAGAAATTCATTTCCAAACTACATTATTGCTCAAGAATTAAAAAAACAAAACAAAACTGAATGGAATTATAAATTACATCAAATTTTCACTTATCTAATTTAACTACTCAGGATACCTTAATTCATTCCAACAATTAAAATCAGAGAGCTCTACCATGTGAAAATTCTTGTTTTCTTATACCTCTTTGAATATTCAAAAAGGTACTTTTTAGGAATTCAGGGATTACTCTTTCATACAGACATCTACAAACATAGAAAAATAATTGTCATTGTGACACCCTCCTTTTGCATGTGCATGTGCATGCATATAGAGCAAATACTGAAATGCAAGTAAGTGACAATAGATAGCCCTGGATGTGACTCAAGATGATAAACAATCTGACACTTCTGCATGTATAAAGGATGGTGGTTTTTTTCTGATTTTTTTTTCCCCCTCTATATTCTGTTCTTCTTTTGGTTTAATAGATTGTTGGCAGATGGTCTTGGTGTCTTTGCTTCAGGAAGGGTAACCATGATTTTGACAAGTATGATGCATCTAAGACACACATTCAAAGCTGATATCAAAAGCTTTAAGCTTTTTATTATGCTGTGAAAAATTTTCATATGAAAGTGACTGTCACCACACAGCAGTATAAGTCATGATTAGGACTGATACTGTCATGAAGGCCTGACATAATCTTAAAATACAAGACTGCTTTACATAAAACTTTTCTACCCCAAAAAATGATAAATTGAAGGATTTAAGTTCAAATGCAGCCTGGTCCTGATTAGTGCAAACAATGAATCAGTGAATAAAGTGATCAAATTTATATGACATTTCCATTAATATGAATTCTAGTCATATATCTCACTCTTTGGGGCTTCATTGCACTTTTAAACACTTTCACAGCACTTTTCATGATTTCATTTGCAATTCACTGGGATAGGTACTACAGATATTATCCCCATTTTATTGATGAAGACACAGAGGTTAAAAGAGTATCAGAGAAAGAATTCAAACAGGTCTTCCTTATTCAAAGCCTATGCTATACTCATTCTTCAACAGATAATAAAAACCTGAAACTACATGTGGATAGCCTTATTTGGGTTATCTGTTTTTGTTTGGTTTTTGGTTTTAGTTTTGGGTTTTTTTTAGGTCAGTAGAGTGGCAAAGTAGCAAAAAAAAAAAAAAAAAACAACCCTGAATTTTGGAGTCAGAAATTCTTGGCCTATTTCCCAACTTTAATACTTAATATCTTTGTGATGGACATAATACATAATACCTTTAGTTCCTTATTTTCTTTATCAATCAAAAAAGGGAGATGAACAGTATAAGGGACTAAAATCCCTTTTTTCCATAAATCTTACTTCTTTTCTTCCTTAATTGAATTTGGACTCTAATTCATCCTTCCCTTTTTCTCCTTCTCCATTGTCTTCTATTATATTTATACAAATATATATACAAAGCATATATACAAATGCTTAATGGTGTGGGATCTAAGTTTTAGTGGCTTGTATGCAGTACAAGTGTGTTAAGTTAGAGTGAGCTGCCCCAGTAAAGTCCTCAATGATTGGAGGTCTCTAAATAAAGGGAGATTTAAGAGGGGAGCCATTCTTGGCTTTGAGTTGATCTCTGATCTCCAGCACTTTTCACTATTCAATGATTTAGACAGTGCTATGTAGAAACTGGCTCAGAAGAGACAATTTGTTATAATTTGGAATTCACAAATGGTTACAAATCAGAGTTTTATTGATTCATTGTTTTGTTAATTTCTAGGAGTAAAAAAGTAATGAGAAAATGATAATAATGCAGATTAAACTTGAAAGTGTGTTGCAATTTTTTTTTTAAATTTTTAATTAAAGATTTTTTTTAATTTACAAAGCATATGCATGGGTGATTTTTCCAACATTGACCCTTGCATAAACTTTTGTTGTAAATTTTCCTCTTCCCCCTACCCCCTCCCCATCTGGTAGGTAGTCCAATACATGTTAAACATGTTGAAATACATGTAAGATCCAATATGGTTATACAAATTTATACAGTTTTCTTGTTGCACATGAAAAATCAGATCAAGAAGGAAGAAAAAGAAAAACCTGGGGTGGAAAAAATGTAAACAAATTATAACAGAGTAAGAATGCTGTTTTGTTCCACACACTGTTCCCATGGTTCTCTTTCTGGGTTTAGATGGTTCTCTTCATCACTGCACAAGTGGAACTGGTTTGAATCATCTCATTGTTGAAGAGAGCCATGTCTGTCAGAATTGATCCTCATATAATCTTGTTATTGCCATGTATAATGATCTCCTGGTTCTGCTCATTTCACTTTATATCAGTTCATGTAGGTCTCTCCAAACCTGTCTGAAATCATCCTGCTGGTCATTTCTTACAGAGCAATAGTATTCCATAGCATTCATATACCATAATTTATTCAGCCATTCTCCAATTGATGGGCATCCACTCATTTTCCAGTTTCTTGCCACAACAAAGAAGGCTGCCACAAACATTTTGGCACATGCGGCTCTCCCTCCTTTAAGATCACTTTTGGATATAAACCCAGAAACACTGTTAGATTAAAGGGTATGCATAGTTTGATAACTTTTTGAGCATGTTCCAAAGTACTCTCCAGAATGATTTGGATCCATTTACAGTTCTACCAACAATGTGTCAGTGTCCCAGTTTTCCCACTTCCCCTCTAATATTTATCATTATCTTTTCCTGTCATCTTAGACAATCAGAGATGTATGTAATGGTACCTCAGATTTGTCTTAATTTGAATTTCTCTGATCAATAGTGATATAGAGCACCTTTTCATGTGATGACAAATGGTTTTAATTTCTTTATCTGAAAATTTTCTGTTTATATCCTTTGACCATTTATCAATTGGAAAATGCTTGAATTCTTATAAATTTGAGTCAATTCTCTATATATTTTAGAAATGAACCTTTATCAGATCCTTTGGATGTAAAAATGTTTTCCCAAATTTATTGCTTCCCTTCTAATCTTGTCTGCATTAGTTTTGTTTGTACAAAACCTTTTTAATTTAATATAATCAAAATAATCTATTTTATGTTCAATAATGATCTCTAGTTCTTCTTTGGTCACAAATTTCTTCTTCCTCCACAAATCTGAGAGGTAAACTATCCTGTGTTCTTTTAATTTGTTTATAATATCATTCTTTATGTCTAGATCATGAACCCATTTTGATCTTATCTTCATATATAGTATCATTTGTGGGTCTATGCCTAGTTTCTGCCATACTAGTTTCCAATTTTCCCAGCAGCTTTTGTCAAGTAGTGAATTCTTATCCCAAAAGGTGGGGCCTTAAGGTTTGTCAAATACTAGATTGCTATAGTCATTGGCTATTTTGTTCTATGAACCTATCACTGATCAATTAGTCTTATTTTTTAGCCAGAGTCAAATGGTTTTGATGACTGCTGCTTTATTTTATTTTATTTTATTCATTTTTCCAAATTATCCCCTCCCTCTTTCCGTTCCCTCCCCCCGATGACAGGCAATCCCATACATTTTACATATGTTACAATATAACCTAGATACAATATATGTGTGTAAATACCATTTTCTTGTTGCACATTAAGTATTAGCTTCCGAAGGTATAAGTAACTTGGGTAGATAGACAGTAGTGCTAACAATTTACATTCACTTCCCAGTGTTCCTTCTCTGGGTATAGTTATTTCTGTCCATCATTGATCAACTGGAAGTGAGTTGGATCTTCTTTATGTTGAAGTTATCCACTTCCATTAGAATACCTCTTCATACAGCATTGAAGTGTACAGCGATCTTCTGGTTCTGTTCTTTTCACTCAGCATCAGTTGATGTAAGTCTCTCCAAGCCTCTCTGTATTCCTCCTGCTGGTCATTTCTTACAGAGCAATAATATTCCATAACCTTCATATACCATAATTTACCCAACCATTCTCCAATTGATGGACATCCATTCAACTTCCAGTTTCTAGCTACAACAAAAAGAGCTGCCACAAACATTTTGGCACATACAGGTCCCTTTCGGCTCTTTAGTATTTCTTTGGGATATAATCCCAATAACAGCAATGCTGAGTCAAAGAGTATGCACAGTTTGATAACTTTTTGGGCATAGTTCCAAATTGCTCTCCAGAATGGCTGGATTCTTTCACAACTCCACCAACAATGTATCAGTGGATGACTGCTGCTTTATAATATAGTTTTAGTTCTGGTACAGTTAGGCCACCTTCATTTGCTTTATTCTTCATTAATTCCTTTTAAATTCTTGACCTTTGAGATCTGATTGTTAAACATTTACTAGTATCTTCTAGCTATAGTCTCCTCTACAATATTTCTTAACAAATGAAGAGATATTTACTACTCTGTTCCCATCAAGTAGTGAGAGTCTTACTCTCTAGGATTTTATACATCCTGCCTAAAAATATAATAATAAAAATAACTTCTTGAGGATATACTATGCCTTAGTGGATAAAATTATAGGACTTAGAAGTAAAATCCTGCATTTAAATCCCTTCTCACTTACTAGTTTTGTGAGCCTGGGTAAGTCACTAACTCTAAGCCCTATGTACCTCCTCATTAAAGTAGAAATAATAATAATAATAATAATAATAATAATAATACTTACCTCACACAGTTGTTATGATACTCAAATGAGACAATATATGAAGTGCTTTGCAGATCCTAAAATAATATATAAATATATGCTATTGACTATTAAATTCTGCTTTGACAGTCAAAGATTCCTCAAAGTATACTACATTTAAAATTGCTCATGACTGATTCTACATTTGAAGCAACTAGAAAATAATACAAGAAAATATCCAAATGTACATTGCGCATGGACTTTGAGTGCCAGAGGGGAGTGCCATGTGGAAGAAGGATTAGGCTTGATCTGCTTAATTCTAGAGTGTGGATTTAGGTTGAAGGTAGTTTCAGAGAGACTGATTTTAGCTCAATAAAACAAAGGCCAGTTAAAGCTTTCCAGAAATGGAAGGAGTTACTACCTCTTGGAGAACCTCAAGGAGAGGTTAGATGACCACATATGCCTGATACTGGATTCCTGTATCACAGAGGAATTGTGAAGGTTAAGTCCTTTTAGCTCTTCATGCTTGGAGATTCTTAATGATTCTTAATGATCCTCTCCTGTAGTATCTTTGAAGGTTGTAGTTCAATTGGTTTCTTGAAAAATGTGTTAAATCTACTATTTTTGTCCACTTTTCCACTTCCTCACAATCCTTTCTTTCCAGTGAGTGTGGCCACTAGAGAAAGTGCGTCCATTTCCTACTCTAGATTCACAGTTTCTTGGTCATTAACTGTTCCTTAAGCTAATATCAATTCCACTGAGATGAATGCTGATAATAGCTTGTTGTGTCAGCTTCACCCAAACACTTGGAAAGTTAAAACTGATTTCTTGGTATCTTCATGATGTCATGTAACTAGGGTTCCTATTCATAACTTTCCACTCCATCAAAATTGCTTTGTTGAGTAGACATAGGGGTCAGAGAAATACAGTTAAAACTTCCTTGGTCAGGTAACTACTAATTAGAATAATGTCTTTGAACCTCATTCTTCTGATGCCAAATCTGTTCTTGCATGCCACATGTCTTTTGTTATTTTTGCAGGCTACTTTGTCCTTCTGATTCTATAATTTAGTAAATCACAACTTGGTACAAAAGACTAGCAGTGCTTCTTATTCCTGGTATGTTAAAAGAAAATAATTATAGCACTATACTGTATTATCCTTTCATTTACCATAAGAACTTTATTGAGGTGGGAGATTAATTCATATCTTATCAATGTTTAAAATAAAATCCTGTAGACTGGCTTCTTAGAAGGTCTTCAGTAAATGTATACTTTCCCTGTATGCTCTAAAATTAACTCATCTCATTTGAAAAGTAATTTGAACTAAATAGTGACTAATTCTTGATTCCAGATATACACCTGTGGGGCGATCATTTTTTACTGCATCCGAGGGATGCTCAAACCCTCTTGGTGGAGGAAGGGAAGTTTGGTTTGGATTCCATCAATCAGTTCGACCCTCACTTTGGAAAATGATGTTGAACATTGATGGTAAGAATTTATTTTCTGTTCTCATTGAGTGTTTATTCCTAAAGAGCTAATAGTATATGGCATTGTGGGTGCAAAGAGCATCATAGTTAGAACTGGATCACTTAGTTTCTAGTCCTGGTCCTGTAGTCCAGGTTCCCTTCTAGGCCTAAATTTTATATTATAATAAGTGGAGCAGTGCATAAAAGCACTGGACTTGAATTTATAGACAAGTTCAGACTTTTCACTAGCTTTTGACCCTGAGAAAGTCATTTAATTGCCTGTTTCCTCATCTATAAAAGAAGGATAAAGATAACACCTACCTCTCAAGGTTATGAAGGTATGAGATACTATTATATACAGTAAATTGGAAATCTTAAAGCGCCATATGAATGCTATATCATCATCATCAGTATTATCATTGTCATAAATGAGATCAAGATTATAGACTAGTTATGAGTTTGATCTCCATAGTATATTATATTTTTTTTTTTTTTTTTTTTTGAGGCTGGGGTTAAGTGACGTGCCCAGGGTCACACAGCTAGCAATGTTAAGCGTCTGAGATCAGATTTGAACTCGGGTCCTTATTTTTTTTTTTTTTTACTTACAAATGGGTTGTCCTACTCATGACTGAATTGAGCAAATATTTCTATAGTGCCTAATACATCTAGTACATACATTGTGAGAGTACAGAAATCAATAAAAGATTCCTGCTTTAAAATATAAGGAGCTTATTACAATTTAGGTGGAGAGTAAACAATTTTCTCTTTTAATATTAGTTATGTGCTACCATAAACAACAACAACAACACTCTGAATATATAGTCATGTCATTATTATAAAATATTAAGATCCTAGAGATCTTCTAGACCTGGTATTGTTTCCATAGAACCTATAAATTTCAGGGGATCTATAAACTTTAATTTTAAAATGTTACATTTTTATCTTCACTAACTGAAATTTACCATTTATTTCTATTATTTAAAAAAAAAAAAAAACACTTCATTATGAGAAAGGACCCTTAGAAATCACTAAAATACCACAGAACTTATGACATTAAAAAATGTTACAAATCCGTGGTCTAGAACAACCCATTATTTAGATAATGGTACAACTATTACCTTCAATAAATAGATTTTTATAAATGCCCAGTTAACACTGCAACCTAAGCCATGTCTTTCACATTTCCTTTTCTCTCTATAGTTTCAGCAACAGCCTTTTACAAGGCACAGCCAGTAATTGAGTTTGTTTGTGAAGTTTTGGATTTCAAAAGTATTGAAGAGCAACAGAAACCTCTGACAGATTCCCAAAGGGTAAAGTTTACCAAAGAAATCAAAGGTAAGTGTTCATATATAGAAAGTACATGCTTCTGAGAAATGTTATCTTTTCCTGGGATTTTGGTATTATTCTACTGAATTAGAATATTAGGCATGCTCTTCATTCTGTGGAGGTTAAAATGTTCTGATTCTGCCAAACTTGACAGGCTCTGCTTCTCACCACTTTTTGTGAGCTATTATTCATTTATGTGTTTTTATAGGGAATTGGGGGTGGCAGTAGGAATTAATTACGTTCCTCTGAAGATTAAATGGAATGCATTTCACAGGGCATGAGAGTTATATACCCAGTCATTTTCTAAATAATCAAGTCTTTGCTTATTGATTTGGTAATTTTTTTTTTTTTTTTTTTTTTTTTTTTTGACAATTACCTAGAATCCAGTCATCCAGGGGTATGGGGCAGTAGGTGTCATGTTCCTATGTAAGTTAATAGGTTATCGTTTCAGAACCAGGTCCCTTTCTGGTAACCTTTTTAATATAAAATCATGGCATTCTTGTGATTTTAGCAATTTGTTTTTTATATCTACACAATAAAGAATGTGAGACATCAGTACTGCGATTATAGATCAGGTAATGTAAGCAAACTTTCTTTACTCCCAAAATCTTTTGCAATAGATTTTTCTTTGAGTTTTTATTTTTATTAGATCATCTGTTGAGTATGAGAAAAAATTAAAGTTAAGTTATATGTTAAGACTGGACAATAAATTGACATTACCCAATTTCAGCCCATCATTAAGAATTTATCCTATTTTTTTACAGTGCGAAAGCAACTCATTCAATTCATGAAAATGTTTTTATTTGTTTCTAATGTCAGTACAACTAAATTTCTGTTCCAATTTCCATTATGGTTTAAAGGTGATTGTAAGTTTTGAGTGGGTTTGTGTTTCTGGAGCATAGTCTTCAGTATGTTCCTATCATGCTGGAAAGGTTTTGAGTAGAGATATAGTGGCATGCCATCAAAAGCTGCTAAGTGGAATGCTGGACAGAGTATTTACCCTAAAGTTGGGAAAATTCATTTTCCTGAGTTCAAATCATCTCTCAGACACCTAGTGATTGTGTTACCCTGTGTAAGTCACTTAACCCTTTGACCTCAAGTTTCCTCATCATAAAATGATCTGGAGAAAGAAATGGTAATCCATTGTAGTAGTTTTCTCAAGAAAGCCCCAAATGCACTCATGAAGAATTAAACACTATTGAAAAGTGATTGAACAATAACAGTGATAGATGGTATATATATTCCTGTTCTTGTTATATTTAACTTTTCCACCACAGTAACTGTTTTCTCAGTTATAAAGAGGAATGGTTGTTTTCTCTGTTGGTGGAAAGACCATAAATATGGCAGCAGAAAGATACATAAATTTGCCTTGTAAACTGGGAAGAGTTTTGATGGTCCTAGAAGTATGGAATTTCTGTTTTATTAATTTATTAGGTCTAAAGGTTGAGATAACACACTGTGGGCAAATGAAGAGAAAGTACCGTGTGTGTAATGTCACCAGACGACCAGCAAGTCACCAAACGTAAGACTTCTTCCTTTTACCCATCTAGAACTTTAAAAAAAAAAATGTAGGTTATTATTTTGTGGGTTTCATAAGGGGTGCTGCAATAAAATCTCTATATATTTTTCATGCCTATATTCATCATAGATGCCAAATTTTGCATAATAAATCAATGTGAAGTTAGTGAAATATACACATACATATTTTAAAATTTTCCTAAACCTTAAGAAATTCACCCCCCCCCCAAATAGTAGACATAATCTATATATTTGTATATAAGGAATTCACAGGTATATTTATCTCCTTCTCTTTGTGAATTTTATAGATTTGGGGAATTTTCTTCAGTGGCAGAATGAAAAGAAACAATTTTTAGAACCCTTTAATAACATTGTTATTGCAATTAAAAACCAAACATTGTTTTGAGTTTTATTTATCTTATGAATTTTACCTATAACCATTATTGCATTGTAGAAATGACCAAAGGGTTTTCTAATCCTTACCAATTCAAAATTCTGACCACTCCACAGTATTCATGATAAGACTTATTCTTTCTTTTGATTAAATATCTCTAATACTGGGAAGAACTTAGCTTCATTTTGAGACTGTCCAGTTCATTGTTTAAAAGCTCCAGTTAAGAATTTCTTCCGTACATTAAACTGGTATTTATCTCCCTGCTGTCCTCTGAGCTAAGCAGAATAAATCTTATCCCAGAGTCAAGGAAGACTCATCTTCCTAAGTTCAAATTGGTCTCAGATACTTACTAGCTTGGTGACCCCAGGGATGTCACTTAACCTTGTTTGCCTCAGTTTCCTCATCTATAAAATGATTTGGAGAAGGAAGTGACAAATCACTCCAGTTTCTTTGTTAAAGGAAAACCCAAATGGGGTCATAAAGAATCACACACTATCAAAATTAATAGAACACCATTAACCACCTCTGATTTCAGAGCCAGTATTCTTTGCATTGTGCTCTGCATTGTGCCTTTCCTACAAGGAGATGCTATAATCCTTGTATTCCTTTTACCCTTTATTATTCTCCCTTTCCATCCAAGAATCAAATGCAAAGAAATTCCTAGGAATGGGGGTGCAATGTGGGAATTGTTCAAAAAAAAAGTAATCTTTACTCAGCAATAATAACTGTTGCTCTAAGAAGTAACAGCAGCACAACTTTGTTGCAACCACATTATAATCTGCTTCCTTTCTTGGCTCTTCTTACTCATACTCCTGAATAGGACACAGTCACACCATAGCACTGGGAAACCTTTTGTGTATTAAATGATAATCTTTCATTTGGCTGGAAAGTGATGGATCCTGGGAAATGCTGCACTTGTCTGCTGTTATAAATTCACATGTTGGGGTCACGAGTTCCTTTTTCCCCCTAGTCATGTTAGATCTCTTTTCACAAGAAACCATTTTAGTTATTTAAATTATTTCTTGTTGCTGCAATCAGAGGTCTTATATAAAAATATTTGCCCAATAAATGATTTATAAGACTACAAAGTATTTCCTATTGGAAAGATTAATGATGTTTCCAATGTGGTTTCGTTATACAGTCTGGCTGCCCTGCATCATTATGTGTATGTGTATGATTTTTTTCCTGCCTCATAAGACCTGTGTTCTGTTGTATAATTGAAAAACTGGATTCTTGAATGTTCTGCTTTAAACATTTTAAATCCATTTGTGACTTCCCCAACACTCTCTTGCCCCATTCTCTCTACAAGGAACTTATCAGTGCTTGGAACATATAATACTCTTAATAGTAAGCTTTTATTTTTCCATAAACCAATTTGAATTCATCTACAGAATCATGGTAAGCTTACAATATGAATCACTTTATTCACTAGATTCCCACTTCAGCAAGAGAGTGGCCAGACTGTTGAATGTACGGTGGCACAGTATTTTAAAGACAGACATAAGTTGGTTCTACGTTATCCTCACCTTCCATGTTTACAAGTTGGACAGGAGCAAAAGCATACATACCTTCCTCTTGAGGCAAGTAGTCTTCAGATTTCTTTGATGTATTGGTCTATAAAGAATTTACATGACTATGTGCTCTTTTAGCTACCAAAAATACAGGTCTGTTCATTTTTTTTTTGTTTCAGTGTATGATTGCACTTTTTACTTAATCAAA
Source organism: Sminthopsis crassicaudata (assembly GCF_048593235.1). NCBI lineage: Eukaryota > Metazoa > Chordata > Mammalia > Dasyuromorphia > Dasyuridae > Sminthopsis > Sminthopsis crassicaudata. The sequence continues at coordinate 85,167,117 of NC_133617.1, forward strand.
ATCCTTGACTTAAGACATAATAATACTGAAAATGAAAAACAAAGGGTTTTTGCATTGTTTTATATATTTGAGTGGTTATTTTTTGGTTTTTTAGGATTGAGCAGAAGCTCCAAGTCCCTGGATTTGAATAGCCTGGGATTTTTGGAGATGATGGTCCACAGAAAGGGCATAAATATTTATTGAGATAGCAACTATTTGCTTCATTGTATTCACTATTGTACTAGGTATCAAGAAAGGGTCTAGAGAAGAAGAGAGATTTAATCTTAAAAGAGTTAGACCTCAAATCCAACAGAGGTAACATGAAGAAACCTTGCATGAGTTGCTATAAACAGGCTTTATATTTCAGAGAAATGTGAGTTGGAAATTTTATAGATCAACTCATTTTTTAAACTGCACTATGAAAATTGTTGTAATTTAAAGCATCTTAAGAACAAATCTGTAGTTTTATATTTGTGCACTTGCCAGTGCTTACTGAGTACAATTAACTTAGAATAATAAAATCTCAGTTCTGGAATGTGTCATGGACCACTCTGACACTGTTCAACTTCTTCGAAATATATTCTAAAATTCATTAATTATATAGAACAACAAAGGAAATTCATTCCATTGAAATGAAGTAATTAAATCTGGGTTTACACATTCTAGATTAAGAATTTCTAGACCTGTCCCTTGTTTTAAAGATAAACAAAAAAGAATACAAGTAATTTTTGGGTAATCCCATCCATTTCCTAGATTTAAGTATTCCATATCCAATTCATATCCAACATATCCAATTCAGATATGAATCTCAATGTGAAACCCTTCTGATATATTCCTGACTGATGGTCATTTGGCCTCTGCTGGAAGGCCTCCTGTGGGAGAAAATTCACTGGGTTTTAAAGCATCCTATTTAATTTTGAGGAAAATGCTAATTGTTATATTCTTCTTTATATTGAGATTTCTTGAATTTGATATTGCCCATAAGTTCCAGTAGTAGATTGAATAGTTGTACTTTTTTTTTTTTTTTTTTAACTTTCATAGGTATGCAACATAGTGGCAGGACAGAGATGTATAAAGAAACTGACTGACAATCAAACCTCTACTATGATACGGGCAACTGCAAGATCAGCACCTGATCGGCAAGAAGAGATCAGCAAATTGGTGAGTGATTATTCGCTTCCTACATGGGCCCAGACTAGAGCCCTGTCATCTCTGTCTAGTCTACTGCAACAAAATTCTTTGTACAGTTATGCATGGACATGCTCTCAAGAAGAAATTTAAGCCTGTGTCTGACCTTTTGTGTATTGTTTTCTTTTTAAGATGCGAAGTGCGAGTTTCAATACAGACCCTTATGTTCGTGAGTTTGGCATAATGGTTAAAGATGAAATGACAGATGTCACTGGCCGGGTCTTGCAGCCACCATCAATCCTCTATGGAGGCAGGGTATGTGACAGAACATAACTTGTGCATTGTCTGGTCTCATTCGTATTTTACGTACATGCTCCAGGGCTTGTGGAGGTGATGATAGCATAGTTTGACCTCTAATACAATTCTCTCTCTCCTGGCAAAGAAATGAAACTAATAACCATCGATGATGATTACTATCTTTTCTCAAAGTTAACATAATCCTTCCAATTTTTGAGTCAGTCTATGAAGTTTAAAATTGGAATTGTCAATATGGAACATCACAAAAAAGGGAATTTTCCTTGCTGTGTTAAATTTCAGGAAAGGCTTATGTAGGAGTCAGGATAATTCATTATTTTAAAACCACTTTATTCTGTATTGGACATGTGCAAAATAACTAATCAGTTTGATGTTATCTTTCATTAAATTCTCTAGTAACTCATTTCTGTCACTTCAGAAGATGGGTCCAAATTCTTTGACTAGTACTTAATAAGCCATGTGACCATGGATATGTCTAAGTCTCAGTTTCTCCATATATAAAAATAACTCTGTCCTTACAGTGTTGTTATAAGCAATGCTATGAGGTGATGCCTGTGAAAATCCTTAACAAAGTATAAATTATGAGATTTCTGTTTCATTATGCTAAAATAGAAGGTTTAGGAACAGTAGCATTTTCTTGCTTTAATAATGTACCTCACGTTAAATTATACTTTAACTCATTAAAATTTTACAAAGCTTTATAAAACCTTGTAACTAAGAAAAGCATTCATGGGGGTCCTTTTTCTTTCTCTTTTACAAACTTCCTCCCACCTTTTCCTTTACAGAATAAAGCAATTGCTACACCTGTCCAGGGGGTTTGGGATATGAGGAATAAACAGTTCCACACTGGAATTGAAATCAAGGTCTGGGCGATTGCTTGCTTTGCACCTCAACGGCAGTGTACTGAAGTCCATCTTAAGTAAGTCCCCTTGACAGAACTAAAATGATCCCTCATTATTCTTGCTTAAGGGATGCAGTGGTAACTTGGCTAATTTTCGCTGTGTGTTTCTTGGTCTTTATCAAGGGTGGTCAGAGGTGGGTCAAAGAGGCACGTTAAACCACTTTGTATAGACAGGGAGAGAGTCTTTTCTTTCAAGAGTTGTTATCACAGAGGGGAGTAGAAAGCATGTGTGGGCCATTTAAATAAGGAGCAATTTTCACTGAAGTCACCAATTTTATATAGTTAGCATTTAGGTTTGGAATGGGCTTTTTCTTTAAGCAACCTAAAGAGCAAATGGAAAATAAGTTACAAATAATTAAGAAGGAAAAAAAAAATATTCCTTACACAGAGAGTAAAAGAAAAAATGTTCATGGAAACTAGAGGAAAAGCAAGAAAGATAAAGCGTCAGAGAAAGACACTACCCTGCCACTAACTAGCCTGAATTTTCTCTTTCATCCATGTCTGGCCTGATTTCACAGTTCTTATTATCCCCATACCAACTGGATAAGGCCTCTTCTGACCTCACCCTATTCTGATAAAACCACCTATAGAAAAACAATCATTGGAATACTACCCAGATAATGTAATTCTCCCATAATGTAACTTCCCAGGACACCTCTGTGTAGGAGAAAGACTCAAATCTCTTACTTGATTCTCTTAGGTGTACACAATTAAATTTGCTGCTCTTAATGGTATATTTTAAGCACTACAGTAATTATTTTTTCATAAAGCATTTTATCATCCCAAACTAGTTTTTCTCTCATCCACTGATTAGTGACTAATGATAGTCAGAGATTCAAAAGAGTCTGATAAAGATACAGATTTTGTTGCTTTAAATGATTTTTTGCCAGGTAGGATACATTTTAAAGGAAAACTTAAAATCTTAACTCTAACCTTTGTAGAATTCCAATATTCAAAAGTCTGACAAGTATTCCAAAAATTACATCTGATTAGCAATATTTTCAGAGACAATTTTTCCTCTAAGTACTGATTAAGCTGTATCAGAAATTTTGATATATTTTCATTGTTATTCTCTCTGCTTATTGTTTCTGGGATTTTTTTTTTTTCTTTGTTGCATTTATTACTCTACTATTCAGGATACAATTAAATCATCTTGTTTGTGTATCCTTTAAAGGATGTATTAAATATTTCATTTTTTTCTGAATTTCCTTGTGCCCTAACATATAATCTGTTTTTATAAAGATATCATTTGATTGTGAAAAATGTATATACTTTAATATTCCTATTCTGAAAACATCATGAGTCTTTAGCTTTATATTCTACAAAACTTTAGTTATATATATTTCCATTTGTTTAATATTTGTTAGATTTGTTCAGTTCTGAGAGAAGAACATTGTAGAAGAATATTGTGGAACAAATCTTATAATACAAATGTATTACTCTTAAAGTCTTTTCATAATTCATTTAATTTCACTATTGTTACTTTAGAGGCTATGCCATTTTGTTTATATATGTATTCAGTGCTGATATTAATTCATTGTTCATGATTCCTTTAAGCATAACTAATTAGAAATGGAAGATAATTTTTGAAGAATAATGGACATTAGAAAGTACTCCTTAAAGTAATTTGATTTTTGAAAGGCTGTGTTAGAAATATACATCTTAAATTGCTTCTGAATTTTGTAACTGGTTGAATATATATATATATCTAGTATCTTTGCTTAAAGCTGCAGTTTGAAAGTAGAGATAGGAATTCAAATTAACAAACATTTGGAAAGGAAAAAAAGGTCTTATATTTAACTATAATGTGAGAAATGGCAAGTAAGTATGTTGAAATATTTAACATTGATAAGGTGTCAGTTCTGGACTATGTTCCAAAGCTCATCTTTGATACCATCATCTTGTTTTCATTGCCTTGGAGCCTGTTCTCCCGTACCTTTCTGGAAAAAAAAAAAAATCACAGAGAGGGATTTTGTTGAATATTGTTTAACAATATTCCTTTAATATATTGGAGAGACTAAAGTCAAATAACTATCAGGATAGACTTGGATTTTAAGTTTTTATTTGACAATGAAAAATGCTTTTTTCTTCCCAAAGCTAAAAATTGGTTTCCCCCCCTGCATATCCAGCCTTATCTCCAAAAGGCCAGTACTATCTCCTTTTATATATTTGGAGTGATGTACACAATTCAAACAAATATCTTTAGTTGATTTCTGTAGTGATCATATCAACAGAATTCAAACTTGCTCGAATCATTTCCAAAAATCAAGGTCACTGGAAAACTTAAGGATCTTTGAGTAATAACTATACTTCAAATTCATATGGAGCTTGTTTTTTTTTAATGGTTCATTGTTTTCTTAGGTATGCTTTGTGAGAACATAAAGCTTGGCTTGGCATGATAGGAAGAGCATTGAACTTAGAATCAGGAAGATTTGGCTTCAAATTCTACCTTAGATACTAGCTGTGTAATGCTGGGCAAGTAACTAGACCTCTTAGCTTTAGTTTCCTCATCTGTAAAATGGGAATAATAATAACACCTTGATTCTTTTTTTTCTTTTAAAAATACTATTTTTTATATGGAATGCCTCTCTGAGAGGGAAGTTGGAGGAGGAGGGACACTGGGAAAAACTGTTATATGTAAAAAACAAGACAACTCAATAAAAGCTTAGTTGAAATAGCAATAGCAACTCACAAGAATCATTCTTGTAAGGAACAAATTTGATAAACATTTGTTTATAATCTGTGAAACATTATTTTATTATTTAACATATTAAAGAAACACTTTGCAGCGCTCTGTGTGTGTTAGCTATTTTATTGTTGTTATGAGGAAAACATAATTTTTATTGACCTTCCTTATGCCCCAACAAATCAAATTTTTTGAAAACGAAACTTTTTAACAGGGAGTAACTCAGTGGACATTGATGTATGCAAAGTACTGTACAGTATGCAAAGTGAGAGGTAGTATACAGTAGTTAATATCAGTGTTGGACTCGATGTACCCAGTCATCTCCTCTTTCACTAGAAGCTGTTTAGAACAGTTACTAATTGCATGAAGGATACAATGTGCGTCCCAGGTCCTTTCCCTTTCCCCTCCCCATCCCCAGTATATACATATACAAATGTGTAAGGCAGTATGCTTAATTGCTGTGTAATATTTTTATGGCTCTGTGATCTCACCAAATACTAATCTCTACTCACAGCCCATCCATACCTTCTCATCTAAAAGCCATTCTTTTAACTGTTCCAACATTTGGGAGTTTCTTCTACCATCTTTTGACAATGGATGGATGCCAAAAGAATAAGTTATATTAATTACTCAGTTCCTTTTCCAATCATACTTCTTTCTGATGACATCCTTTGGCATATTTTTGTTCAACATAAGGAAAATCTTCTTGCTATTTTTATCCAGAAACATAGTAAAACTACCTTTTTTTTCCCCCTTTTATTCTTTCCTACCCACTTTGCTTCCCATTGAGCAAATTAAATATAAAAAACAAAGCTCTCTCTTCATATGTTGAGTACTCCAATAAAACAAATCTCTATATTGGTCATATCTTAGGTGATGGAAGTAATCAACTCATGATTTATAATTGTGTTAATCACAGTTCTTAAAGACTTTCAAAATTTTTGTCTATAAAATTATTGTTGTCATAAAATTATTCTTCCATTGTATTCGCTTTGTATAGATTAACAAACACTTTTCATCTAAAACAGTCTCTTTATAAGTTTAATGGCAGAGTAGTATAGTCTTCATGTAGAATCTGGATTTGTTGAGGCTATAAAATTGAATTTCTAATTTGAACGGAGCTGGACTTTTGCTTCTGTGATATGAGCAAGTGTAATATATTTTTGTCATCTAACTAGCCTTTGGCTGAGACTTGAGGACCTTCAGGTGGGCACTGCTTGGGTGGGCTCTTCTGTCTTATTACTCTCCCAAGTAGGACTTTCTAAAAAATAAATTGCTATCTGTTTAATGAAATATCAAGTAGAAGATCCTTGAGATAGACATACATACACACACGCTACATTTATGCATTAAATTATTACTAATTTATATATCTATATGTAGATTTTGATTCAATTTTTTATAATATTCATTCTTCTCCTTAGGTCCTTCACAGAACAACTCAGAAAGATTTCAAGAGATGCAGGAATGCCAATCCAGGGTCAGCCATGTTTCTGCAAATATGCCCAAGGAGCAGATAGTGTTGAGCCTATGTTTAGGCACTTAAAGAACACATATGCTGGACTGCAATTAGTAGTGGTCATTCTGCCTGGGAAAACTCCTGTCTATGGTGGGTATTTAGGGATCCTTCAGCCTTTTATTTTATATATATATTTGTTTTTACTGTTTATTGAAGCAATAATCTTTTTTTGTTGTATATATTTCTAAAAAGGATGGTGTTAAAGGAATGGCTCACAATCCAATTTTAGATTTAGATTCTAAGGGGACAATAAGTTATAATGGAAAAGAAGATTAATAAAATGAATATGAATTTTTAGGAACTCAACAAACATTCAAAAGAAGAAACCTTGAAACTTATAAATAAGTTGGATTTAAAAAAGCAAAAAAAATGATAAATAAGAGCTGTTTCTTTGAAAAGTCTAATAAAATTAATAAACTTTATGACAACCTGACTAAAAAGAAGAAAGTCAAAAATCATATCAATAGAGTAAAAAGTGAACAAGGTAAAAAAAAATCATATCAAAACAAGAAGCAATAAAAAGCCTCCTACATGGACAAGTATATGCTCACAAAAGGAGCATTGGCTTTTAAAATATAAGATATTCAAACCAACAGTTCCAAATAAAGATCTTGAATAATTGTCTCAGAAAAGAAAATTAACTAATTATAAAGGAAGTTAACAAAAAAAAAAAAAAAAATCTCCCTGTCATGATGAATTTACTGGAGAATGTAAACAAATTTTTCAAAAGAATAGTAAATGATACTATATGGAGGCAGCTATGTGACATCGTGGATAGAACACCAGCTCTTCAGTCAATAACACCTGAATTTAAATCTGGCCTCAGACATTTACTAGTTGTGTGACCCTGGACAAGTCACTTAGCTATTTACCTCAAAACAAAACAAAATACTATGAAATTATTCTCAAAGAATTGATAGTCTAAAGGAGGGGAAAAGTTGCTCTCTTTTGGGAGCCTCTATTTACCTCAAAACAAAACAAAATACTATGAAATTATTCTCAAAGAATTGATAGTCTAAAGGAGGGGAAAAGTTGCTCTCTTTTGGGAGCCTTAAGAAAGCTAAGTTTTCTTGTTTTAGGGAACTTGTATTAAAAAACCCAGTCAAGAAGAAGCCCGATAAGCAGAAGAGTGTGATTGTAACAGTTCATGAGATTCACAAAGCCTTTTCTTGACAACAGCATAGCAAAAACTAGTGCTGCTACTATATGCCAGAGACAGGACTTATAAGCAGGTATTCTAACTCTCAAGACATGGTGATATGAAAAGAAATGAGTGCCAAAAGTCAGAAGTTAAGGAGTTAAATTGTTCTGCCATTGACCAGCTGTATTAACTTACTTGTATCTCAGGTTCCTGATATAGTAATACACATACTCTTTCTTACAATATTGTTCTGAGGAGAAAAATGAGAATGATGTATGTGAGAACATTACATAAACATAAACTTTAATTATCATGATTGTGCTGAAGGAAAGTGGGAATTGAGCAGCAGGTGAATGAATTCCTTTAGGGCAAGAAGCAAATATGCCTTGTTTAGGTTCTCTTTGCTATTTGTTACCATCCTCAAAGAACTTGTTTGCCAGATGTTTCATGGGGAAAGGCAGAAGTTGTTCACTGGGGGATGAATAGTTCATAGATAGCTCTTTTTAAGTCTTGTCTAGTGTTGTTAGTGTTATGCTCTTATTTTAAGGGTGATAGTATTTTTTTCTTGATATTTAATATTTGATTGTAATTATACTTCAGAGATATAAAGTAACCCCTATTTTTAATTTTATAATTAGATAAGATTTAGAGGGGTGTGTGTGATAATGATGTTCTTGGACCACAGTTATTAAATGTGGCCTCGAGCAGAAAAGATCCCTGAAATTAAAATCAGACAATGTGGATTTAAGTCCCAGTCCTGCTTTCATCAGCCTTGTAATGGTTACCAACTTACTTCAACTTACTCTATGGGCTTCCATTTACTAAGCCATAAAAAAGAGTGCTAGATTTAGTATTCTATTAGAGATTTTTTTCCAGCTATAACTTTCTGAGTCTATTTTATATTCATTGTAAATGAGTCATAGTATGTAAAGCTAATGAAGTGACCTATAAAGATAACTAATTGTATGTGTTTTAACTTTTCACTTTTAATAGCGGAAGTGAAACGTGTTGGGGACACCGTGCTTGGCATGGCCACACAGTGTGTTCAGATGAAAAATGTGCAGAGAACCACACCCCAGACTCTGTCAAATCTTTGCTTAAAGATCAATGTCAAGCTAGGAGGCGTAAACAACATCTTACTTCCTCAGGGAAGGTAAAGTAAAATTTTTTTTAAATGTTGCTACGTATGAATATCCTAATTTCCCAGGATGTAGACAAAGCTCTAATAGCAGTAATTCCAGCATTTCCTACCTGCCAATTGGAAAATCTTCAGGGACTTTAAAGCTTATTAGTATCATTGGCTACTTTGTAAGGAATATTTTTTGGCAAAGCCATTTTTTAAAAATTGTTTACTAATGCATTAAGGAACTTCTACACTAGTGGAAGGATCATTCCCATTAATTTTGAGTTGTTATTTTGACATCCTTGTTTTAATTTTGCCTACCCTTTTCCACCTACCATCAGTCTTATTTGATATTGTCAATACTGAAATAACCTCCTAGGACATAATAACTCAAAATTAATCATAGAGTTTTGGAGTTAGATCTAGTCTTAACTCATTCTCCAGAGGAAATTCCCACAACATATTTTACAGAAGCTATCCAACCTTTTCTTCAAGGAGAAAGGATGTAGAAGTATCCAATTCTTCACTTTTACCTAGCTATGATAGGAAATTTTTTTCTGAATATCATGCCTACATTTTCTTCTTGGTAACTTCTACCTATGGCTTCTGGTTCTACTGTGGATGAATCAAAGAAGTATCATATTTCTTCCACATGACAGTCCTTCATATGCTTGAAAACAGCCATTATATGGGACTGCTCTCATCTCTTGGTTGAACCTAACTGTAATGGATTCCAAGTCTGTTCGACATCTTCATTTCTCTCTTCTCTATGTTTTCTAACAGTGTCACAATTGAACACGCTACTCTAAATGCGTTCTTGTTTGCATAGAGTATGAGACTATTCACTCTCTTATTCCCAGAAGCTGCTGTTTTTTTTTTTTTGTTTTTTTTTTAATGCATCCCCTAATCCAGTTAGCTGGTTTTTTGCCACCATATTATACTGCTAATTCATGTTAACTCATTCAGTTCATTAAAGGACAAACTATTGTTTCACCAGGGCTTGACCACCTTGTAACTACTTAAATGTTTTCTTATGAGAATCCAATGCTTTGCCCTATAAGATCTTTTTTGGATAGCAACTGCTATCAATGTGTTACTATCATATGTCTTTGTATTTTCAGTACACTTGAAAAGAATTGTCATGCATGCATTTGTCCAACCACTGAAAAAAATGTTAACATCCAAGCATAAATCCCTAGGGCTCTTCACTGGACATCATCTACCAAACTGATTTGGAACCACAAGCCTTAACTTTTTCTGTTCAATCAATTTCTGAATTATCTAATTGTATTATCTTCTAATCCTTTTTTTTTTCCTCACACCAGTAATATGAGGTATTTTATCATATGCTTTTTAAAAATTAAATTACCATCCATCTATAAGTAGAGAACTGATGGACTCAGTTTGCAGATTGAAGTTTATTTTTTCTTTTTAATTTTCTTGGCTTTTTTTTTTTTTTTTTTTTTTTTTTTTTTTTTTTTTTTTTTTTTTTTTGGTCTTTCCATAATGTGGCTAATGTAGAAATATGTATTGCATGACTTCATTTGTATAATGAATAGCATATTTCTTGGGTGAGGTGAGTAAGGGAGATGTGGGAACGAAAAATAAAAAATTAAATTTCTTCCTTGTTCTTTTTGTTTATTGCCTAAACTTTAGGCATTTCTCTACTGACATAAATGGCCATAGGTTTTACTGCTGGTTACTGTTTTTGCTTCTGTCTCTTGTGATTGGTGTCTGAACTGCTGTTCTTCATTGTAGCTATTCTAGTATCTTGCTTGGTAGATACACTTTTTTGATTAGATATGGAAAATCCAGGCAAAAATGCTCAAAGCAGCCTTTGTTAGGTGTACTCCAGGGATGTGATGTCATGGTGCAGAAGTAAATTTCATTCTCAGACATTGACTTATAAATCAGTTTTTTACTTTCCAAATCAGTTTTTCTCTTCTGTATTCCTGGGTTTCAGTGACTAATTATAAGGAAGATACAACCTCTTTCCCTTCAATTTTTTTTTTTTTTTTTTTTTTTTTTTTTTTTTGTGGCTACATAGAAACACAATGGTGGATTCTGAAGTTCCAAAGAGAACTTCAAATTATTTAATTTCTCCTCAGTTTCAACTTTTGGCCCATTACTTCTATTTACTAATGCAATATGTTGAAGTGAATGCTAGAATGAAAAGATTTTTTTCCTGGGCCAGTTTTGTGGCAATGGAACATAATATATTCTGTCTCCTCCATTCCCATTTGTTGAAATCCATTGAATATTTACTTTTTACAATTCAATAGTTCTGTGATCCCATCAATGTGATCATTCCCTTCAGCAGTGCACATTTTAATCTATCTTGATTAAAATCTGCACAGAATTATAATAATTACTGACATTTATTTTATAATGTCCAGTGCCAGGCACTCTGCTTAGTGCTTTGCAAATACTGTCTTATTCATTTTACAGTTGAAAAAAACTAAGTAATCAGAAGTTAAATAACATAGCCAAAGTCACACAGCTAGGAAGTGTCTGGGGCTTGATTTTAACTCAGATCTTCCTGATTCCATGCCCCTTACTATCTACTTTGCCATCTGGTTGCTGAGAACAAATGTGATTTTGAGGGTCAAATGTGATTTAGAGGAGAGGAAAACGCAAGAAAGGAGAATTGGGAGAACTAAGCTCTAAACTCAGCCCTATTACTAGCTAGTAAGTTATTTAAAACTCTTGCTCAAATTTTCTTATCTGTTAAGGAAGGATATTACAGCAGATGATCTCTAAGGTCCTTTCCATCTTTAAAATACTGATTCTTTAATGTACCAGGTGGAAATAATTTAATGTAAGAACACAGGCAAACTTCTGTCTCATTACTAAGATGGTTGTTCAACATTTTAACTGGGGAAAAAAGATGAGCTACGGCATTCCTCTCTCCCATTCTTCCTGGGCTTTGGTATAAAGCCTAGATGTTTGAGGGCAAGGCTTGACCAGACTATTATGGTTTAGAATGATTTAATACTTGCCTTAAAAGTTGCTAACCCTTGAATAACCAAGGACAAGAAGCCTTAATATTCAAAGATCTTTTTAAGGAGACAGAATCATAGAATTTTAGAGTTGAAAGAGACTTTAGACATGATACCATCCTGTTGTTTCATTTTCTTTTTAAAAAATTCAGTGTATATCTTTTTATGAACTCCAGATTCTTTCTCCAGACCCTCCCTTTTACCCCATGAGATGACAAGAAATACAATACCTATTATACATATGAAGTCATGCACACATTTCCACATTAGCCACATCCCCCCCCCAAAAAAAAAAAAAAAAAGAAAGAAAAAAATACTTCAGTCTTTACTTAGACTCTAGCAATTTTCTCTCTCTGTAGCTGGATTTTTTTTTTTTTAAATCATGTCCTTTGGAATTGTTGTGGCTTATTATATTGATCAGAATAGTTGTCTTTTGTAGTTGATTTTGCTTAACAATATTGTTGTTACTATGTAAAATGTTCTCCTAGTTCTACTCTTTTCATTTTGCAATAATGTAAGTTCCCTGGTTTTTCTGAAACCATCCCTTTTTTTTTTTCTTATGGTACAGTAGTATTCTTTCATAATCATATATCACAAATTGTTTAACCATTCCCCTTGAGTTCCAATTCTTTGTTATCATAAAAAGAGCTGCTAAAAATTTGTGTGTTTGTGTGTATACACACACACATACACACACACACACACACACACACGTCCTTTTTCTTTGTCTCTTTGAGATACAATCCTAATAATGATATTGTTGGGTCAGTTTTAGAGACTTTTGAGCATAGTTCCAAATTGTACTCCAGAATGGTTGGACCAGTTCATAGTACTAATCAACAGTTTATTTGTGTTCCTATTTTTCCACATCTCCTCCAGCATATATCATATTCTTTTTTCTATCATGTTAACCAATCTGATGGGTATGATATCTCAGAGTTGTTTTACTTTGCTTTTCTCTCATTATTAACACATTATTTTCCAAAGGAGGAAATCAAAGTCTTGAGTTGGATAGTGATTTAAATCATAAAAAAACTGATGAATCTTTGTTAGCAAACTGGACCATAATACTTCGTTCCTAAGAGTTCTGTGTACAAGTTGATCATTTTGCAGTCAAGACTGGACTAAATTTTCTTCTCTGATATACCTGGGTAGTAGAAAGAGTGCTCAGTGCCTTTGGAGTCATAGGACTGCAGGCAAACAACAGCCTCTTGGGGTTTTAGTTACTGTCTCTGTCTTATAAGAGGATTGCACTGTGAGAGGTCCTTTCAGCCTTTCATCTCCTTATGCTCCTGTAAAATAGTAACCCCACCAGGTTGAAGAAAGTTAATGGAATTAAATAGTTTGAAGGTTTATTAAATGTTCTAGAAAGGAAATAGAATTCATCTTCCATAATGTCAGCTAATCTGTTAAAAGAACCTGATTTTTGCAACTGAAAAATTATGATGTTGATGGTTATGATGTCTCTGTATGATTCCTCCTCTTCCCTCTATTCTTCCCTTTCTTTGTGTTTATCTCTCCTTTCTCTCTTTCACAAAAATAACTCACATACACATAGAGAAAAATAATTTTAATTTTCATATTTACAACTAGTCAAAGCTCATAATCTTTTCCTCCCCCAACTCCGGCAAAAAAGAAGTCTCACTTTTGGTTGCATTCAGATTGTATTCCAAGATGGTTTCAAATTAATCCATGGAGTCTATTAAATATAAAAACCTATGATGGCTCTTCATTTGAATTAATCTGCTGACTGTATCTGCAGTCATCACTCTACTTCCAAACTGAGCCAGCTTCCTATCTTACGCAGATAAGCAGTTTTTACTTGACTGAATTTCAGCTGAACCAAGAGCAGTTGTCAGGACACATGATTAATGTGTGGGAAACGTGTTGCATAGACATAGAACTCATTTTCCTCTTCTTCCTGCTATGCTGTGCAGAATATAATCATTGTGACTGAATGAACTGTTTTTTCAAACTTGGGGGCATCATTTTATGGAATTAATATAGGAATATAAGAAAAAGGAAAGCTTCTTGTTTTCATATACCATGTATTCCTTAGATGAATAGTGTTAAGTAAAATACCTTTTAAGTGGCCATGACTCATAACAAGAATAATGACCAATAAGGTTTGGAAATGTCTTTTTAATGGGCTCTGTAGATTGTTTTGTATTGTCAGAGTCCCATAACTATGGGAAAGTTGGTGAAATAATTGTCTATGATGGGGAGGACCTCACATTCTCTAATGGGGTCCATTTCATGGTCAGTACAAGTACTAACTAATTAATGCCTGATGGTTTGCTAGTGATAATCCTTTCTCTTTACCAATTTTTAAACAAGATATTCTTAGCCTGGCATGTTTGAACTTTTTACAAGTTTTGATAGCCTTTTGAATTGTAGGTGTTTTATTTTATGCGCTTAAAATCATTATTCTGAGAAGGTGTTCATAGATTTCACCAGACAGCCAAGGAGGTCTGTGATACAAAAAAGGATAAGAAAGCTTTGCTCTGCAATGATCAGGGGATGTCAGGCTGCCAGGTGGTTCAGTGAATAGAATGCTGAGCTTAAAGTCAGGAAAGTGACCTCAGACACTTAATGGCTGTGTGACATAGTAAGTCACTTAACCTTTGTTTGTCTTAATTCATTGGAGAAGGAAATGGCAAACTACTCTGGTAACTTTGCCAAGAAAACCCCATACAGAATCAAGAAAAGAAAGACAGGACTGAATGACTAAAAATAAACAATAACAACTTCAGAAGACTCAGCTTTAAAAAGCAATCATTACTAAGAATGTAATGAAATTCTTTAATGGAAAGAATGATTCAGATTCTTCATAAAGCTATAGCTGTTGAGTAAAGCTTTGACACTATTGTGTTAGACACATTATTTCCTAGAGTTTAGAACAAGTAGTATTGGTCCATTTTAATTAACAGAGATTAGGCTTTACTTTCTGCCGTACTATTATCTGAAATTCTATTAAAGTTTTTTTTTAATTCTCCTTAAATGCAAGTAGCAAAACTGCCCTAAACAATCATTTCATAGTACTGCATTCAGTTCAATTTTAATTGACATTCTAATTCAGCTAATACTGTTTATTATGGAATAATCATAATATTGTACCATAATAACTTATTTTCTATAGTGCTTTAAGGTTTTATAAATCATTTTTTTTCCATAATCACGTTATAAGTGTGATCATTGTCCTAATTTTAACCGTGAGGTAACTGAGCTTTAAAGAATTTAAATTATTTGCCCAGATTAACCTAACTGGTTATGGATCAGAGCCTGAATTGGAACCAAATCTAGCTCTCTTTCCCTTGTATAACATTACATTTTCTAGGATCGTTACAATTTCTATTTATCTTTCCCCTCCATGTTTCATTGATGTCTCTTCTTTTATACATCATAGTAATTTCTCAGTGAGTCCTTTCTTGTGTCAAAGAAAACTATTATTCAGGAGGAACAGGGACAAGCATTTATTAATCATCTAGTATATGCCAGATATTGTACTTTACAATTACTGCCTCAAAGTTGGCTAATAAAACATCTGTTTCTGTTTCTACAATTCTCCATCTCTGCTGAGAGTAGGGAACTATGTTTTATTGTCTGTTCTTTAGAATAAAGATAGCCATTACAAGTATTATTGTTTTCATTTATATTATTAGTTATTGTGTACATTGTTTTCATGGTTCTATACTCTTTGCTTTGCATCATTTTATACAAGCCTTACTATGTTTTATTGGGGGTGGTCTTGAAGAATAACTATTTCACCAATACAGGAAGGATAGGCCCCAAGATCTGAAATGGTGCAGTCATTAAGTATGATGTATATTGAATTGAGTTTTAGCCGAGACACAAATAGCTTCATCTGTGACTAAGGATTTATACCAGGTCCCTAGGCTGAATGTAGACAAAAGTTACTAAAACTTTTGAAATAGGGTCCAACTATGGTCCGATGGTAAGAAAATAAACTGTGGGTCAAAAAATCAGGGGTCAAGGCTACATTTCACTTTTGACTATATATGATCTTTTTATTCTTTTCAAAGAAGTAACATTCTTTGAACTTCAGTTTCCTGATCTTTAAAATGGGGAGAAGCATTTGTAATCTTCACTTCCTAGTGATACTCAAAACAAAGTGACAGTTATAAAACTCTTGGCAACTGTGAAGTACCTATAAATGAGGTATTGGTTCATTGGTTTTGTCTTTGAAAACCAGATGTTTCTTTCATATCTTGCTTTAGTTGAGAGAGGAAAATGTATTGATCCATGGCTGGAGCAGGAATTCCTGAGGAGTCTTGAATATGCCAAAGAACAGATGTACTATAGTACAGATTCTTCTTAGTCCTAAGGAATCTCTCTAGGTAAATTTTGTAGATGCAAAAAAGCAGTCTTCCAGTACCGTAATAACAGTAGATATGGTCAGACAATGCAGATGTGTATTTTACAGTTTATTTTAAGAATATAATATTCTTTTCGTTAGGCCTCCAGTATTTCAGCAGCCTGTCATCTTTTTGGGTGCAGATGTCACTCACCCCCCAGCAGGAGATGGAAAAAAGCCTTCTATTGCCGCAGTAAGTCACTTATATTTTTTTCTTTTCACCTCTCAGTTAAAGAAATTTCCTTTAAAATCCTTGTACTACTTTTATTGTGTCTATTACATTGCTCTCTGAAAGATCAGAAAAAATAGAAACATCTATGATGAGAAAACTTTATTTTAATTTTTGAAAATTATTTTTAAACACTATCAATACATATTTTTCTTTATTAGCATATGCATGGATCAATACTTCTGTATAATTTTACTTTCCTTTCAGAAAGGACACTTTTTAATGATGTGACTGCTATTTAGACCAACATAGTTTTTGTAGTTTCATAATTTCTTTGCAGTGGGGACTAAGAAATTATATTTATTCATAAAGTGGATCATTATTAAATTACCGAAGTGTCAAAAGTTTCTCAGTAATGACCAATAAGAAATGGATGTGCCAGTGGATTGGATTAGCTGTCCACTAAATATCCTTCCAGTACCCAGATTCTCTGTTTTTATACTTTTACTGATCAAAAATCACAAACACACTATGTTACTTTGAAACTGACTCAATTTATGTATTTAGAAACGTGAATTGTTTCCCCAAACATGGAAGATTTCTAGTATGAGTTTTGACTCTACCCTGCCTGCCTCTTTTTTCTCCCTTTTTTTCCTTTTCTTCCTCCTTCCCTCCCTTCTTTACTCCTTTCCCTGAGGGTTAAGTGACTTGCCCAGGGTCACACAGCTCATAAGTATTTAGTATCTGAAGCTGGATTTAAACTCAGGCCCTCCTGACTCTAAGGTTATTGCTCTATTTATTGTGCCCTCTTGGTGCCCTTTTGTTTGATTTCTTTGGATTTTTAAAAAAATGTTATTTTTTTTCAAAAATTCAGTAGTATTGTATTTTCCAATTACATTTAAAGGCAGCTTTCAACATTTCATTTTTATAAGATTTTGAGTTCCAAATTTTCTTTTCTTCTTCCCTGCCTTATTTCCCACCTCCCCAAAACAGTAAGGTTATACATATACAATTATTTAAAACTTTTTCATATTAGTCATGTTGTGAAAGAAAAATCACATCAAAAGTGGAAAACCATGAGAGAGAAAGCAAACAAACAAAAATGGTTAAAATACTATGCTTCAATCTGCATTCAGTCTACATAATTCTCTTTTGATGAGGATGGCAGTTTCCATGCAAAATTTATTGGAATTATGTTAGATCACTGAATTGCTGAGAAGAGCTAAGTCTAACCTAGTTGGTCATCACACAATCGTGCTATTACCATATACAGTCTGTTTTTTATTTTGCTTACTTCACTTAGCATCATTTCTCGTAAGTCTTTCCAGGCTTTTCTGAAATCAGCCTGTTCACCATTTCTTATGGAACAATAATATTCCATTACATTCATTTATCATAATTTATTCGGTCATTCCCCAATTGATGGACAACTACTTGATTTCCAATTTTTTGCTACTACATTGTTGCACATATGGGTTCTTTACCCTCTTATATGACTTCTTTGGGATGTAGCCCTAGTAGTGAGAATGATGGATCAGAGTATGCCTAATGTTATAGCCCTTTGGGCATAGTTCCAAATTGTTCTCCAAAATGGCTACATCAACTTAACAATTCCACCAACAATGAATTACTATTCCAGTTTGCCCACATCCCCTCCAACATTCAGCATTATCTTTAGGACAATGGTAGTATCCAATTTATTAGACTATAATATGAGTGTGAATTATATATATTTTAAAATTAACACGTAACACAAAGCTCATAGGACAGATACTTCAGAGTATTCTACCAAGCCTAAAGTTTTATCATCTAACCATAAAAATCTCAAAGTTGGAAGATCCCTCAGAAGTCAGTTTCTCTAATTCGTATCTTAGTAATTTCTGCAACCTGCCTCTATCACAAATATCATCTAACCTCTATTTGAAGACCTGAAGTGATGGCAAGATAGGATAGATAACTAGGTAGTGAAGTAGAAGTTCAAATCTAGTTGTAGATGTGTACTAGTTTTATGGTCCTGGACAAGTTAAGTGACTTAACTTTCCTATTTGGCTTAGTTTTCTTATCTATAAAATGAGCTGGAGAAGACTGACAAATCACTGCAATGTTTTTGCCAGGAAAACCCCAAATGGAGTCACAAAGAGTTGGACACAGTTGAAAACAACTGAACAACAATAGGACAAAGCTTAGAAACAGTAATTTGGCCATGGGTTAGCCATTCAGTTTTGAGAGCAGAACTAGAACTAGCACCTTAATCTTAAAAATGCTTCTGGTTTCATTATACAATGCTGATTCTCTGACTGAGTCCTCATTTTATTTTATTTTTTGATAGGCAGAAATTTTGAAGATATATGGCTCAAAAATTATTGTTGTTATGTTTTGGGGCATTATAGTTAAATTCAGATTTTTGATAAAATGGGAAAAATATGATTTTAGCCTCCTTCCTGATTCAGTTATTCGAAATGGGTTTTTTAAATCTATTGGCATTATATTCATCTCAACATGAGCAATTTGAGCCTCAAACTTTTATTTTTTAACCTTGACTAATTGCTTTTTAATAGGCGCTAATGAGTTAACATTAACAGATTTTCTTTTTCAAGTTTGAATTTGGAGAATCTGATAAATGAGTCCTGTAGATTGTCTCATTATCACCTGGAAATAAGCCAAAAAAAAAAACAAAAACTGATTCAAACTGACTTTGGAAGATTTTTCTGAAAAGATGTAATTAAAACCCAAATTTTGTTGGGGAAGTTTTAGGTGAAAAGCAAAAGGCATATCTAAAAGTTGTTCTATTTCTCTGTATTTGTTGGTTATTACTTTGTATTATATAATAAGATTTTCTTTTTCCTGAACAGCTCTTAAAAATTAATAAATAGAAAGGTAGCATGTAAGCTTTGGGGTCAGGAAGACCTCGATTCAAGGACAGCCTCTGTTATATTTGCTGAATATGTGACCTAAATGGTGCTCTTAGGAAATTTAAGACTAGGCAACTTTTCTGCTTGAAATTATCAATAAATTGCTGGTTTCCATCATCAGAGGGAGTTTACTAATGAAATCACAAACACCTCCCCTCCCCTCACCTCATTCATTACTGCCTAAATGTAGTCAGCATGGAAGAAAAAGTAAATGGTCACTTTATAAGACTATGAGATTAGATTCTGACCCTCAAATATTCTTTATCCTTTCCCTCTGCCTGTGCTTAATAGCAAATAAAGCTCTCATCTTTCTGAAGTAGTTTATACAGATGTGCTCAAATACCTAAAAAAATTTCTTTCCCTTGCAACAATCTATCATTCTTGGAGGGTAGGGCACGGGAGCCCTGCTTGGGGGTCATAATTTATTACTTAGAGAAATCTCTCTGTTTTGGAATTTTCCTTTTAATTTAAAATTCAATGTGCAATGACAATAATCATGTGCACAATGAAATATGGAGTTCAAAAGCAAAGGTTAAGTTTTTCCATTGGTGGGGAAGCTGGCATAGATGATATCCAAGCCCCTTTCCAAAATTATGATCTAATGATTTCTTGTAAAATATGTGATGATAATCTTAAAATCATAAAGTTAGTCTCCTTTATTGGGATTTTTTTTTTTAATGGCAAGACAGTTTAAAGAAATCTGAATTCTTATTTTTCAATAGGTTGTAGGGAGCATGGATGCCCACCCCAATCGTTATTGTGCAACAGTGCGTGTTCAGCAACATCGGCAAGAGATCATCCAAGATTTGGCTGCAATGGTCCGAGAACTACTTATTCAGTTCTATAAATCAACACGCTTCAAACCAACTCGCATCATCTTCTATAGGGATGGTGTTTCTGAGGGACAATTTCAGCAGGTTGGGATAATTTTTCTTCTGCTCTCTTCCAATCTTCATTTTTTTCCATTGATTTTCATGACTGATTTGATAATAATTAGTGTAGTTTATGTTTGTCTTATTTTTATCATTATTACACATTTCTCTGTCACAAGGATTCTTATTCTTTTTTGTATCATAAACCCCTTTGGCAGTCTGTTAAAGACTATACTCCTTCTCAGAATAATGTCCTAAAGTGCATAAAATAAAATCAGCTAGATTACAAAGGAAAGCAATTATTTTGAAATATAGTCATCAAAATATTTTTAAACAAAGTTTATGGACACTGGGTTAAGAATCCCTCCTAGCATTTGAATGTTTGTAAAATGCTTTTCTCATCATGCTGTTAAGTTTTTATTATAGGTATTGTTGTCCCCATTCATTCTTGCTTAGAGATGCAGAAGTTACATGATTTCCCTGTGATCACAAGGCTTAGTAAATCATAGAACTGGAAATCATAGATAGTAATATTTCATTTCTCATTTACTCTTTTAGACTCTTTTCTTTGGAATCCAGGCAAACCAAGCCTGCTTACTTTAAGGTTTCTTCATCCTTCATAATATTCAACTTTATCTGTTATTTGGGACTACTGCTCCTGAGAGTACAGATAAGCCAATGGCCTTCACCCCTTCTCATTGATGATTGTTCTCATTCTTATACGAATTAAAGTTTTATAAGTTTTCTCTTCTTCCCCCCATGAGGGAGATATCATAAAAATATTCTAAATGAAAAAACTGAAGTAAAGAGTTTCTTCACCATTATGGCTGCTCTTCTAGATGCTGTCCAATGAATCCGTATCCTTCCTAAAATCTAATCTTTAGAACATAACTCAGACCATTAATGTTGATCACTACCTCTTTCTAAGCTTATAGGTTTAAATAGTTGTTGAAAAGTCATCACCCTGGAGCCAAACAAGTAAGGCATCTCTTCCAATATGCTATATAATGATTTCAGTTTTGGATATTTGGGATTTGAGATTGCATTAACATGCTGTCTCTAAAATTGGGGTAACAGAATCTGATCTAATGAGAGTCAGATGCAATCTTAATTTTAAGATCTCTCCTAAAAATGATAAGATTGGTGAATATTAAGAATTGCATTAGTTCAAGGCCCTTTCCATATTCTTTGTTGCCTCATTGCTTCACTTGTTTTAAAGCACTATTGGATGATTAATTTTAGAAAATTCCTGGTTTGAGATCCAAATAGAGATGTCTATATGACAATATTGAACTGTTGCTCTGGCAGAATTAGAGCTGAAAAAAATTTGAAATCCATTTGCATAAAGTTTGTATTTTTGACTCCATAGAAGCAAATGAAGTCACCAAGAAAGAGAATATCAAGAAGAAAGTAGAAACCAGGGAAAGAGAAAATATCTAGGAGGAAATAGTATCAGAAGGTTCGAGTAGGATGAGGACTGAGACAAGGCCATTGGATTTAATTATTTAAATAGCATTGGTAACCTTAGAGAGGGAATTCCCATGTTTTGAATAATCAGTCCAGCCCAGATATTCTCATATGTACTTTGTCCAATCAAAATGCCTTTTCTGTCTTTGTTCTCCCTCTATTACCAGTTATATCTCCCCTGTAAATATAACTTGAACTATGCTATTAGAAATTCCCAGTCAGGTAGTCCCATTGTCCTGAATAATGAAAAATGCTTTACTAGTCTTTGTAGCTCTTTGCCATTTTTCTTCTGTTTGTTGTCCTCCTATTTTTTTGCTCACAAATGTCTAGTAATGACTTTCATTGAAAATCTTATCAAGCTTTTTTTATTTTTAAGTTGGTTTATCCTTCATTGCTTCTCTGCTTCATAAGATAATGTTCCTCATAATCTTCACTATCTGACAGCAGTTTGTATTGTAAGCCATTGTTGCTTTTGGCTATACTTTCTGTCTGGCAAGTAAGCCATGTGTTTCTATTTGCTGACAAGGCACTTTCTGGTGGCAATGGATTTATTTTAAAACTTCAATATGAAATTATTATAATTTGTATTGATATTATTTCTATTATGCTTTTCCCATTTTTCATTGTCAGTTCTTTAATTCAAAATTGACTTCAGCTGTACAGCATAGTTTTGTTTTGTTTTTTAAGTTCAAATTAACATTATTAAAGGATTTAATATAGGTTCTAAGTCACTTTAAAAGCTCAGTAATTCCTATTTTTTTCTATTTTACTTAGGTTCTTCATCATGAGCTGTTGGCCATCCGAGAGGCATGTATTAAACTAGAAAAAGATTACCAGCCTGGAATTACATTTATCGTTGTTCAGAAAAGGCACCACACCAGGCTTTTCTGTACCGACAAAAATGAACGGGTAAGTTACCGCAGTCCATAAGTGAAGAATTGGTATCACTCCTGAGCTTACCATATAAGGATAGATCAGATTTTCCAAAAGTGTAAAACTTAGGAAATGTGAATCATCCATAATTTCATATAGTTTCCAGATTTTTTTAATATCTATCCTTCCCTTATCTTCAGTCTTAAAATTAATGGCACACAACACTTTTAACTCTGCTCTACCCTTAGTCTGTATACCACTTCTGCACAGAATGGACTCTTTTTTTTTTTCCTCCCTTATCACTGAAGCACAACTATTATCATAGGTTATTACTAAATGAGTTCTGTCATGAGTACTTGCCAAAAATCTCACCTTTAATAATTAGAGAGAATTGGGATGGGTTAGGATTCATCAGTTTTTGAATACCTGTTGAAGTAGAAGGCTAATGCTAATTTGTGTTGGATTTTTACGTATGTCTGAAAGCTTTCAAGGATCAACTAGGCCTACTGTTTCACAGGACTGTTAAATGATATAATTTAAATACTGATGCCAATTGTGTTCCATATCATCACTCTTATGGCTCACTATATGGGAACTCCTGGGTAAGCCTGTTGTTAATTACTTAATAAGTGCTATGTACTGACATTTCTATTAAAATGCTCTTTTGCTCTTTTATAATGTTTGCAGTATAGATCATTTCACAAGTGCCTATAAATCAGCTAAAAGCAGTTGATTGACTTAACAAAACTTGGCATTTAGGCAGAAAGGAGGAAATTTAGGTATTTAGGAGGAAAAGTTTCATAGTTATGATATTTACTATTCTAATGGTATAGTGGTTAGAACAATCAAATTTTAAGTTAAAAGGACTAGCTTTGAAACTTGGCTGTTTGATTAAGGAAACAAGCCACTTCATCTCTGTGCCTCGGTTTCTTCTGCCTTTATATGAGTCAAGTCCTTTGTCAGCTTTAATTGCAAACATGAATGTACTATTTCACATAAAATATTGCTGATATGAACTTTAATTTCAGATTTTTGGAGAAGCTTGTGATCTTTGAAAGTATTATTCAGTTACCTATGTAGAATCCAAACTATTCACTTCTTCCTATTTTAAGTCTGGGCCCAACTCATTATCTATTCACATTCGGTCCAGAGTTCTAGACCAGTTTATACAGCTGTCTTTCCAACTAGATATTGCAGTCTAAACAATAGGAGTTCTTCATTTACTTGATTTGTTCTTGTATGGATTTCTAGGCCAAACTCCCAAGTGACT
The DNA here is from genome assembly GCF_048593235.1 of Sminthopsis crassicaudata. Lineage (NCBI taxonomy): Eukaryota > Metazoa > Chordata > Mammalia > Dasyuromorphia > Dasyuridae > Sminthopsis > Sminthopsis crassicaudata. Next base: position 85,190,846 of record NC_133617.1, read on the forward strand.
TGGATTCTCATTTAGTGGCTTATGCAATGTTCCTAGCACTGCACATTGTCAGACTTAAAGAGGAACATCTGAAGAACCTTGCCATCTTTAGGGAATCCCTTTCCATTTGGATAGCTGGCATACTTTGTATTTAATACCTCATGTTATTAATATTAAAAATGAAAATTTAATGTGTTAGCATTGTCATTTTTATTATATTGTCAAAATCTAACCATGAACACTGTATATTCCTCTAGTTATTTAAGTTGGTTATTTCTTTAAAGAATACTTTGTAGCTTAATCTGTACAATATACAGCAGTTGGAGGTTTTGTGCAGAACAATATTTTAGGAAGGCACAATCTAATAATGATGTAATATATGGATTTGAGTAGTAAAATATTTTGAGGAAGATGCCCAAATCATAAAGCTATTGAAATATTTCAGGGATAGGCATATTTTGAAGGAATAATTGAACGCAACATTTTTTTTTTTTTTCTTTCTGAGGCTGGGGTTAAGTGACTTGCCCAGGGTCACACAGCTAGGAAGTGTTAAGTGTCGGAGGGCAGATTTGAACTCAGGTCCTCCTGAATTCAGTGCTGGTGCTCTCTCCACTGCGCCACCTGGCTGCCCCCAGAACACAACATTTTTACTATCTCAGTGGGGAGAAATAGGAAGGTTCTGAGGTGATAACAACATTTTGTACCACTCTCTGTACCTCAAGTTGAAAATTTTAAAATTTGAATCTAAATTAAAGTTTCTTTTAATTCCTCTCCTTGTATTTAACTTTTTTTTTTTTTTTTCATTTTTCTCTGCTTAAATAGGCTTGCTTGCCCATTATTATTGTTACTACATCAATAGTGTTGTAAGATCTTGAAAGAAATCTGTTCTTGTGTCATTATTTATCTTAAAAAGATATTAGGGGGTAGTTAATAAGTGTAGTGGATAGAGCACCAGCCCTGAAGTCAGGAAGACCTGAGTTCAAATTTGGCCTCAGTCACTTAACACTTCCTGTCTGTGTGACCCTGGGCAACTCGAGTAAACCCAATTGCCTCAGCAAAAAAAAAAAAAAGGTTATTAGGCATTGAGAGACCAAACAAGTTTGATATTTTTACATAGTTTTCCATCTTAAGGTAAGATTTTGTAATCCAGCATATCAAATTAAAAATTACCCTAATAATAGGATTGCTGCTGTGGATTGCTTAAGTATAAATTGTAGCATACAATAGTGTACTGAGCTTTTCTAAGAAATCCTAAAAAAAAAATAACTGTAATCAGAGTCTGCTTGGTTTTTGTTTGGAAGTTTTTAAAAGTAAAGTATTTGATATCAGAATTCATTATAATTTAGTATGTTCTAGAAGTTGTTTTTTAATGTATGATTTAACTATGTCCATTTGTATTATTTCATATTACTTACTCCTCTTTTACTATAGGTTGGAAAGAGCGGAAATATTCCAGCAGGGACAACAGTAGACACCAAAATTACCCACCCATCTGAATTTGACTTTTACCTGTGCAGCCACGCTGGTATTCAGGTAGGGCCAAACATTTCAGTGTGACCTGAAGACAGTTTAATCATGATCACTTATATATGGCAACTCTGGATTAATTGTAGAATTTCCTAGCCAAATGATTGTTGAATGTCTACACCATAAGAGAAATGGTTACAGATGTTATTTACATATTTTTTCTTCATTAGATTGTGAGTTCCTTCATTGGAGGTAGGTGCTATCTTTATATCCTCAGCATTTAGCACATTGTCTGGCATACATTAGGTAATTAATGTTTGGGACAGGTAGATGGTTCAGTGGGTAGAATGCTGGGTCTGAAGTCAGGAAAACCGAAGTTCATATATGACTTCAGATACTTCACTAGCTGTGTGACCCTTGACCCTGTTTGCCTCAGTTTCCTTGTCTGTAAAATGAAAGAGAAGTAAATGGCAAACCACTCCAGTTCTTTTTTCCAAGAAAACCCCAAAGAGTCCAATGCTACTGAAGGATCTTGTTTTTTGTTCAATCAGTTGTGTCCAGCTTTCCCCTGTGGATCCTAGCATGCTGGTACTATTCCTGGGATTTTCTTGAGAAAAATACTGATGTAATTTGCCATTGCCTTCTCCAGCTCATTTTACAGATGAAAAAAATTGAGGCAAACAGGATTTAGTGACTTGTCTAGGCTCTCACAGTTAGTGTCGATTCCATCTTTGAATTTAGGTTTTCTTGATTCCAGACCCAGGGTTTTAACCACTTAATAACCTGATCAAACTAATTGCTAAGTTTTCTCTAGATGCTCATTACCTCTTGTTTGGATATTATGATACGGAATTGTTAGTTCCTGTGTCTCTCCTCTCTTCTCCATCTGCTACATAATTCCAATACAATGATAGATTCAGTGTTATGCTAAGAGTTCTTTAAGCATTTGTCATCGAATCCTTCCAAGCTGATATTACCAAAACACAGATCCAGCCTTTTGTGTAAATAGATAAATACATGAATGGATAGATGGATGTCTCCTTATTGCCACTAGGAAAATATAAATTTCTCAGTTTGGCATTTAAAGCCTTTCACAGTCTGTTGCCCATATGCCTTTTCTAGTCTTTCTTCATATTACTCACCTTTACTTATACTATATTAATCTAACTAGCCTGCTAATTGCTCCTCATAGAGGATGTTCCATTTCCCACCTCCTACTTTTACATAAGTAATTCTCTATGTCTGGGATGTAATCTCTCTTCCCTTCTTCCTCATAGAATTCCCAGCCTCCTTCAAATTATAGTTCATGGACCACCTCTTAAATGAGGACTTTCCTACATATCTATGTCAAACCAGGTGTTAATACCCTCCTGCTCTTGAAAATACTTTGTATATATGTTTGTATTTATCTGTGTACAAATTATAGTCTCCTCTTTCCCACTGAACACAATGTAAATAAACTCTGAGGTCAGGGAGAGTTTCTTTTTTGGCTTTGCTTCATCAGTACCTAAAATAGTGTCTTCACAGAGTTGGCATTTAATAAATTTTATTTTCCCCCCCAATAAAGTAGGAGTCAAGATCTGTTTAGGAACTCAAAGATGGTATAAGTGGGTTAAGAGCAAAAGTTAAAAGTATGGAATTGCTCCTGTAGAAAAGGTAATTAAGGAAGAATACAAGGATTACTGTGCCACAATTAAAATGAGATAACATCTCAGTTTTTCCAGCTGTTCTCTAATGTACTTTGGGAGGAAGGAGCAGAGAAGATAGAATAAGGTGGGGTAGGGAGGTTGGAAGAAGAATGGTATTAAGCAGTATGATTGACAAAAGGACAAGGGACTTATAAATAATAGAAATTATAGAATTGTAGGACTCCATTGGTCCTGGATTCAGGAGGAATTGAGTTAGCCTCAGACACTTAAACACCTGTGTGACTCTGGACTTAAAACTATTGCCGCCCTCAAAAAATGTCTGAAATAAAATACATAGAATTGCAAAAATAGCAAATTAAGTTAACTTTCCATTATTAAAATATAAAAATAAGTTGCTGGACCCCAGGTTAAAAAAACAAACATGGAATGATGTTCACAGTAAAAGCATAGAATTTCTTTATAACTTGTAAAGCAAAAGGTTGGTAGATTAGATCGATGGATGGATGAGGTTGGACAAATTAAATTAGAGATCTTGATAGAGGAATTTCAGAATTGCACATTATACATACACGGTCCAATATTGCATGATAGTGAAATCAAGGAACATGTCCACCTTTATGGGTGAGTAGTATAGGACCCAGCTTCTTAAACTGTGGGTCCTAACTCCATATACGATCTCATAACTGAATTGAATGCAGAGTTCATGAAATCATGATTTATCAGTAAATATTTGATTTGTACCTATTCTATATGTCTATATGTAGGGGTTTCACGTAAAAAGGGGTTGCAAATATGAAATGTTTAAGGAGCCCTGATAATAAAGCATTAGTGTCAAACTCAAATGGAAATGGATTCCTGCCACCTCCTATTGACTTAAAAAATAAAAACAAAACAAAACACTAATATTATCTACATTGTACTTTTATTTATTTTGTTAAATATTTCCCATTTACATTTAATTTTTTTTTTAGTGCACTCAGGAATCTGTAGAGTGAGGGTGTATAATCTGGGAATTGAAACCGTTAATGAAGCCAGGGAGGGTAATTGAAGATGAAAAATTAACTTTTATATTGCGTCCCTATACATGAAGCTGGAATTGGGGAAGAAAGGAAGACCTAATCAGGTGCTGAATTTTTTGGTGAATAAGGAAGGAAACAATTATCTAGAATCCAATGGATCATTGCCTCAAAGATTTGAATCAGGTGATAAAGACTGGCTAATATAGATTGTATGAATCAGATGAATGCTTAAGTGGCTTTCCCCTCCAATTTCCACCACCCATTCAGCCTCCCCCCAAAAAGGAGGAAATAACAGTGAAGGAAGAAAGAATCTGCCCATTTGTTTTCTTGGCCTACTATATGATAACACTAAGGTAATTATTTCTTACCTAGACAATTGCTTTGTTTATTTTTAAACTGGAGTTTGACTTTATCTATTTTTATCTTTAGGGAACAAGCAGGCCTTCACACTATCATGTCCTTTGGGATGACAATCGTTTTTCTTCAGATGAACTACAAATTTTGACTTATCAACTGTGTCATACCTATGTGCGCTGTACACGCTCTGTGTCCATCCCTGCACCAGCCTACTATGCGCACCTGGTGGCCTTCAGGGCCAGATATCATTTGGTGGATAAAGAACATGACAGGTAAGTAGCATTCTCCTCCTCATTCAGTTAGCAGTATTCCAGGGCTATAAGCTATATGGTTGTTGTCAGAACCACTGGTTAAGCTATACAGTGAAGTAAGAAGTTCTAGGTGAAAACTGACTTTTCTTCATAAAAATGGCATTATTTTAAAACCATGATTTGCCATCTCCTCTTTGGATTGGCTGTTAATCACCTCCTAACACACAATCTTTCTCTCTCTCTCTCTCTCTCTCTCACACACACACACACCCCTACAAAATTAGGAGAAATAATTCAACTAATTTGAAAATGTCCTGAAAATCTTGTTAAAAGAAATGCTTTTTTAAAAACTGGGATTTTTTTTCCTTGGCTTGACAATTTTTTGTTCATATCAACAATTTGGGGTTAAGTGACTTGCCCAGAGTCACACAACTAGGAAGTGTTAAGTGTCTGAGGTCAGATTTGAACTCAGGTCCTCCTGACTTCAGGGCTTGTGTTCTATCCATTGCTCCACCTAGCTGCCCCCTTATCAACAATCTGAAGGATATGATCTAATAGAATAATTGGGTTTTTGAAAAATTAAATTGCAGTGCAGTGGGAAGAGCATTAGGAATCAAAGAGACTCAAATTCACATCCCAGCACTTATGGTTCCCATGTTGTATAAATAAAGTGGCAGGACTGGATGATCTTTTAGTTCTGACTTATTAGAATTATTCTCATTTGTTGTTGTTCAGTCATGTCCAAACTCTTTGTGACAGCAAAGATATTGGAGTTGTTTGCCTTTTTTTTCCACCTCATTTTACAGAGGAAACTTAGGCAAATGGGATTAAGTGACTTACTCAGGGTTACGTTATCTGAGACCAGATTTGAACTCAGGAAGACAAGTCTTTTAATTCTAGGTTTGGCACTCTATTCACTGTACCACTTATATACTCATAATAAACTTTAAAATAACTTTAAGTATCTTGAGCAAAAAACAATCTCCAGACTTAGCAAATTCAATTCAAATCTTTTGATATTCAGTATGTCATAATTTTAAGTTTTTCTTAAGCCTTAGTTTTAGCTAGATTTTTCTAATTTGATACCCTTATATCTGTATTAATTTTCTTGGCTACCGTACAACTAGATTGGGGGGGGTGTTTCTAGCTATGGATTTTGGAGGGATTTGGTTTTTTAGCTATTGTTATTGGGTTTTTTGTTTTGTTTATAGTGTGAGGTAGTGGTGAATGTCAAACTCAGAAGCCTACTTAATGACCAAACTTAAAATTGGGGAAATGTTTGACAAAATCATTAAAAATAAAATAGATAGTGTTAATTTATGGTTTTCTAAGTTAATATGCCGTCCACTAGGAATCTTTTTCTATTTTGAGTTTGACAGCCCAATTTTAGGAATTTCATTTTCTTAGCCACTCTGGCCTTGGAGTAGAGAATTCAAAATCATATAATAGAAGAGCAGAAAAGTATCTCAGAGGGCATCTAATCTAACCCTGCTTCAGTTTTCAAATAAAGGACTTGAAGCTTAGCAAGGTTAGCCGACTTAATTCAAGAAACAAATTTAATTTGTGGCAAAGTAAAGACTAGACCTAGACCCTAGGCTAAGTCATCTGTTATTTGTTTTTGTTACCACTATGGAAAATTCACTTTCCAAGTAGATTGAATGTTTGTTCATCTGTTTCCTCCCCTTTAGTGCCGAAGGAAGCCACACGTCTGGTCAGAGTAATGGCAGAGATCACCAAGCACTTGCGAAAGCAGTACAGGTTCATCAGGACACGCTGCGTACCATGTACTTTGCTTAACATGTTTTAGTGTTTAGCGATTTAGTACAGAGTTGGATTCACATGAGACCAGCTACACTCAGACCAACTGTTGCCCAGCCCTCCCATGACAGCCAGCAAGGAGCAGGATGCATCTAGGTTCTTTTCCATGTGCAAGAAAGAAAACCGTCCCTGCATTAAGACTTGGATTTTGAGCTGCAGACCTGTAAAACTCCCCTCCCCCTGCCCTCATCTTTCACTCCCACCCCTGCCACTGTTGGGAATGTGGTTTGCCAAAATCTATAGGCTGCTTTTTCAGAAAACAGACCCAAGTTTCCTAAAATTAATTCAAGAGCTATTATCTCAGGGCTTTAAAAACAAACAAACAAAAAAAAAAAAACCACACACAAACAGACTTTATTTTACCTGTCATTCAATTTACTTGTGAACAATCTAATGCACCACAAAATTGATGGAATTCAAAAGCTGTGACTTTCCTTAAAGAGTACAAAGGAACAAAAACACAGAACACTATTCTGGTTTTAAAGCCTTGGCTATTCCGTATGCATCCACTAATTTTATTTTCAAAGGCAAACTAGTTTGCTCCCATTGTAACTTATAACCAACTTTCTACTAAGCAAATGGCAGATTTATTTTCTGAGCTTTGTTCTCCAATGTCTCCTTTTCTCCTGCGTTATTGATATTTTTATTAGATTAAAACACAAAACTCTTGCCGGAAATAGGACATGTTGAAAACTTTTAAGAGGTCCGAACAATTGGCAGATAAGTGCCATTTTAATAAAATTTTATAGGAAAAAAGAAAAAAAGAAAAAAAGTACCGACAGCTAGTCATAGGATTTGTCCTCTAGGACTGTGATACTTACTTTCCAAAGTCTCTAAAGAATACGGGTCTGTGGTGATAAATACAGTACAATCCTTTTTCACTGTTAAGTCTTTAATGTAAAAAAAAAAAAAAAAAAGATTATATATGGTTAGCAGTATTAATGTGATAGGTTAGGCGCTGTTATTTTATTTGCCAAGGGGTGCTCCTCATATTTTCTGTTTAACATACATATCAAGAGCATTTTGGATTCTAGAAATGAAAACCACCACATCGTGTGGATATTAATGTTTGAGTACAGGAATATGCAATTGACTTTAATGTGACAGAGCTCAGAGAGGCATATAATTAGGTGGGTAGTTTAACCTGCAGTTCCAGAAATAACAAGTGTGCCCATAACACAGCAAGCGGTGTTTTTCCATGAACAGTTCTGATGGGCACGTGCCCTCCCTTCTCCATGGGTTTAAGCACAAAATGGAATTTATTTATTCTTTTGATTATTGGGAAGCCAAAAGATGTTGATGTTCAGGAAAGCAGTTTGGTTTTCTGGTTTTATTATGGAAGTGTCATGGAATCTATGCAGTAAAATATCTAGGAAATCATTGCCGTTTACTTGCGGAGAAAGATTAATCTCTCTGTTATGCATTAAGTCAATAGTAAGAGAGATTTGGCCATTCTCTGAAGAGAAGCATTAAAATTGATAAGTACGAGGCATTTATATTTCTGTCAGGGTTTGCACACTGGGGTCACTTGCATCTATTACATGTATAAACCATTGCACTAATAATATATCATGGACAATTTTGAGGGGATACAAACAAGAACACTGTTTTGTGCTGATTTGCTTTTTTTTTTCCTATGCTATATTTTAAAGCAACTGATCTATGTTAAATGTGTAGACGTAGGAGAAAAGTAATCTTTGCTTCTTCACCCATTAAGCTTTCTCATTTTGTTCTATCATTGAACCACATTTACCTCCAGCCAACATGGCAGGCAACCAGCTTATTTGGAGCTATGGACTGGACTGTGGTGTAGGCTCCTAAGTTCTCTATTTTTTTTTTTTTTTTAATGGCTATGAGTTTGGGGGATTTAACCACACTTCAAGTTATAATGAACACCTTGCCCATGTTATTTTGGCTGAAATAACAAATGGATGAGTGTTATTTACATATCTATGTATGTACGTGTGTATGTAGTACGTGTGTGCTTATCTTCTAATGGCATTAGTCTTATCTTGCTGTTTAAGTCATTCGCTGTATCATTTTCATTTTATAAAAAAAAATGTTGTAGAAGATTCTACAGGAAATGTTGCCATTCTCCTTCCCTTTTAATGGTGTGTGGCACTTTACCTATTTTCAGAGGGCTAAAAATTCATTCTTGGCTCAAGTTTTAATCTGAGTTAGAGCCTAAAGAGAAAATCCTTTCTTGTAACAAACTGATAGGAACCAAAATCAAATTAGTTCCATCCTTTTCTGAAAGTACCTGTGGGCTCTATTGAAGTTTATTAGGTTTAGGAAGAAACCTGCTTTTCGCATTGAACCACAAGGAAATTTTGAGGGAAATGGACAACAAAAAGGGCATGGGGGAATACCTTTCTAAGCTAGAAGTACATTTGTAATTACTAATCAAGTGCAGACTCATAGAGACTTCTTCTAGGATATTCCTGTCAATATTTCAAAGGGGATAATATTTTCTTAAAAGTGGGCCTAAAGGACTTTGAGAATTACTCTATAGGTCTGTGCTATATAACTGCTTTTGTAAGATTTTTAATATTCAAAGCATTAATAGACCAAAATATCTCCAGTATGTTTGTAATCCTTTGGTTTTACAAATTAGAATGGCTCTAACTAGTACAGTCTCTCAGGTAATAGTTTGTTTTGTAAAAGTTCACCAGTTAGGGGTTTTTTCAGGATAAGGGAGGGGATATAAAATTTTTAAAATAATTTCTCCTATAAATCATTAAGAAAAAAATTTCTCTAAACTAGTAATGAATTTCATGACTGTATATAGAATTTTTGGAGATGAAATTCAAAAGACTCTATTCACATAGTGGCCAAAAGGTATTCCTTTCCTAACAATTATTACTGGTAGTGTTTATACATAAAATGACCCCAAGATATTGTGAATAGGTGAACTGTGCTTTACCCAAAGTGGTGTTGCTAGTGAGCACACCCATCAATTTCCTTAAAGTGAATATCCCCTGTTCCCATCATTTGTGATTCTTTTTTCACTTAGCAGGATGCATCTCTCCCACCCCCATATCCCCATTCTGTCTTTGCTTTTTTGCCCTACCAGTCTCAAATAGGTGTACCTCACTTTAAGTAAAATGGGTATGTGAACAGTGATATAAAACCCCCATGTATATGTGTATATGTGTGTGTGAGTGCACACATGCACGCACACACACAAAAGATAAAGTTTATTTGATTGCTTTTAAAAAAGATTTCATAATAGAATTGTTTTTAATATTCACAATAAGATTCCTTTTAAACATTTGAAATGTTTTGGTTTACAAACATTCTTATTTACACACATTAATGATGGTGATACCTCACACTTATATAGTGCTTTACAGTTTACAGAAGTGCTTTCACAACCATCTCATTTGATCCTCATACAACCTAGTGAGATCAATATGGACAGGTATTATTGTATCCATATTACATATGAAGAAATCTGTATCTATAAAAAGCTGTGTTAAATGACTTGTCCAAGGTCACACAGCTAGTAGGTAGTAGAGCCAAACTTCAGGTCCAGATCTCCTGACTGTAGTGCTCTTTACAGGAATGTGTTCTTTCCTAATGCTGCCTACCACCTATAGTTAATGATCTGTAAACCAAGACTTAAGTAGACTTGGGAAACCTATAAAGGAGCCAGTTGGGAGTGAAGGGATGAGTTCTTTTGTCATGCAAAAATATCCCTTTTTTGTCTTTGGCAAGTCTGGATTTCCCTTGACTATATTTTATAAAGTTAAACTAACTTGGCATTTCAGGATTTTGAGTTTCTTTCTATCTAAAGGCATGGTTTTGCATGTGAAATTGTCATTTCATGGATGTGGTGTCTCCATTTTTCCATTAAAAATTACCTTGCCTTTTTATAGTTTTCCCAAACTCACTTTTGAGGGGAAACTCAAATCCCCCTTGGAAAGCAACTTTGCACCCACTCAGACCCACAAGGGCACCCAGAGCTAGTATCATTTATATCATTGCCTCAATGTGCACTTTGGTAATATGGCTTAAAATTATGACCATCTGAGCCCAACTGTGGCCAGTAATAATTACTAATGTTTACCCAAGCTTTTGAGTATTCATAACAAAAGACCTGTTGAACTTTGTTACCAGGTTTTTGTTGTTGTTTTTCTTTTTTTTTAATTAATTGCAAAAATTGCTATTTATTTCAATATAACACCTGTTTGATTTGACTAAAGGATCTACTCCATTTTACAGCACCTAAGTTATTTATAATATAAATTTTTTATCCCATATTTTATCTTAGCATGGGTCCTTTTAACTTCTAAGAAGGGAAATCCTGAGTGTAATTTTGCTAGGATAGAGTACAAAACAGACATGGAGTTGTATAATTTTTCATCAATCTGTAGTAATTTAAACTTTCCTTCTGAAATATTTGCCTGTGCTTGATCTTAGTAATGCTAAATTACACCAGCCCTTTTTCCAGTAGATTCAGTGTTACATTGAGTTTTTTAAGCATTTGTCATGTGTAGCATTGGAAAGAACCTGGGTCAATCTTTTTATTTGATAGATGAGAAAATGGCCTCAAAGTGGGAAATGATATGACCAAAGTTATGCTGTGAGTGAGAGGCAGAACCCGAAGAAGAACCCAGGTCTTCTGATTTTAGTTCCTTGTTTTTACTATTATATTAAGGAGGCTCAGTTAGATGTTATCTGGTGTTAAGCATCACATAACTTGTAATTTGATTTCTCACGTTATCATAGGATTTAGAGCTGGATGGAAACTTACAGATCATTTAGTCCAATTGCCTTCCTGTCTCTCCTCACTGCCCAGAATTCTATCAATGAAAAAAAAAAATCAAGACTTTGAGTTATGTGTGATTTCCCCCCCCCCTCCAACCCCCCCCCCCCTCTCTCCATGGTCACAGCAATAGCAAGTAGCAGAGCCAAAATTCAAGTCTAAGTTTTATCTCAAAATCCAGAATTTCTTCCTTCTCTCCTATTATATCATGCTATAATGACTAGGATCTCAACTCTTGTCATAGTTTCAGATCTCTTTAATGGTAGCAGTGGATTATTTAAATGGGCATTTCCCTGTATTTAGTATAATTCAGTTAGTGAGTATATGTGGAAAAGTTTGGTTACTGACTTAATACAGAGGGCCATTCTGGTGGCCTAGACAAGCCATAAGAAATTTTTATGTGATCTCTTCTGAACTATATCTTTCTCCCACAAGACAAGGAATGTACATCAAGTGAAAATTTCCTTCTCTTCAGGCTACTCCCTTTCAAAACACAACTTGCATTTATATTTAGGTACTTCCCAAAGCAAACTGCTCCCTAGTAATTTCACTGGCTGTTTAGGCTGGCATAACTTATTTTTTTCAATTTAAACAGTATGCGTCTGACTTTTATATTGTGGGTGTTTCTCCATGTGCCCCAAAATACACACATGCTGTCTGTTTTATAAGCAAACCTTCAACTCAAAATAATTGCACTGATTTTTTGAGAACTTCCTTTTTACTTGTGTCAGATCTTTGTCATCTGCTGTAGCTGTTTGAAAAAGATTGTATATAATGTTATGAATTGCAGAAATAGAAATGCTATCATTGATGTACTTTGTTTTTGTGATACTGCCACATTTACAGTATTAAGATGTTAGAACCGTGTGGGTTAAAATTCCTTTATTCTCTTTAATTTGTGTCTGATGACATTTCATGAAGGATGGATTTAGCTTGTTTCTTTAGAAAGATGTTTTTCAGTCTTGTTTCTAATACATCTCCATAAGTTTTCAAATTTTTTTAAAAAGATACTTTCTTTAGTATTATTTGTGGCTGTAAAACTTATTTTCTTTAAGCCACTTCAAGCACTTGGTCAAACTTTATAGGAAAGCAACGTTCACAAAAAGTTGGGCAGCTCTCTTTTACCTATTTTGAGTCAGTCAGAAGCAAAAGCTATGGGTTTGGCATTCTGTTTAAATTGATTTTTATTTAATCTGTAGGTGCTTGAGATCCCAGAATTACAGTATTGCTCATATATGGCATATGATTTGATAGTTACATATCTACTCTAGCTCTTAAGAGGTTAATTGATAAGCTTGTAGTTGTGTTGGAATGTCTCAGAAATCTAAATGGTTTCTGAATTCTAAATTTTTTATTTTTGCATATATTGATGTGACATAGACTCCGTTATGTTCTTTATAATTCTGCATCTTTGGGTATGTTTTTGCCATTTAATTGTCATAAATGAATGTATTGGTTTGGCCAAATCACTACAGTTGGTGGTTTCCAAATATCTCTTAGATAGAAAGCAGATGCAGATAAAGGCTACCTCTGACTTCTTAAATAAATTCATGAAAAATATAACAACACTGAAAACAGCCAAATTATTGCCTAAATAGACTGAATTGTGATCATTCAGTCCTGACTTGCAAACTTCTGTGCCATACTGTGACCTTTCAGTAAGCACTCATCTCTCTAGCTGCCTCAGAAAACAGGAATGAATAGTGTTGAAGCCTTTTCTGTCCAAGCTGTTTTCCCAGAAATCAGAGCAGCTGCCCTCAGAAGGCTGACACATTTGTTTGGATTCAGGCTTCTATGTGGCAATATTGTGAAACAGCCAGCACTCTCCTGATTGGGGTTCATTTTCCTGTTTCAAACACAAAAGCACTTTTTCTCTATTCCACACTTAAAGAGTAGGTTGACAATTATTCCCACCTTCAGTCATCCCTCACTACTTCTCTCCACCTATAGGTATACCTTCAAGTCAGATGTGTTTTTTAAAAAAAAAAAAAAATTAATAACTTAAAAAAAAACAGAAGATAAACAAATTGATTTTGCATGATAAAGTTTACCTTATTCCCTACTCAAAACAAATCAAAATTGTAGCAGCAAAAATCTTTTATTTTTCTGTCCTGGATCTGCTAAGAGACAGGGTTCTTTATTTAAAAGGATGAGGGTGAATGATGGGTAGTCAATATAGGGAAAGGCCTTTAGGGCCTTAGTTCAGATCTTGAAATATGAATGTACCCTAAAGGTGCTTTGAATGCTCAGAAACAAAACTATAGAAAGTCTGTGCTAATAGTATATATTCTTTTGTTTACAATAAATCTAAATAGGCTTCCTTTTGCTTAAACTCTTTTGCTGTCAGGAATATTCTCTTTTATGTGTGCATAGAATTCTAGCTTAGTTATTTTAGTAAGACTTCCTTCTTATAATCAGCTAAGCATAAAGTGGAATTTCATGATTTTCTCCTAATTTTTGGGATTGAGAATGATCATTTAAATGTTCCTGTTGTTGAGCAATCTCTTCATAAAGAAGTTTGTATGGCATGGCTCTAATCTAATGAAGGAAGAATAGAGAAAGCTCTTTTGTTTAAATGCTCAATTCTCTATTGACATTTTGGAAAAGAGTACCAAGTATACTCTTAGTTTAAATTACTTTCATAAAACCAATTCTTTTTTCAAGCTTTTATTGATCATTTTGGCCACACATGCACACATTTTAATCCTGAAAAAGATGTGTCTTGGGTATGTGTTTTTTAAATATAAAAGTATATTTATCTTTTATCTGTCTTAGAACATGGTGGTAGCACTATATTATATATAGATTATGATGTAAAGAATTTAGACTTTTTTATCATGGACCCCTGGGCTTTTCTCTTTAAGGCCTTTTTTGAGTTATCCATGTTAACATCTGTTCTCTTGTCTCTATGGCTTAAAAGGCCAAAGAGGTCTAGCTGATGATTTGTGGAGACAAATACTTTTCCTTGTTGAATAGGGATTTTTTTTCCAAATTCAGATGTCAACCTATTGCAAAGGTCTGCCTGTGGAAAGACCATTTATCAGAAACTCTGAAATTGGCCTTTCTCATTATTTATGTGTGAAATATTAGATTTCAATTTAATTCAGCATGTACAGGACACCTAATCAGTTGAACATTTTACCAAGCACTTACTATGTGCCAAGACCTTTGCATAAGGCCTTGTGCCCAGCACTGGGGATTATAATTATTTGTCCAGTATGTAAAGAATGCTGATTCATTTATTTGGCTATCAGTGTAACTGCACCTTAAAAGAAAATGGGGGTGAGTTTTAAGGGCTTTGGGTGGGGGGCAGAGTTAATATTTTGAATATTGTGTTCAGCTAATCAGAATCATTGCTTCAATGGGGTGGAAGGTGATCACCTCCTCCCAAGGCCTTAGATGAGTACCACTATCATTCCTCCTCTTTTCCACTTTGTGTTCTGAGATCTAACCTCAAAGTAAGATTCAAACCCTGAATTACTATGCTTTTCAAAGTTGGGCCCTTGATTTCCTTTCCACAAAAATTTAGGGGGGAAGAGGGCTATACACAGAGTGGGAAGCTATTGATATAATGTGTCAGGGTACAAAATGTTCAGCTCAAATTTCAAACTACTTGCTTCCTAGCCTTATAAAAATATGGTCCTACAGAGGCCCCAGGTCTGTGAATTCGGAATAATGCTAGCTGTTTCACAATTGTAATTCTCTGATGTTCTAGGTGCCTGCTTCTTTCAGTCCTTCTGACAAAGCCTAAGCTCAGTAGGTTTCTGGGACATTGCATGACCCATCTTTTAACCAGGTATTGACCAGTAATCATCAGTGAATTCATCTGCCGAACAACTAATGGTTGTTTTGTTCTGGTACCTAGATGAGTCATAGAAGAAGCAAATGAAACAATTATTTTTACATGAAGGGGCAGGTACATTACATTGAGTACAGAACAATAAGTCTGGAGTTAAAATCCTGCCTTCTACACTTATTATGCACCCAAATGACTGAGCAAGTTACTTAAAACTATGTATGAGCTTCTGGCAACTCTCTAGGACTTATATACTTAACTTTTGGTGGAGGTAGTGGAAATCACAAATCCTATAGATATTCTTGTTTATATATGTATATGTGTGTGTATATGTATATCTATGTATATATACATAGATATATATGTAGGAATCAACACACTCTCTTGTTGTCTTTGTAAAATGCTTCTGAAGACCTCAGCTGTAAGGTGCTATTTAAGTATGTACTAAATATTATTCTTTACTGTTTGGGGTTTAACTTAGTTATTGTTTATCTTGCTAATGGTGAATGTTTTTTAAATTACTTATTTACTTTAAGTGTGGCAGTGGTAACTGAGGAGTTCAGAAACAGCTCCGTTTTTTCACTTCTGAAATTGGAATTGTGTTTACTTTTAAAAATCAAGTATTAGCAAGTCCTTGGCTCTAGAGCTGATTAAAATTCAGAATTGACCAACTTAAATCTGGCTTAGTTCATTTTAAGGGAATAAAGTGTTTAGTTTGCTTATAAAAAGGACTAATGATGTTTATTCTTTTCTATCTTTTGCCTCTCCCCCCCACCTAAACCCCTCAACCCCAAAGGCCTTTTGGCTCCTAGACAGGAAGTCATTTGTTAATTAATTTCGTGACCCTTCTTTCTAAGCAGAATGTACAAGTAAGACCAAAAGCTTACAGGGCAGCTGATTGACTCTATACATAGCTCTCTTTATAGCAAGAGTTAGTATATGTATATATGAGTTTTGAGTCCTGGGTCTGTTAGGGAATTTTAGTATAGCTGAGGAAAGTATAAAGGGATAGTGTTTTATAATTAAAGAGGAAAATGGGTTTTTATGAAAAGCTATTATTTAAGTTTACAGTTAAGAGAATAATTATGTTTCTGTGCAACAAAGTGGTTAATTACTCATGCAAAAAAAAGAGAATGTAGTATTTTAAAATCCAGACTTTTCTTACCTCTAGTACACTTCAGGTTATTTAACTGACATGTACTGAGGGGTTTTAACCCTTAGTTTTAACAGGTTTTCTAGTTTTATTTTATTTTTATAAAATAATCTAAAAAGAACCAAAAATTAAACTCTTTCATATGTGGCTCTAATATCCCATCCCCCACACCACACCTTACTACCACCCAGGAAACATTTTAGACAACATTTTGAATCAAAATGTTTTCTCACCATTTAAGGTTTACTATTTTCTAAGAATAGAGCAGCTAAAAGGCCTCATTTCAAGTGGTACTAAATATATATGGATTAGTTTCTACCTGTTCTGTAGATCTGTATGAAGATGTTTTGTGCTTGCAATAGAGACCATACAGTGCTGTTTTGTAAAACTGACAGTTCTTATATAAATTGCTTTATTTATATGCGTTTGCTTTCATGTATAATTTTCATTTACTACATGGATTGTAAAAGTTAAGTGTAGCATATTACAGTACATGTTAAATAGAATTGAGACTTCATGTAGTTGAATACATTGTATGTATCCTAAACATGTTAAATGCTTGCATGATGCTTATGTGGTGACCCCACTTTAAATTAAGCCTTAATATGATGTTAAGTTTGTAAGCTTCAGAGTATGCAAAAATACTACAATGAGGGAATTAGTCTGTTCAAACCAAGAAGATACACAGTAATTCAGAGAGGCTTCTCACCTGAGATAAAAAGGGAAATGTGTAGGCCTAGAGCTTTCTATCTACACTGTGACTGACCTAGCTAGCTACTAGCTATTGTTGTCCTTAGATCTGTGTAAAATGGGCCATTGTGCATTTCTATGGCAGTCAAATAGAATGTCATGTTCTGAAAATTCTTGGAATTTTTTCAGGGTTTTTCTTCCTTTTGGTCTTATTTTGCTTTAGTCTTTAATTTTTCCATTCAAAGATTTATTTATGCCTAAAGTTTTGATGTATAAACCCTTTCTGAAAACCTGCTCAAGTTCTAAGCTTTCTTCATGTAGTGCCATCTGTCATCACTTCTACGTACAATTTTACACTGAATTTTTTTTTTTTTTTTTTAAATAAAACATTTTCAACTTGAGGTAAACTAAGTGGAGGGGACCCAGCTTTCTTTCCAATGTGGATCTACCTCAGTTAAACAGTTGGGTGCTATTTAAGAAGTGTGGCAATGAGATTGGAAAAAGTGACCAAACAGTAAGGTATGACTGTGCATATACATCTTGACAGTTCTCTGGAAGCCAGACTTTCTGTTTAATAACTATCTCATGTTTGAGTTCTCTGTTCTTTGTGCCTTTTGGTTTGAGTCCCAATGCTTTTTTCAAAATCAACATAAAAAATAAACTTATTGCCAGTGAGGGAAAACAAGCCAAACTGGCTGCAACATTTAGCTATTTTTTTCCCTATCCAAACAGTAGATTTTTTTATACAAAGAAAAAAGGTCAAGAAGCAAAATTTGCATTTCTCAGACAATAAAATCCCCAACTCTTCTATGCATATGTGTAAGCAAACTTTTGGTTTTGATTAATGTAGAGGTTTAAAAAAAAAAAATGAGATCATCTGACCAGATACAAATGTCAACCTCTTACTCTGGTAGACCTTACAAGAGCCCTTATTTAAGGAGTAATATATAGCCTGATGAAGTTTTTTCTCTCCCATTCTTGCCCTCTGGAAGCTTTAATAAATAGTTAGGCCCAGGGAAGTTCAAATGACTTGATCAAGATTATACAGATGAAAAGTGGGGAACCTGAAATTTGAATCCAGTTTCTTAATTCTTAATCCAGTGCTTTTTGTCTGAGAGGCAGGGGGCCTAATTAAAAATGGGGTATACTGGCTCTAGGTAACTAGCAACATCTAAGAGTTGGCATGTGTGTATATGTATATATGTAAGGAAAGGTGAGAATAAAATGTAAGGGAGAATAATTTTCCACATTTTTATATTCAGCAGTCTACAACTCTACTTTTTTTCTATAAGGTATATCTTTTTTACTTAATTCTTTTGGGGAAAAACTTTTAAGTTGTACTATACAATCTATCTTCACTTTTACTAATTTGACTTTATACCAGTAACAAATCCATAGTAGGAAACTTTCCTGTAGTGGTTAGTTTTACAGTTTTTAAAAGGTCTACATCAGAGTTGTAAGAGAACCGACATTCCTTAGTGGCAGAACTTTATAAGGTTCTATAAGGCTTTTTGCTGCAGAGACTCAGTGGGTCAATTCCTCTGTTAGTGTTTTTATAAAGAAAAAAAAAAAACTCCATCAGGTCTATACTTAAGCTATATTTTGTAAAGAGTAAATCATCCTTTAATATGCTGCGTGTAAATGATCAGCATTGTTGCACTTTCTCAGTAATAATGTATGCCCTACAATTGGCTCCTAGACAAGGACTTTAAAATTAACTTGTTTTGTGTGTTTGTGTGTGTGTGTGTGTGTGTGTGTGTGTTGTGTGCCTGTGTGTATGTGTGTTTTTTAACATAACAGTAGTACTTTGGGGCAGATGATAAAATTTATAGGTACCTCAAGAAATTAAGAGCCTGAATATGCTGCATTTTGTTTCTTTCACTTTTACATGTAGCAATGTGTTCGCTTTCATTACCTTGTTTAGTCTATGAATTGCTAACTGTATTGCTTCTAGGATCCCCAGAGGATGTTGCAAGGCTTTTTAAAAGTTCATCTTGCAGGTTGTAGTATCCTTTTTATTCAAATGCAGTTGCTGGTTCAAAGATGTCACCCTGCATTGTATAGTGTAGAAAAAAAAGTTTCACATAAAAGGACTTGAGCAAAAGGATACTACATTTATAAACAGACAATAATGTTCCTAATCCCTTCTGCTCATGCTGCTTTCTTGATTCTTTTCTCAATATCATCAAGAGGTTGGTAGCTGGTTTCTAAATTCAAAAATTAAAAATCATGACTATTTTGATACATATACACTCTACCACACACAAACATACACGAATCATATAGCTCAAAGTTTGAAAAGAGCCTTTGCAAAACTCCAATTTGAGCAAGTAGCCCCAAAGGTCAATGCTGCCATTAGATTGCCTCATCAGCCTAGTTAATCTAAAGACCTAGTTTCCTATGTAGTCCTCCTTCAACTGTGTTCCATTGAATTCAACCAATGTTTTAAGTGTCTATCATGTGCAAAGCATTGCGCTAGACGCTGGGGATATAAAAACAAAACAAAACCCCCAGTTCCTGCCCTGAAGGAGCTTACACTTTACTTCCCCTGCATTTCTTAGTCCCTTGCCTCCAAACTCACCCCAAGAAAAAGTGAATCCAAAATAAGTAGAGATGGGGAATTGTCTGGTTTGAGAAAAGAGAAACTGGTGAAGAAAGCTCTAAGGCTGTGAAATTGAGCATCTATTGTCATGTTTAAGCTTTGATGGGTCCTTTCAAGCTTGTTTTTTGCTTCCTAGGTTAAATAGTTTGCACTACTTTTGCAATAAATTCTTGGAAAAACTAACAGTTACTTTGTTTTGTTTCTTACTGTGTGTGTGTATATATAAACTAATCCTAAAAGTTAGCATAGTGTTTTTTTTTCCCACCTCCGTACATAATTCTTAATATGCGCAGAATGCTGTAAATCTGATAAAAATATGATGTGAATGATATTTTATAAAGTTATTTTGTATGGTGTCAATTTTGTTTTGCCTCATAGTACGTCAGCAAAAAATAAAACTCCTCATATTTACGACTATTTGTTCGAAAGATCCTGAATTATTCAAATATTAAATTTCTATCTAAAGTTTTAAAACCATGGATTATCAGTATAGTTAACTAGTCTGCTATTTCCCAATTCATATTTTGCACACTTAAAACTTGTTGATATGTCTTAAATCTTTTACTCAAACTAAAATTGTTTTTTACCATAAAATTGGCCAATATTGGGCGGGGGGGGCAACGAGTACAATTTTATTAAGTTTTAATTCTAGTATAAGCCAGAATAGATAAGCCTTAATAGAACAGGCTGCAATTTAGAGTCTTGTAGATGCAAAAAGGACATTGGTAAGGTCCATACTTTGGTCCTAGCATTATGGATGAAAATAGGCATGAGAACAGGAAACAAGGTCCTGCTTTCAAAGAATTTCCATTTTAAGAGGAGAAATTAGGTTTCAGTTGCAAGTTGCAGGAAAGGCCAAGCAGTCCTTAGGATGTAGCAGCAAAGAGATATAATGTATCTAAAGTATTCTTTACACTGGTAAAAATCATATGCTGAATCTAATACTGAATCATTTGGTAATATCAAGGATTTTGATGACAAGAATTTTCTGGGCCTTCAGAAGCAGTTGCCAAGTCACAATCCACAAGGCTTGAATCCCTGGCTAACGACTAGAGGGTGAGGACAGAATGAGGATACAGTGGAAGCCAGGTTCATAGTCAGGGGGCTATAACTATTCCCAGGGCTCTTGAGCTGTCTCTAGGTATGATTATTCTGACTTCGATTAAAATGAGGAGATCCATTGATAAAGACATCATCTAGAGTGGTTTTAAGTCTGAATTTAACTAGATGTATGGCTAAAGTGCCTATTATGTGCCAGGTACTATGATGATAAGTGCAGTCTTAACAGTCTGGCATCTGAGCACATGGAATGATAAAGTCCACAAAAACCATCACAAGGGAAATAACTCAAAACATTCCCTATTGATTACAGGTTCATATTGTTATCTTTTATAATATAGTATGTAACTAATTAAAGCTGATAGGTGATCATTGTGATACTTAAATTTAGTTTGCTATATAATTTCACATCAACTAGTAATTTTCATCAGTTGTGAAGCTAAGACATATATACACACAAAAAAAAAAAAAAAATAGCCTGTGATGTGATTCAAACAAACAGCACTGCACAATTTAAGAGGAAGAAGTAACTATTCACTGAAACAGAAGGTAAGATCCAAGGTTTAAAAAAAAAAAAAGTAGCTAATAGTAGTTCCCATAAGATTTGGGGATATTCCTGACTGAAAACTTCATCAGTAGTATCAATACTGTGAAGGTCAATGGAATGGGGAAAAAGTGCTTTTTTATCAATTTTGTTGGGCCAGTTATTTAACCTCTGTTTTCCTCAGTTAATGGGGATAATAAATAGCATCTACTTATTAAGATTATTGTGCAGATGAATTGAGATGTTTGTACAGTGCTTGGTACAGTATAGTATGTGCTGTACAAACAAGTTATTGCTATGTGCCAAGTCCTATGCTGAGTGTTAAAGGTACAAAGAAAAAGCTCTCAAGAAGCTCACATTCTACATACATATATAGAGATTCTACTACAGAGACTTAGGGGTCCTTGGAGTGCACTAATCACTCTTCCTTGATATACTCTTTCCTCCTCTTTCACTGCTCCTCAGGCTTTGCTAGATCTTCCTGATCACACTCTAAATGTGTTCCTCTGCATTCTGTCCTGGCCCTTCTCTTCTGCCTTCCATACTACCTCACTTGGTAATTGCATTACCTGCCATGGATTAAATTACCATCTCAGTGCTGCTGATTCTTGAATCCACCTATCCTACCCTAATCTCTTCTTGATCTACAATCTGGAATCTCCTGCTGACATTCAGAAATCTCAAATTGGATGTCCATTAGATAGCTTAAACTAACTCAGTATGTACAAAACAGAATTCATTTGTCTTTCCCCCTAGCGCCCCCCCCCCCCAGTATCTCCCGTTATTATAGAGAGTAACACTATTCTCTTAGTCCCTCAGACTCCCAACCAAGGACTATTTCTCTTCCTCCAAATGCAATCTATTGCCAAAGCCTGTCCATTTCACCTTTGCAACATCTCTCCAATATGTCCCCTCCTCCTTTGACACTTGTCACCACTCTGAAATTGGTTCTAATCACTTCACACATTGATTAGTGACATTACCTACTGGTGAATCTGCCTACCTATTTCAATCCACGTTCTTTTCAGACACTAAAGTGATTTTCCCAAAACACACGTCCAAGCCCCCTATTCAGTAAACCCCAGTGATTTCCTATTCTATTTTTTAAAAATTAATTAATTTATTTATTGAGGCTGGGGTTAAGTGACTTGCCCAGGGTCACACAGCTAGGAAGTATTAAGTGTCTGAGACCAAATTTGAACTCAGGTCCTCCTAAATTTAGGGCTGGTGCTCTATCCACTGTGCCACCTAGCTGCCCCCTACTTCTAAAACCCAACACAAAATGTTCTGTTTGGCATCCAAAGCCCTAGCCCCCTCCTACCTTTCCAGTTATTTTATATCTTACTTCCCGCCATTAACTCTTCAACCCACTGACACTGGCTTCTTGGTGTTCTATGAACAAAATACTCCATCTTAGGCATGTTCTCCCTCCTCTGCTCCAATTGTTGGCCTCCCGTGGCTTCCTTTAAGTCACAATTAAAACCCCTTCTTTTACAGGAAGATTTTCCCAATCCCTCTTAATGCCAATGTCTTCCCTCAAATACTTATTTTGTATATAACTTGCTGAATACATGGAGTCAATAGCACATAACAATATGAGTTCAGAGGATATAAAGGCAAAAATGAACATGGGATAGTCCAGGATTTTTATGTCATTACTATCAATATTTACAATATAGTTGACATAGTCTCCTTGTGGTCCGAATTCAGAAGATCATATTTAGAATGATTTACCAGTTTCAAGCAGGGTTCTGCTTGAATTTCATTTTAATAAAATATGTCAGGAGGGCAACCAGGAAGCCCTTCTTGCTTGAGCCAACCCTTCTTTTTTGTCCCCTTTGCCCCATTTTTTTCCAGCAAATTGTCCCCAGAAACATCTTTTTTCCTTATCTTCACTTTCTTGATTAGTTCTTTTTAAGACAACTACAAACACATTGATGTTTCCCCCATTTTCTTAAACATCAGCAGCCATCTAGTACAATGCATAGCTGAGAGGATTTCCCATTATAAACATCCTGACAAATGGACATCCATCCTTTACTTGAAGCCTTGTCATGAGAGAAAATCTATATAACCTCTTGAAGTGAACCAATGCTCGAAATATTAACAAGTTTTTCCTGATATTAAGCCTACTTATCTCTGTGCAACTTCTGTGCTGCTCCAGGTTCTTTCATCTGAAGTCAAACAGAAGAATGCCAAATCTAATCTCTCTTGCACGTAAAAAGTGTTTAAATACTTGAAGATAGTTCTCATTCTGCATATATGAGTCCATCATTTCTCTTTGTCAGGAAAAAGTTTGCATGGTTCATCTGGAATCATGAGTTTGGGAATTTTTGCTATTTCTCAATTCTACATTTAGGATTCTCTAAAAGTGAGCCTTCTTAAAAAAAAAATAAAAAATCAAATGAAGCAAGTTAAAACAGTAGTCCGGGGCTGATCTGATTTTTGGACTATTTTATTGGAAGAAATATGTACAATTTTTTTTTTTTAAAATACAGAATCAAAAAATCTTTTATGGTAAAAAAAATAAGCACTCTTTTATCAAACAGTAAAAATTGCTTGCTATACAGAAATTAATATGTAATATACTATGTACTACATATTTAACTGAAAATAAACTACATATTCAATTGAAAATTAATATGGTCCCCAAAAGAAATAATTTCATAATATACATATATTAATTTACATTTGCTATCGCTAGAACTTAAATCTACATCAATTAATGAAAAACATTTCATGTTTGTTTCCCTGAAGAGTGTAGTTCAACATCAAATAAGATAAACAAGACATCAGAATAAATATACAGCTTAGTGATACCCTGAAAAGTAATGCATATTAGAGGCTTTCATTTTACTTATTCTTCTGGCTAAAGTGGATAGATGGATTGGATAAAATATAATACCCTAAAAATAATATGATCTAGTAGGAGTCACAGAAAAGTTATAGGGATAAAATTTAATAGCTCTGTATTTAGTTTAGGAGAAAGGGAACCAAGTGCAGAAGTAGTGCTGGTGGCACAATTTAGGCTAATTATTAAGTGTTAATTTTTGTTTTAAGATTCAGCTTCTTCATCCTCACTGTCATCATCTTCATCTTCCTCATCATCATTATCATCGTCATCATCATCTTCCTCTCCTTCCCCTTTCTCTTCTTTAAGCATTTTCAGGTATTTGCTGGCTAAAATCTTCTTTGGTAATATATCTTAAAGAAAAATTGTGATATCAGCACAAATGCAAATTTCAAAGACTATCAACTCCTGCTAAAAATGCCCATTTCTATCATCTTATAAAGAGGGAAAGAATTTAGTGTAAGCATTTGGAAAACATAAGAAAAACAAATATTAAAAGATATACCTATCATTGATGGCAGACTATACTGAATGCCTAAGCAAGCTACTCTTCACTAATTTTAAAACAACTCTAACAGTGGAAACAAAATTAAAACATTTTTAACGTATGATGCCATCCAATAACAAAAGGCAAGACTTTTGCTTTTTTTAGGGCTACAAAGACAAGTTTTGCTCTTTGTTGTGTAGGGACTGAATTCCCTGATCTAATGAAATAACCTGCTATGCTTGCCAAACCTGCCGAGTATTCATCTACCTGCATACATGCTTGTGGCAATCTCAATCAGGGAAGGTTCTACTTTCATGACTGCTATATGAAACTCAAACTGTAAATTACTACACATGTTTATAGTCTGCTTCAAAAGCTAAATACCTGCAAGAAATTGAAAGGTTTCCGATTCTTCTGCAGTATTTGATAAGTCACTGTAAATAAGTGCTTTCTTCTCTTTTCCACTGCCATGTTTATAGGAATAGGTGGCTAGATACTGAACAAAGAGTTCCTACAAGATGGGAAAAAGATAAAAATTCAGTAAACATTCTGGTACTTTCCATTAGTGCTTATCTTAAATTTACATTAAGTTTAGAAAATTTCAATTTCAAATTATATTATAGTCTTTAATATCACTACAAGAGGTACATAGACATACAAGTTATCAGTTTAATGTTTTAAGAAGTGTAGCAATTGGTCATTCCACAAAAAATTTATTTTAGATTTAGTAGTTTTATCAATTCTTATCAACGATTGAGCAAATATTGGACAATGAATAGAATTCAGCCAATGATCAATTACATATGGTAATGGAGGAGAAAAGTAATGTAAGTTATCCCCAAAAAGTCACAATTGGCTCTAGAAATGCAATTTTTTTTACCTTCCATTTGAAAATGGGTATATCTGAAGTTCTGGTAATTCACACCACTGCAAACCAGATAATGAAGCCAATGAGTTGGGAGTTGTAAAGCTGGCCAGACTTCTTTCTCCCAGCTCAACTCCTCCATGCTGAGGATAGACAAAAATATCTCTTAAACTGATGCAAAGCACCAGCCTGAACTGTGCTGCATGCACGCCCCCAAAGTGTGGCTTGTCTAGCCCATGCTTTCTCAGGCAAGGAGGTAATTAAGGAGGTTTGTGCTTTAAGATCTAGTAGCCTAATAATAGGAAGGACCCTCAAAGCTCCCCTGTCTTGCAGTTGCTGCTGGATTGAGGAGTTATTAGTGAAAGAGCTGGAAAAAGTCTCCAGCCCAAACCTTCCTGGTAAGGCCTTAAAGAATAAGGTGATTAAACTCTATGACTGTCTTGAGAAATGGCAGCAAAAGGACAAAATTAAATAGGAACCATTAGCAATGACAGGCTCCAACAAGCTCCAACGGAGAATACCACAAGTCGACTAAGAATCCATTTGGAAATACTTTAGTTTAGGGAGAAAAAAAAAAGATACTGTGTCAACAAGCATAAAATATTGAGAAGCCTACATTAATTCAACACCTGTCCAGCACTTAGTGTTGAGTTTTCAAACCCACTAAAAGGAATGAGTTCAGAGTAGAAAAAGTGATCATTAAAGCTGAGATACATTTTAAGGGAGAGTAAAGCTTATAGTGATTAGCCAAACGCATTAAGCAACCACTCATACCAAGTTCCTACAATTGTTTCTGCTCTTTGTAAACTCAGAAAAGAAAATTACAGCGAGAGAGACTCTTAAATCTACTGATTGCTAGCCACTGACATAAGTTAATATGGGATGTTGCAGAGTAAAATGAGATTTTTTTTTTGAGGCTGGGGTTAAGTGACTTGCCCAGGGTCACACAGCTAGGAAGTGTTAAGTGTCTGAGACCAGATTTGAACGGGGGTCCTCCTGAGTTCAGGGCTGGTGCTCTATCCACTGCGCCCCCTAGCTGCCTCCCCTATAATGAGATTTTTTTTTTCTGAAGCTATAGCGGTTAAGTGACTTGCCCAGGGTCACACTTCCTAGCTGTGTCGGAGGTCTGATTCGAACGCGGGTCCTCCTGACTTCAGCGCTGGTGCTCTACCCACTGCGCCCCCTAGCTGCTCCCCTATAATGAGATTTTTAAGGTAAGCCTGAGGTAAATCTCTGCAAGTAAATATAAGGATAGAATTGCCAGTAAGAGTGTGGATTTCAAATATAAATAGTCCCCGGGTACCCGTATGTACCTTAGTTCCCTCATTTCTAAAATGGGAATAACTACCTGAGTGGTCGTGAGAATAAAATTACACAATATTTGTATAGCGCCTCTCTATTCCATCCATAAGGCCCACTATGCCCAAAATCATGGGAATGCATTCTTTTCCTCGACATTTCAGATTGCTTCTCTAGATCCCTTCCGTTCTGACGAGTGCTTTGGAATAGAATTTCTAGAGAAGACACTGCACAGCTGCGATGGGTCACGCTGCATTTGGCCAAGGGCACTTCCAAAGAGACCTTAAACTTGAGGTCTGTAACTCGTGGATTAATGCCGGGTCAATGTTCTGAAAACCCCATCATCCTCCGCAATGCCCCTTGCTAACTCGTGTCCGTCTGCCTGAGGGCCTTATGCTCACGACGACCTTACTCTCCGTCCCTCCGGCTGTAATCGGCCCTCTTCTGACTTGGCGGTGTAAAGAGAACCGATAACCTAACTCTGTACTGAATGGTTTCCCTCCGACATGCTGGGAAAGATTCTGAGCCCGACCCTGTCCCGGCTAGCTGCTCATTCCCCTACGTTTTTCCTCCCGGGGTCGGGGGTCGGGGGCTGCTCCACGCCGGTCCCCGGCACCCAAGCAGAGCCAACAGATGACTAACAACTGCGGGGACCGCCACGAGCTAGGACGCCCCGCCAAGGCTCCGACCGAGCCGAGTCTCGGTGGAGGTACTTTTTTTTCCTCCCCCTAAATTTTTTTTTTTTTTTTTTTTTTTTAAAGCACGTCCTTCCTGGACTCTTCGAAAGACCTCTAGAGGCCAGAGAGCCAGAAGCATGGGCTAGGCTAGTGCTCGCGCTCGTGCTCGCGCTAGGCCAGGCAGTGCGTGCGCGCGGGGGCAGCACGCGAGGCGCGGCCGTTGGGGGGGGGGAGGGAGCCCGGACACCGCCTCCTTTCCCCTTTCCTCCTCGCTTCCCCTTTCCTCCTCGCTTCCCCTTTTCCCTCCTCCTACTCACCGTGGCTTTGGCCGTGAGCACCAGTGCCTCCTGATTGATGCTGGATACCTCTGGGGAGCTCTTCATGATCACCCGAATGCGAGACAAGGGCAGCGAAATCAGCCTCTGGTCGCTGCATTTCTCTTTGCCGCCAAACCCGTCCGCCATCTTGCCGCCCCCGACTCGGCAGCAGCGGCAGAAACCGCGCGGCCGCCACTACTCCAGCTGCCGCCGCGGCCCCCGCGGCCCCCGCCCCTTCCGAAATGTCCACAGGGCACTCTGACAAATAAAGTTCATTGAAAGGGAGCCGTTTTGGCCCGCTGCCTTATGGGATGCGTAGTTCTCTAGAAGAAAGACCCAGCGAGGCGACCGCAGGACCCATGATGCTCCGCGCCACTGCTCTCGTGGCTCGGGTGAAGGAAGGAGCCCTTCAGATCGCGTGGCTAGTTCCATATCTGGTCCATCTTTCTCTTGATCCGGAAAGCTGGGGTCGGAATTCACGTCTAAGCGTAAGCTCCGGACGTCAGAAATCTGCAAATCTGAGGGGATTGCCGTCGTTTTCATCATCTTGACTTTGATTTCCCAAACTCTGTGCTTGAGTTCATCAAATCATAAAACTTACGCCTGGGAAAGGACCTAGAAGCGAGCCATCAATTAATTAAAAAAAAAAAAAAGGGGGGGGGGAGGGGGGACAAAATCAAAAGCCCCAGCCTCGTTTTCGTTTTCTCTTCGAGAGCATCCGGTTTTGTACGGATTTCTTCGTATTTAGCGCCTTGAAAACATTTGGAAATCTAGTCCAATCCAATTGTTTTGCAGCTGGAGAAACGAGACCTGAAGAAAAGAAATGACATGTCATTTAAAAAAAAACAAAAAAAACCCATCATCCATCCAACCCCGATAGCAATAGTCCCATATCCCTTCTCTCCTTGGAAAAAGCAGTCTAAAAAATGATTCCTTCACTACTTACCCCCTCCATTTTTCAGCCTCAACATGCAACAGAAACTGCTAACTCTAAATTACTAATAATCTTAAACTGCCAAATCTGATGGCTTCTCATCCTAGTGGATCTCTCCTCAGCCTTAAATCTTGATTCATTTTCTGTCTAGATTATCATAATCTTACTCTGTCATGGTTCTCCCAACTACTTGATCCATCCTCTCTCCTTTATTCTGACTTTTCATTCAAGCCAAAGTCTATTTATTGACAGATGTACCGTTGGACCCTCTTTATACTGTTTCATTTAGTGATCTTAATAACTTTCATGTACTCAATTATCATCCCTATGCTAAGAATTTTCAAATCCAATGTATCCTAACCTTTGCTTATCTTCAGTATCTCATTTCCGACTATTTACTGGACATTCTGAACAACACACACTCAATATAATTCCAAAACGTTTATTTTACTCTTGCCACATTTTCCACACACAGGGTCCACCTCATCATCTTATGCCTGTATTTCATTATATGAAATACAGTGAGTATTTCATTAGCCTGCAGGTTGGTCTCCCTAACATAAATTTCTTCATTCAAGTCCATCTTCCACTCAGCTGTCAAAGTGACTTTTCTGAAGTCTGACCATGCAACCACCTTCCCTTCCCCATCATGCCTACACACACACACACACACACACACACACACACACACACACACAAACTTCAGTAAACTATCACCTCCAAGATCAAATACAAAATACTCTGGCATTCAAGGCTTTCCTACCATCCAATTTTCTTAACAGTTTGTGGCCTTCACCCTCCATATATTCCTTTTAAAAAAATTATTATTTTTTAATTTGTTTTTTTTTAATTAATTTTATAATTATAACATGGGTAAATTTTTACAACATTATCCCTTGCACTCCCTTCTGTTCTGAATTTTCCCCTCCTTCCCTCCATCCCCTCCCCTAGATGGCAGGCATTTCCATATATGTTAAATATCTTATAGTATGTCCTAGATACAATATATGTGTGCAGAACCGAATTTTTTTGTTGCACAGGAAGAATTGGATTCAAAAGGAAAAAATAACCTGGGAAGTAAAACAAAAATGCAAACACTTTACACTCATTTCCCAGTGTTCCTTTTCTGGGTGTAGCTGATTCTGTCCATCATTGATCAACTGAATCTGAATTAGATCTTCTCTTTGTGGAAGATATCCACTTCCATCAGAATACATCCTCATACAGTATTGTTGTTGAAGTGTATAATCATCTCCTGGTTCTGCTCATTTCACTCAGCATCAGTTCATGTAAGTCTCTCCAAGCCTCTCTGTATTCCTCCTGCTGGTCATTTCTTACAGAACAATAATATTCCTTAACCTTCATATACCATAATTTACCCAACTATTCTCCAATTGATGGACATCCATTCATTTTCCAGTTTCTAGCCACTACAAAAAGGGCAGCCACAAACATTTTGGCACATACAGGTCTCTTTCCCTTCTTTAGTATTTCTTTTGAGATATAAGCCCAGTAGTAGTACTGCTGGATCAAAGGGTATGCACAGTTTGATAACTTTTTCCTCCATATATCCCTTGCCAGTAACACTAGCCTCCTTATTTTCAGCTAAATAGACACTTATTTCTGCATTTTGGCTGTCCTCCAGCCAGAGAAGTCTTCCCCCAATCCCCTTTAGTTCCCCCTCTCTTCTGTTGATTCAATTTATCCTAAGGGATAAATTGTTTGTACATAGTTGTTTGCATGTTGTTGCCCCATTAAAACTGTGAGCTCCTTAGAAGTGGGGACTATCTTTTGCCTTTCTTTGTATCTCCAGTACTTATCACAATGTCTAATAAATAGTAGATATGTAATGTTTCTTGACTGACAAAATGAGAAAGCAGAAAAATCAGATTTGGAATATTCTCCATTGAATATGCTTACAGATAAGAGAATTTCGGGTGGGATCAAATTTCCCCCATCCTACTCCAAATCAATTGATACTTTGAGCTGATGAAGTGATTAGAAGTTAATTTAGAAGCCACTATCTGTAGCTACTATGCCTCTTAATGATCACTTATATAATTTTTCATACAACAAATTCAACAAACATTTATTAATGTAATTGTTATTATTCCCTGTTCATAGATTTTTTAAAATTGAGATTTAGACTATTTGCCCATGGTTACAAATCTTGGAAGACTTAAGCCTAATTCCCAACATACCAAAAGGGCCTTAGAGATACAACAACAAACAATCTTAACACAAATGTTTATAGAAGTTGCAATTGAAAGATACATAGTAATAACCCACACATAGTAATGCTTCACTTTTTACAACGTATTTTCTAATTCTGCGGCAGATTTCCATCAATTTTTCCATTAGGTTACATTGTCGGGAAAAAATGACAATTATATATTGAAGAAAGTATGATAAATAGGGAGACATAAGAAATTGATGTCTTTATTAAAGTCAATAGTTATTTTTGAGACTTATCTTTAAGATCCAACCATTCTGGAGAGCAGTTTAAATATATGCCCCTCCTCCCCAAAAAAAGTATAAAACTGCATATCCTTTGATCCAGCACTACTACTATTACTGGGTCTATAGCCAGTATGGTTGCATCATAAAGAGTTGCATAAAAGAGGTCATAAAAAAAAGGGAAAGGACCGACATACACAAAAACATAGCAGTTTTTTTGTTTTGTTTTGTTTTTTTGTGGTGGCAAAAAAAATTGGAAATTGAGTGTATGTGCATCAATTGGGCAATATTTAAACAAGTTGTGATTTACAAATGTAATGGAATACTAGTATTCTATAAAAAATGATGAACAGGCTGATTTCAGAAAAACCTGAAAAGACTTACATGAACTGATGCTGAGTAAAGTGAGCAGAACCAGGAGGTCATTGTACACAGCTAACAGCCTGTGTGATAATCAGCTACAGTATACTTAGCTCTTCTTAGCAATATAGTGATACAAGACAACTCCAAAAGACTTATGATAGATAATGCCATCCACTTCCAGAGAAAAAACTATGGAGTGTGAATGCAGATCAAAACAATTTTCACTTAATTTTTTTTTTCCTTTCTCATGATTTTCCCCTTGTTCTGACTTTTTTCATAATGTGAATAACATAGAAATATGTTTAACATGATTGTACATATATAGCCTATATTGAATTACTTGCTGTCTTGGAGAGGAGAGAGGGAAGGAGGAAAATTTGGAACTCAAAATAGTACAAAAATGAATGTTTTAAAAAAACTTTACATGTAATTGGGAGGATATACTATTAAGTGAAAAAAATCCATAAACCCATAGGTAATCCCCACCATAAAAAGTCCAGGAGTCATAATTCAGTCTCTACTTGGCTTTTTCCTCTAAAATCCCCTATATATCAAAAAGAAACAAAAGATCTATTTAGCATAAAATTTTCCTAGCAGCAAATAGTACTCACCAGGTACAGAGATTCAGAAGAATTTGATTACATAATTCCTCCCCTTGATAAATTTACAATATAATGGGAAAGCCAAAATAAAAGTACAAAATAGAAGTCTCTCGACCAAAAAAAAAAAATTAAAAATCAAATTTCACACAAAGAAATGTAAGGTAATAACATATACTTTAGGGTTTTATATAGGTTATATCTCTTTTGATCCTTACAGCAACCCTGGGTAATCGGTTGTTATCCTCCTTTTACAGATGAAGTATCCCAAGCTGAGAAGTTTAAATGACTTGCTCAAAGTGGCACAGCTACTAAGAGTTTGGGACAATATTCAATTTCAAATCTTCCTAATATCAATTCCAGTGTTCTATGAGCTTTGACACCCACTTGCCTTGTTTACAGAAGAAAAAAGTTTTGAGCTTGAGCTTAAAGAAGTAGGAGGACATAACTAGGTAGTTGCCAAATCCTGTAAATTCTGTATCTTTGGATGAAGTTGTTCAGTCATGTCTGACTCTTTGTGACCACATGGGCTTTTCAGTTTTTTCCTTGACAAGATGTTGATTTGCTATTTTCTTGACCAGTGTGTCCCCATTTTACAGATGAGGCAGTGAGGCAAATAGGAGCTAAGCAACTTGCCTAGACTCATACTACTGGTGTCTAAGCCCAAGTTGGAACTTAAGCTTTTCCTGACTCCAAGTCCAGTGCCACTGCTTAGCTATCTCTCAATTTTAAGCCTTCTGAACCCTGCCTATGTACCCTTTAGTTCAGCATTTACCTCCACCTTTTTTTTTTTTCCTTTTTGCTAAGGCAATTGGGGTTAAGTGACTTGCCCAGGATCACACAGCTAGGAAGTGTTAAGTATCTGAGGTCAAATTTGAACTCAGGTCCTCCTGACTTCAGGGCTGGTGTTGTATCCACTGTGCCATCATGCTGCCCCTTGAGCCTCCACTTTTAAGCCAACTAGAAGACATATTAGTTAAAAGCAAAAGATATTTAATGAAATGAAAGAACAGATAAATGAAATTTCTCACATATACCCAAATATAACCCCTCCACAGATTTCTCCAAGTTATCTCCCCAATTCTTTATTACCTCCCATTAGCCTCTTTGCACTATGAAAAAGACACCTAGGCAATTTTCAAGTTGTGTCAGTATTCTAAGATTCCTTCTCCTTCCCCATTATGGGAATGGGAATAGCTCAGTCATTCGTGGAAGATTATAGGAAAGCTTTCTTCAGTTCTCTGTATACTCTGGAAATCTCAGGATTGGAAAAGCTTTAGATCTGGCATAAGAAATTCTCGGGGTGGGGGGGAAGGAGGAGGCAGCTAGTTGGTGCAATGAATAGAGCACAGCCTTGAAATCAGGAGGACCCGAGTTCAAATGTGACCTCAGACACTTAAGACTTCCTAGCTGTGTAATCTGAGTAAGTCACAACCCCATTTGCCTCAGCAAAAAAAAAAAAGAAAAAAAATTCTCTGGATAGGCTTCACAAATGAGGAGCAAAGTATCCCTCTGCTACTTCTACCAGATATACATACTCACTGGTCTTGCAATTTCAAGAACAGCTTTCTGGAGAGGAAACCAGTCATGGCAAGAATTAGACTTATTAAAACAATCTGTGCTTCCTGTTTCTACTTCCTAGCTCTTTTCAAAACCTCCCACACTCAGACCCCCTAGTATTTCGAGTTTAGTAACTTTTCAGAATCAGCAAAGTTCTCTGGTTCCAAAGCATTATGGGGGCTGTAGTCTGGAGAAAACATGAAGTTTGCCTACTCAAGACAGGCTCCTTACATTCCATACCTCCTGTCTTGTTCATCTTCTCTCCACTCACAGTCCCTATTCTGGTTCAAGAAGCAGGGAAATCAATTAGGAAATTAGGAAATATATTATCTCACATTTTTTAAAAGAAATTTCAGAGCAACTAGATGGTGCAGTGGATAGAGTACCAGCCCAGGAGTCAGGAGGATTTGAATTCAAATTCAGCTTTAGCCACCTAATAGTTATTAGTTTTGTCACATTGGATAAGTCACTTAGTCCCAATTGATTTGAAAATAAAATGAATTTCTCTTAACTTTTATCTCTTCCTCCTTTACAGAACTGCCAACAAAATCTTCCTAAAATGTGGATCTAACTACTCTATTAAATCAATTCTAACATGTTATGGTTTCAAGTCTTGAAAGAATCTGTCTTAAGGCCAACATTATTTAAAGTACTTTTTAATGATTTTTTTCAAAATTGAAAATGTAGTTCATAAGTGATACTAACTTAAGTGGGCTTTTCATACATATTTTAAAACTTTACAGAAATCAGTTCATAGACTGTATAGTAATCTATTCAAAACCTCCATGCAATATATTTGCCAGAGCAGATGTTACAAACTGTGCCAAAGGTTTTGGGGGACCCCAAGATGCTTCAGGGAGTAGGCAGCTGGAACAGTGCAGAGTTAAAAGAGGCAGCCAGAGAGAAAAGAAAAAAAGTGGCCTCTTCAGTGAAAGCTAAAAAGACCTGAGGCTCTCATTTAATCACACCCCTCTTGTTCTCTCTCCACTGCTCCCTCCTCCGCCTCCTCCCCCTCCCACCCCATCACCAAGGCAACTTGGGGAGGCCTGAATGGGTTTGGCTGCCTATCAAGAACTCTCTTTCCTACCTTTCACAGACCTGTCAGGCTACATTTTCAAGAAATAATTTACAGAATCACAAACTGGAAGAGACCACAGAGGCCATATAGTCCAAACCATATTGGATCAAGAATCCCTTCTGTGATATTTTCCTCCACCCACCACCCACCCCACCCCAAATGGCCATCTAGTTTAAGAGATGACCTTCAAAGAGGGATAACAGGCTCCCTCCTGAGGCAGCCTATTCTCTTTTGAACAGCTTTAATTGCTGGGAGGTTGACCCTTCATCAAACCTAAATCTGCCTTGCTGAAATTTCAACCCATTACTGCTAGCTATGTTTGCTTGGATGAAATGGAAAAAATCTGATTCCTATTCTACAGGAGAGCCCACGTTGAAAATCTGATGAATAAATATTCCCAGTGTCTTCAGTCAATCTTGAGCTTATATTTTGGGACCTAGTACTCTAACCATTATAAGTTCCCTTTTTTGGACATATATCCTTCCTAAAATGTGGCTCCCAGAGCAAAATACTATTCTAACCAGAGCAGAATATGGTGGGAGAGTTAGCCCCCTATTCTGGATACTATATTTTTAATGTATCCTAGTATTGTAATACTTTTTTTGACTCCCATGTTATTATAGAGAGCTGGAACTCTGGAGAAGTATACTTGAAATAAGATCTTAACTCAGTGGAATTGATGAGATGATGGTTCTCTAAGTTCACACATAATCAGTATGCTGTAATGTTGTAATTACAATAAGGTATATAAGGACTAACAAAGACTGGAAGATAGACATTCTATCTTTGACCAACCTCGTGGTGGCTTGCATGCCTCCTATACTAAGATCAAGAGTGGGTCAGAATAAAGAATCTAAACTCTATTCTTGACCATTCTTGTGTCTTTCCTGCTGAGACCAAGGCCCATCTGAAGTACCTCCAGAAAGTTAGCCAGAACATTCATTACATGTTATAGTGTTGATTCATGTTAAATTTTCAATCCACTAAGAGCCTCAGATCTTTTTTGCACAACTGTTTGTCAAGTCATTTCTCTACTTATAAAATTAAAATTTTGAGACTACAAGTAGAACTTTTCATTCTACCCTATTACATTTCATCTTATTCATTATAAGCCATCATTCCAGACTGTCAATATTTTTTGAGTCATACTCTGTTTCCTAATATATTAGCTAGCCTTCTAGATTTGTGTCATATTTAAATCTAATAAGCATACTATCTATGGTTTCATCTTTAATTGAAGAATTAATTCAATTAAAAAAACAAACAAAAAATCATTGGACAGTATAGGAGAAAGAACAGATCAAACAGATCAGTGGGAGAAGGAGGAGCGAGGAGAAGTGGTACTCTACCAAAGATCTCCCTCCAAGGTGACATCTAGTTTTAATGACTATTGGAGTCTGATCTTTCAAACAGTTCTAAATACATCTAACTATACTAGTCATCTATTAAATATATTTCTACAAGTACAATATGAGAAATTTTGTCAAATGCTTTTCTGGAATCTTAAACATGTTATATTTGTAGCATTCCCCAATCTCCATTTAATGGTCCTGTGATAAAAAGAAAATGAGGTTATACTAATTTGATTTATTCTTAATGAAGCCATTGTGTTCTCCTTTTTCTAAAGATCATATAACGTGCCTTTAACAATAAGTTCTAGAATGTCACCAGGAATAAGTCAAGTTCACAGAATCATAAAATCTGAGAGTTGAAAGGGACCTTAGAAAACATCTGCTCTGGATACAAATGATCTTTACAGCATGACAAGTGGTCAACCAGCTGCTTCTTAAAATCCTCAAGAAATTCCCTTCAAGGGAGCCAATTTTACTTTTGTGTAGCAATATTATGAATTTTTTTCTTCCATTAAATCTAAACTTTTTTCTCCTGCAATTTCCACACATTCCTTTTCATTCTATCCCCTGTAGAACAAGAGAAAACTCTGTTACATGATAGCATAACACTTGAAGGCACTGATCCTGTTTCTTCTTTTTTTTTCTTCCCCCATTTCTTCAATTAATCATCACATGGAATGGTCTTGAGAATTTTCCCTATCCTGTTTGCTCACTTCTGCATAATCCTTAACTTATCAATGTCCTCCTTAAAATGTGGCACTCAGAAATTAATATTGTCTGAATATGGCAGATTAAGTCCAATAGGATTATTATATCCTAGTACTACATACCAAGGCTCTCTTAAGGGAGTTTGATTTAAGAAACAGGTCATGTTTAGTCTTAAAAAAAAATAGAATACTAAGAGGAAATATAACTGTCTTTGAGCATTTAAGGATTGTCATGTGACAAGGGAAATTGACTCGAAAGAAAAGAACTAGGAACAAAAATGAATAGAAACTACAAGAGGATAAATTTAGGCTTAAGATAAGGAAAAAAATTTTCTAAGAGCTAGACCTATAAATTGATAAGGAAACATATCTTCAAGTAGAGAAGTAGAACCTACAGATATGGAATGAAGTTTTTGCAGTGACTCTGTGAGTAAATTTTGTTTAAATGGGTTAAAATGTTGAAAGTCAGTTCTGTGTAAATGGGAATAATTCAATGTTATTATAAAGAAATTATATTCAAGGGAAAATGACTGTAATGTAAAAAAGTAATGCTAAAAGTATTAACAGAGTTGAAAAAAAGAATTAAGGCTATACAAAAAAATGAGAAAACTGCCTCAAAAAGGTAGTGGATTTCCCTTCATTAGAGAACTTCAAGCAAGTTTGTCAAGGATGTTATAATGAAAATTTTTGAGTATGGGTGGATAAGAGGTCTCTTCCAATTCTGAACTTGTTTCTAGAATTGTGTTTTGGGAGCCTTTGTTTATTTGAATAATTCCATTTTTTAAAATCAGTAGGTACTATTTTGCTTGTATTGTGTATCATTTTTAAAACTTTTTATTTTCAAAACATGCATAAATAATTTTAAACATTCACCTTTACAAAACCTTGTGTTCCAAATTTTTCCTTCCCTTCCCCCACCTCTCCCCAGATGGCAAGTAATCCAATATATGTTAAACATGTGCAATTCTTTTTTTTTTTTAATTAAAGCTTTTTATTTTCAAAACAGATGCTTGTGAACTGAATATGGAGCACAACATAGCATTCTCACTCTTTTTGTTGTTGTTTGCTTGCATTTTGTTTTCTTTCCCAGCTTTTTTTTCTTTCTTTTTGATCCTATTTTTCTTGTGCAGCAAGATAACTGTATAAATATATATACATATATTGGATTTAACATATATTTTAATATATTTAACATGTATTGGATTACCTGCCATTTAGGGGAGGGGGTGAGAGGAAGGAGGGGGATAATTTGGAACGGAAGGCTTTGTAAGGGCCAATGTTAAAAAATATTTTGTAAATAAAAGGCTTTAATAAAAATAAAAATAAAAAACATATGCTTGGATTATTTTCAACATTCACCTTTGCAAAATCTTGTGTTCTAAATTTTTCCTCCCTTCCCCCCAACCCCCTCCCCTAGAAAGCAAATAATTCAATATATGTTAAGCATGTGCAATTCTTCTATACATATTTCTACAATTATCATGTTTCACAAGAAAAATCAGATCAAAAAGGAAAAAAGTGAGAAAGAAAAGAAAATGCAAGCAAACAACAACAAAAAGAGAGAAAATACTATGTTGTTATCTACACTCACTTCCCACAGTCCTCTCTGGGTGCAGATGGCTCTCTTTATTACAAGACCATTATTAGAACTGGCCTGAATCATTTCAGTGTTGAAAAGAGCCAGTCCATCATTTTTAATGCAGTTTATTTATTTTTATTTTTTTGTTGACTTTTTTTTTTTTTTACTATTATTATAGCTTTTTATATACAAACATACACATGGGTAATTTTTCAACACTGACCCTTGCAAAAACTTCTGTTTCAACTTTTCTCCTCCTTCCCTCCACCCCCTTCCCTAGATGGCAGGTAGTCCCTTACATGTTAAATATGTTAAAGTATATATTAAATATATATATATATATGTATATATATATATTTTTTTCATATATATATATATACACATATTTATAAAGTTATCTTGTTGCACAAGGAAGATCGGATTTAGAAAGAAGGTAAAAATAACCTGAGAAGAAAAAACAAAAATGCAAGCAAACAATAACAGAAAGAGTGGAAATGTTATGTTGTGGTCCGTACTCATTTCCCAGTGTTCTTTCTTTGGGTGTACCTGGTTCTGTTCATTACAGATCAATTGGAACTAATTTGGATCCTCTCATTGTTGAAGAGAGCCATGTCCATCAGAACTGATCATCATGTAGTATTGTTGTTGAAGTGTATAATGATCTACTGGTTCTGCTTATTTCACTTAACATCAATTCATGTAAGTCTCTCCAGGCCTCTCTGTATTCATTCTGCTAGTCATTTCTTATAGAACAATAATATTCCATAACATTCATATACCACAATGTATTCAGACATTCTCCAATTGGTGGGCATCCCTTCAATATCCAGTTTTTAGCCACTACAAAAAGGGCTGCCACAAACATTTTTGCACATATGGATCCCTTTCTCTTCTTTCATTTTTGCACATATGGATCCCTTCATCTCTTTGGGATGCAAGCCCAGTAGTAACACTGCTGGATCACAGTTTGATAACTTTTTGAGTATAGTTCTAAATTACTCTCCAGAATGTTTGGATCTATTCACAACTCCACTAACAATACATTATTAGTATCCCTGTTTCCCCACATCCCCATTTCAGTGACTTAGCACCTTGTAAGAATCTTAACACCCTCCATTATCTTTTCCTGTCATCTTAGCCAATCTGACAGGTGTGTAGTAGTATCTCAGAGTTTTCTTAATTTGCATTTCTCTGATCAACAATGATTTGGAATACCTTTTATATTACTAGAAATAGTTTCAAATTCTTCATCCAAAAATTGTCTGTTCATATCCTTTGACCATTTATCAATTGGAGAATGGCTTGATTTCTTATAAAATAGAGTCAATTCTCTATATATTTTGGAGATGAGGCCTTTATCAGAACCTTTAGCTGTAAAAATGTTTTCCCAGTTTATTTCTTCTCTTCCACTCCTGTCCTCATTAGTTTTATTTGTATAAAAGTTTTTTAACTTAATATAATCAAAATTTTCTATTTTGTGATCAATATTGCCCTCTAGTTCTTCTTTGGTCACAAATTCCTTCCTCCTCCACAGGTCTGAGAAGTAAATGATCCTATGTTCTTCTAATTTATTTATAATCTCATTCTTTATGCTTAGATCATGAACCCATTTTGATCTTATCTTGGTATACAGTGTTAATTATGGGTCAATGTCTGGTTTCTGCCATAATGCAGTTTATTTTTAAAAGAATTTTTAATAATTGCTTTTGGTTTTATATCACTTAAATATTCCCTTGAATTAAAGCTCCTTTCTCCTCCCAAAAAGTCATCCCATATGACAATGACCTTTTTAAAAAAAAAAATGAGAAAAAATGATCAATTCAATTAAAAAACTCACAACATATGCAATGTTCTATGTAGGGTACATTTCTAACTCAGTAGAAGAGTCTTTCACTATTGTGACCAATCTTTTTTTTTTTTTTTTTTTTTAAATATGAGAATTACTCAGGAGATAGGAACTCAGTAATCTATCTGAGACTGCTACCTTCTTATGCCATATTCATAGAAAACATTAACCCCTGAATAATAGTAAGATAGTCTACCTCACCCCCCAAAATAAATCTACCTTCACAAGAGAAGATAAAAACTTTGGGTGTGAACCTGTGTCAGTTCTCTTCCCCTATAGTACTTCTACATTGTTAATTCATTTAGTATTTACTTGCCTATGATTTTCTAGTTCTGCATTTACACCTACTATATGCCATGTACAGGCCACAAAGACAAAAAGAGTAGATGTCTTCAAAGATTTTACAATCTCTTGTTCTAAGGGAAACAATAAAAATATAAAAGTAAAATTATGCAAAATAAATATGATAACATGGGGGGCGGAAAATCTTTAGTCTTAAGATATGTATCATATTCTTTAAGATCTTTCAAAGATCACTTTAAAAAATGAAGCAGTAGTAGCATCTAGGTCTTTCAGTACCCTAAGATCTCCAAGTCTGGTAACAATCATCTTACTATCTTCTTACTTTTATTGTATTTCCAATTTCTAATTCACCATTTTTTGTTATGTTCTTTCCAGTCCCAAATCACCAGCTAACCATTCTATTTCCTTTCTTTGTTTTGTTTTTGTTTAGGCATTTGGGGTTAAGTGACTTGTCCAGGGTCATATAGCTAGGAAGTGTTAAGTGTCTGAGGTCAAATTTGAACTCAGGTCTTCCTGACTTCAGGGCTGGGGCTCTATCCACTGTGCCACCTAGCTGCCCCCATGTTATCCTTTCTTTATTTGCCTTTCATCCCATCATAGTTTAAAAGCAACAGCAACAATAACCCACCCAAACAAACCTTCATTGTCCTTAGCATTCAGGTGCACCTTCAAGTTCTGGGCGTTAGTATTTCTGACACTACTCTTTTCTTATATAGTATTGTGCTACTCTTTTGAATTCATCTTCAATTATTTACCCTTGATTTCATTTTATATTCATAACTTTTAAGAAATTGACTTGGTCAGTCAGTTCTCTGTGCATCCACACTTGGCACAACTCTGTTGATCTGGCCACATCATTCAAATGCCAAATTTGCTTGTCAAAAAGATTATT
The DNA here is from genome assembly GCF_048593235.1 of Sminthopsis crassicaudata. Lineage (NCBI taxonomy): Eukaryota > Metazoa > Chordata > Mammalia > Dasyuromorphia > Dasyuridae > Sminthopsis > Sminthopsis crassicaudata. Next base: position 85,232,164 of record NC_133617.1, read on the forward strand.
TTATGGAGAACTCACACAGGGTAAGTGCTTCCAAGGTGATCAGAAAAGCCGTACAAGGACACTCTCAAGGTCTCTTTTAAGAACTTTTGAATTGATTGTATGACGTGGGAGATACTGGCAGCGGACTACTTGGCATGATGAGCGGCCCTCATCAAAGCAGAATTGAATTAGTTCAGGAGAAATATAAGATGCACAGTTAGAGAATCTACCCTAAATGTTTGTGCCAAAAGATGACATTATAATTCTGAGTCTTTAATGCTAGAGTAAGCACAGACTACCAGACATGGTAGCAGTTCTTGGGAGGAATCAGAAACAGGAACAGCAATGGCTTACTTCGGAAGACTTCTGCACCTCATGGCCTTGTCATCACCAACACTGTCTTTTGTTTACATGCAATATTTATGTTTGACCTATGACAGAACTTTCTAAGCTCAATTGGTCTGATCAACCACAGTCAGACACACTAATTTGACTCTTAACATAGTGATGTCATTTTGGTCCTCTTCCAGAATGAAGGACAACAACCAAATTATCCAGGTAATGATAATATTACACATTTTCTCATATGAAAGGTAAACAGTTTGATCTTATTGAGTCCCTTTTAATTGGTTTTTAAATGTTTATCTTGTGTTTCTCCTATATTTTATATGTCAAAATGTGTTCTTTGTCATAAATACTTGAAAGTCTTTCAATTCATTAAATATCCATTTTTCCCCCATTTGGGATTATACTTAGCTTTGTTGAGTTATTCTTGGTTACAAATCCAACTCCTTTGCTCTTTGACATATGATATACCAAGTCCTTTGGTCGTGTGATATAAAAGCTGCTAGATCTTGTGTTATCCTGATTATATCTGGCATAAAAGCTTATTTACTAGGTTAGATTTATTTGCAAAATCAGGTTCACAGCACTCCCCATTCATTGAGGCTACTCCAGAAAAGCATGTATCCAGCTGATGTTCTCTAAGCCGGTCTTCCTTTCCTAGCTTTGTTTCACTCAGGGCTACTACCTGAATGCAATATCTGATGAGTTTTTTTAATATCAAGAGCTTTTTGTCTTTCAGGTCTACTATGATGTCTATAAATATAAATATTCTTTGGTGACGTTTTATACTTTTTTGTGTTTTGACCACAGGGTGGGATCCTTGCCCATCATGGTAACCAAGCCAGCTTTGAGTAATCAGACAATTTGAAAGCACCTTTTTTATCCCCTTCCTTACATCAGGAGAAGAGCAGTCCTCAGATACCTAGGGAGTCACCAAATCCTATTGTTACTTCCAGTGAGAAGACCACCCTATGGTATAAGCCACCTATGTGGAGGATTGTGACTAATTGCTGCTTAGGGTATCTGCACCTGATACTTTATCACTTGCTTGTCACTACAGAATTTTAAGATAAGAAAAATGGAAAAATGGCATGGATGATATCTTTTGATTCATGCACAAATTTAATTTAAAAGTAAAGTTGCACAAAGGTGTCAGCCTTACTCTCTGTTCCAGTCATCAAGATCCAAGCAGAGTCAAGATGACTGCTGATGGCTTGAGATGTAGTGGATGACCTTGACATCTTCAGTGTTTAATCAAGCCTTCAGCTGCCCTCATGGCTATTGAAATGAGTTGTTCTTTCTACATTATGCCATTACATCAGGGGAAGTCTTCACATGCTTGGAGTAGAAACTCCCCTAATTCACCTGACAGATTTGAGACCCTCAGTTGCTCTCATCCTGGTTTAGAAATCTGCCAAAATGGCTTATGTGGCTGTGGCTGCTGTGCATGCTGCAGATTCTTGGAGCCACAGATAAAAATTAGCTGGATCAGATAGACAACAAAGGTGGAAAGTAGCCCTGAAAAAGACTCAGCAGCCCTCACCCCAGAAGACTAGATTTCACTGAATACACCCTATTCCTCTAAGACATTGAATAAGAAAAAGATGTTGATAAGACATAAATATGAATAACAACATTGCATGATACCAATATAAGAAAAGTACAATCAAAATGCTGTAGGAGGGAAAGAAATTACCACCTGGACAAATTAAGGCTAGTCTACTTGGAGACAGTGGTTTTGAATTAGATTTTAAAGGATAAATAGAAATTCAAGGCATAAGGGGAAATAGTAGGGGCATTTTTTAAGCTTTTTATTTTCAAAATATGCACATGGATAATTTTTCAACTTTTTAATCTTTAAGGCAATTGGGGTTAAGTGACTTGCCCAGGGTCACACAGTATGGAAGTGTTAAGTGTCTGAGATCAGATTTGAACTCAGGTCCTCCTGACTTAAAGGCTGGTGCTCTAGCTACTGTGCTACCTAGCTGCCCAAATTTTTCAATATTGACCCTTGCATAGCCTTTTGTTCCAAATTTTCCCCTCCTTGCCCCCACTCCCTCCCCTAGTTGGCAAGCAATCCAATATATGTTATACATATTAATATATATGTTAAATATAATATATGTAAACATATTTATACAATTATCTTGCTGCATAAGAAAAATCAGATAAAAAATGTGAGGGATGTAGAAGACCCTTATCCAAAATGACTACTCAGAGATCACTCAGTAGAAGGCAGAAAAGTTGTTTATTGTAAGAAAAAGAAAGCTTGTGGTAGGAGGGCTAAAGAAGTAATAAAGATACATACCTTTCATACAAGAGATTACATCACAAGGAAGAGAGCATTGAGAAGGGGAGAGGGAGGCAACATTGGTTGTTGCTATTTGGAGAGATTGGAATGGAAGGTTTCTGTTACAAAAGATTACATCATAAATTGGGGAGCATTGAGAAATAGGTGCCCTTTCCCCTTAATTGAATGTTAGACATGGGTGCCAACAGACCTTCAAAATTTAGATTACTAAGCTAACAGCATTCAACTAATAAGTCTAAATATTGATAACATTGAATAGTGATAAATTGTCATCATCTCTGGTTAAGTAAATATATCTAAAGTTTAAGTAAATATTAGCTAACACACAACATACTTATGCAGATCACAGAGACATAGAAATAATGAATAATAAAATACAGAAAAAAAATTTAGGGGCAGCTAGGTGGCGCAGTGGATAGAACACCAGCCCTGAATTCAAGAGGACCAGAGTTCAAATCTGGTCTCAGACACTTAACACTTCCTAGCTGTGTGACCCTGGGCAAGTCACTTAACCCCAGCCTCAGGAAAAAAAAAAAAAAAAAAAAAGAATTTAAACATTCCTGGAAGTTCTTCACCTTATCTCTCCATTCCCCCTCAAAAAGGAAAGAAAATGAATAAGAAAACAAAATGCAAGTGAACAACAACAAAAAGAGTAAGAATGTTATGTTGTGATCCATACTCAGTTCTGGGTGTAGATGGCTCTCTTCATCACAAGATCATTGGAACTGTTCTGAGTCATCTCATTGTTGGAAAGAGTCATGTCTGTCAGAATTGATCATTATATAATATTGCTGTTGCCATGTATAATAATCTCCTGGTTTTGCTCTTAATCACTGCATTGCTGAGAAGAGTCAAAACCATCTCAGTAGATCATTAAATAATCATCCTGTTACTGTGTACAATATATTCCTGGTTCTGGTCACTTCACTCAGCGTCAATTCATTTAAGTTTTTTCCCAGGCTTTTCTGAAATTATCCCTCTCATAATTTCTTATAGAAAAATAATAATCCATTACATTCATATGCCATAACTTATTTAGCCATTCCCCAATTGATAGTTATCTATTCAATTCTCAATTTTTTGCAGCTACAAAAAGAGCTGCTATAAACATTTCTACACATGTGAGCCTTTTCCCTCTTTTGTAATCTCTTTGGGATATGGATCAAAGAGTATGCACAGTTTTACAGTAGGGCACTGAATTTCAACTTGTGGCACTCCCATCTTAGTGCTCCTGTGATCATGTAAGAAAAAAAGAAACCAAGCATTAGCCAAAGAAGCTTAGAAATATAGTCATTGAAGACCTACAGGATTGAAGAGTGTTAAAGAGAGAAGATAATCTACTTTGACCTTCTCATTTTATGAAGAAAAGAAAAGAAAGAAATGGAAGCTACAGAGGAGGAGTCATAGATCCACAGGCATTTTTTAGGTGAGGGATTATCAAGTAATGGACAGAAAAAGGAAGAGCAGTAGTATTGCTTATTCTCTGTTAGGGGGAACCAGAGTATTTATTTGTGAACTTGATTATATCCCAGGGTGAGTATCTAAGGTGATAGAGAATCTTCCCATTTTGAGATGCTTCCTTCATTTTATTTTGTTTTGTTTATTTGTTATTTATTTCTTTGCTGAGGCAATTGGGGTTAAGGGACTTGCCCAGGGTTATATAGCTAGGAAGTAAGTGTCTGAAGCTAGATTTGAACTCAGGTCCTCCTGACTAAAGGGCTCTATCTACTACACCACCTAGCTCCTCCTGCTTCCTTCATTTTAAAAGAAATACCCAGACTAAATATTCTCAGGATCCCCCATCATTCTTCTTTTCAGTTCTCTTTATATGCTGACTTCTCCTACTAGAAAATAAACTCCTGGAGATTAGAACCTCTATTTCTTCTATATTTATATTCCCCAACCAGGGCTATCAACAGTCATCCTGATCTATATCTTACCACTGAGCTCAGATGGCTCCAGAGGAGAGAGTGATGCTGGTGACCTTGCACAGTCCTCCCTCACTTAAATTCAATTTACTTGCAAGTCATGACATCATCTTCCTGATGTCGTGGTCCTCTTCCAAAATGAAGGACAAGCAACAATTTGTATTCCCAGTGCTTAGCACAGTGCTTGGTGCATAATAAGTGTTTAATAAATGTTTGTTGATTTGTTGATTCCCAGGATTTTTCAAAGATTTGATTACTACCTGGATCTGGTAATTCAAACATTGCCAGAGATGTGAATCTTAAACCAGAGGGTGAAAACTATAGGACACAGATGGTGTTTTCATTAATATTGTCCAGGGATATAAAAGATAAAAGTATATTTAAGAAAATAGGGTATCTAACTTAAATGAACTGATGCCAGTAGAACCAAGAGAACAGTTTAATATGATAACAATATTGTGAAGATAAACAATTTCAAAAGTCTTAGGAACTGTAATCAACAAAATGACTAAATTCTAGAGTACTCATAATGCTATCTACCTCTAGATAGAAAAGTGATTGATTCAGAATGCAGATTGAGATATGTAGTGTATATGTGTGTGTATGTACATGTGTGTAGTATGTGTGTGTGTGTGTGTGTGTGTAAATGGTCAATGTGGGAATTTGTTTTATGTATCTTGCAAAGGGTTTTATTTTCCATGTTTTTTCAATTAGGGGTGAGGAATGGGGAAGTGGGACAGAGAGAATGTGAATCCAAAAATAAAATAAAATTGAATTTTAAAAAAGAAAAGAGGATCTGAGAATGGGAAGTGGATTTCTAGGTCAAAACTAAAAATATGGGAATGCCAGTCTCCTGACCCAGGATTGAGTACAACTAACAAGGGCTGATAAGAATTTATTTTTATTTGGGTTGGTTGATAAAGGGAGTTCCCTGATCAATTTGATGACCTTACTAGGAGGTAAGTCTTTGGTTTTTTTGTTTTGTTTTGTTTTGTTTTTAAATAATATTTACCCTCAATTACATGTGAACACATTTTCAACTTTTTTTTTAAGATTTTGAGTTCCAAATTCATCTTCTTCTTCTCCCTCCCTGAACAGTAAGCAGTTTGATATAGGTTACACATACACAATCATGCAAAACACATTTCCATATTAATCATGTTGTGAAAGAAGACACAGACCAAGGGGAAACATGCACACACACACACACACACACACACACACACACACAAACATGAAAAATATTATGTTTTAAAATGCATTTAGGTAAGTCTTTCTTTAGAACTTTTCATATTTCTTCTACAAAATAGGACTTGTCCATTAACACCTTGTTTAGAGGACAAAAGCCAAATTTTTATTTTCATTCAGTAAACAAGCATTTATTAAGTAACTACTTACTATGTGTCTGCACTGTACTAAGCTTTGAACATGCAAAGAAAAAGGGGAAAAAACAACCGTTGTACCTGCCTTCAAGGAATTCACATTCTAATTAGAGAGAAAACGTGCCAACAATTATATATGAACAAAATATATACCTGAGTATATAAGTCATCTCAAAGGGAAAATGCTAGAATCAGAGTTGGGGTGGGGACAAGAAAATTCTTTTGCAGAAAATTGGATCTGCTGAGCTCTGAAGGAAGCCAGGGAAACTGAGAGGTAGAGGTGAAGAACAGAATATTATAGGTATATGGGGCAACCAATGTGAAGGCAAAGGAGCTAGAAGATGGAGTGGGTTCATGATGGTAGATGTTGAAGCAGCTAAACATCCAGACCGGGAGTTAGGAAGTTTTGAATTCAAATGCAGCCTCAGAAGCTAAATAGCAGTATGACCCTGAGGAAGTCATTTACCCTTTGCCTCAGTTTCTATCTCTGTTGAAAATTGATTTACTAATAGCACCTACTTCCCAGAGTGGTTGTGAAGAACAGCTGAGATAATAATTGTAAAGTGTTTAGCACAGAGCCTGGCACATAGTAAGGGCTATACATTATTAGAATACAAAGCATGGAGGGGAATAAAGCTACATAAATTTGGAAAGTAGGAAGGGACTGTATTATTAAATGTTTTAAATTCAAACAGAAGATTTTGTATTTGATCCTGGAGGTATAAGAAAACCACTGGAGTTTGGTAAGTAGACAGGGGAAAGTGAGCAACGTGTTTAGACTTGTGGTTTAAGAAAATTACTTTAGTAGCTGAGAGGAGGCTGGATGAGAGTGGAGAATAACTTAAAGCAGGGATTCCAATTAGAAGGCTAGTACAACTGCAACAACAATACTGTATGAGGATGTATTCTGATGGAAGTGGAAACCTTCAACATAAAGAAGAGCCAACTCACTCCCAATTGATCAATGATGGACAGAGGAAGCTACACACAGAGAAGGAACACTGGGAAGTGAATGTAAATTGTTAGCACTAATACCTGTCTGCCAAGGTTACATGTACCTTCGGAATCTAATGCTTATTGTGCAACAAGAAAATGATATTCACACACATGTATTGTATCTTGGTTATATTGTAACACAGGTAAAATGTATGGGATTGCCTGTCATCGGGGGGAGGGAGTGAAGGGAGGGGGGGGATAATTTGGAAAAATGAATATAAGGGATAATATTATTAAAAATATATATAATAAATTTAAAAAAAACCACTTTTCTATTGGTGTATGCCTTTTGTACTGAACTATGTTTCTAAATAGGTAAATAAAAATACCTCTAAAAAAAAAAAAAAAAAAAAAAGGCTAGTACAAAAGTGTAGGTCAGAGATAATGAGGACTTGAAGTTATAGATCTGTGTGAGTAGAGAGAAGGGGACTGTCTGAGGAGTGTGATGACAGCAGAAAAGACAAGATTTGGCAAAGGTTTAGATGTTTGGAGTTAGTGTGACTTAGAACTCAATGATAACACAGGTTTTGAGAATGGCTAAGTAGGAGGATGATAGTATTTTATTGTTAAATTGTGTCTGATTCTTCATGTCCCCATTTGGGATTTTCTTGGCAAAGATATAGGAGTGGTTTGCCATTCCCATCTCCAGCTTATTTTTTAGATGAGGAAACTGAGGCAAACAGTGATCTGGCTTTCTCATGGTTACACAGCCAGGAAGTGTCTGAGGCCAGATTTGAATTCAGAAAGATGTCTTCCTGACTCCAATCCCAGCACTCTGTGTTACCTAATAGTGCTCAGACCAATAGGGTCATTTAGAAGTGGGGAGGATTTTAAGAGAAAAAAATATTGAGTTGTCTTTTGAACATGTTGAGTATAACATGTTCAATACAATTTGATATCCAATTTGAGATATCTAAAAGTTGGTGATAGGAGACTGAGTAGGAGATATATAGAGAGATATATACATCTGGAAATTATCTATATAGAGGTAATACTTAAAACTGTGAAGTGCATAAAATCCCCAATTGTGATGGTATAGAGGGATGAGATAAGAAAGCAAAGGAAAGACTTAAGGGATAGCTTTAGTTAGTGAGTATGAGGTAAAATGGAATGGCCAGGCAAGTAAGACAAAAACCAGAGGAGAGCCCAATCTTGGAGAGGATTTATAAAAAGGAGAGGCTATCTAAGAGTATAAAAATCCTGTCAGAGATTGCAGAGACTTCACAAAGGTAAGGAGAGAGAAAAAGCCATTAGATTGGTCAATCAAAAGATGTTTTGGAGAAAGTAGTTTTACTGAAATGATGAGGTCAGAAGTCAAACTTCTAAAGCTTGTTATGTTCTGTAAGGTCACAGTCCTAATGAGGGATAGGGCGGTGGAAGTTTGGAAGAGAATTTCTTAGTCTAATGTTGTATTCTTGTTATAGTGATTACTTTGGGGTATGTGGGGTATTCCTCAGAGGAATGGGCAAATAGAACAATTTGTTTCAAGGATCAGAGGCTGAAACAGGCACTATGGAACACTTAGAGCTGGGTCAAACATCAGACATGCCAAGATCATCCACTGTATCCTGGATCATAGATTTTGTTTTTGTTTTGTTTTTTTAGTGAGAAAATATTTTATTTTATTATTTTATTTTTAATAGTTTTTTTTTATTTTTCCAAATACATGCAAAAATAGTTTTCAGCATTCACCTTGGCAAAACCTTGTTTCAATTTTTTTTCCCTCCCCCTCCCATATCCAGCAATATAAATTAAACGTGCATTTCTTCTAAACATATTTCCATATTCATCATGCTGCATAAGACAATTCAGCTCAAAAGGGGAAAAGAAAAAAAAATAAGAAAAAAACCCCAAACAAATAATAACAAAAAGGTAAAAATGCTATACTTTGATTCACATTCAATCTCCATAGTTCTCTCTGTGGATATGGATGGCTCCTTCCATTCCAAGCCTATTGGAATCACCTTGAATCACCTCATTGTTGAAAAAAAGCTATGGACTTCTGTCTTGCCATTGTACTTGATCACTTTGAAAGAGAGAGTGAGACTGACAACTTTGTACAACTCTGCCTTGATTAAATTCAATTCACAAGCAAATCATAATACCATCCCATTATGCCATTGGTCCTCTTTGAAAATAAAGGAAGAACAGCAGCAGCAGCAAATTGTTGCCCCAACATTTCTATCTTTTTCTAGACCAACTTTGGGGTCAGGACCTAGTCATTGGAGTGAAACAGCCTGTCTGGCTCATGCAAATTGAAAATGCTTTCTACTGATGGATTTCCTGGATCTCAGTGCTTACCACTTTAAGTAAATTGTTTCAGGTCCTTACTGATGTGTTCTAAGTGATTTATTAACAACAGCTGACTTCAAAAAAGAATAAGAATTTTCCAGTGGGGGCAGGCAGCAAAGATTAGCCAGAGAAAGTATCTAAAACAGAGTCCATGGATAGACTTTAGGTGGTCCTTGGACTTGGATAGGGGAAAAAGGCATCTTTATTTTCACTAACATTTGGTTTCCTTTGTAATCCTCTATCTTTTATTTTATGCATTTTGAACAGTATTCCAAGAAGTATTCTTCATGCTTCCCCAAAATACCTACAGGCTTCATAATGCACAAAAAGCAAGTCCCCACTGCAGAGCCTAGAAGCAATAGGGACCACAACCCCCTATTGTATTTTCATTTGAAGGGGACAGTGGTATTTAAACTATATGTAAACACCACAGATCTGGGACTTCATTAGATTCTGGAAAGAAAAAGAGAGTGCCCTAGAAGAAAAAGGTCAGGGGAGGATGTGGAGGGAGAAACAAAAAGATGTGGAGATAGAACAATGGTTATTAAGCAAGGTGATGGGTGCTTTGATTCTTTGATTCTCTATTTCTTGCAGTTAGGTAGTATGCAGGTGGTAAAACACTAATCCTGCAGTCAAGAAAATGTGAGTTCAAATGATCCTCATCTATAAATAGAATATCATAGATATTTAAACTGTGATGCTAAGGTGTATAGGGTCAGTTTAGTAGATCTAATTAAGCAGGGAAGTCTGTAGTAATCAAATCTCAGAACATGACACTTGCAAGAAGCAGTGAGGTGGGTCATTGAATCCAAAGGGTTAGTTATTAGAATAATAAACATGAACTGCAAAACAAATAAGAATCCAAGGCAAGAGCCATGTACCAGGGATTAGAGAAGCAGGTCCTCAATGGAGCAAAGAGAATAGGGAAAGCATTTATTTAGTAAACACTTCTTATGTGCCATGCACTATGTGAAGTGACTTGGGAAAGAAAGGATGTTCCCAAGCTCAAGGAGCCCACCTTTTAATGGAGGAAGACATCTTAGAAAAATGAGCAGAAAAGGGGTGTGGGAAGGTACCCACCTCCAGGTATCCACTGGAAGCCCAGGTGGAAAATGGGATGGAGAACCAGCAACTGAATCTAGTTACAAGTAAACATGGCTAATATGACTATTTCCTCAAATGAACAGTATTGAGAAGGAACTCCAGGAATACCATCTGATCCAATAAATATTAAACACTACTGAGTGCAGAATTAGATGCCAGAAGAGATACAATATTTAGATAAGGCATGGTAAATGCCCTTATTGTATTCAGAATTTAGTAGTCAATAATGCAGAATAATACAAATGCATTAAAGAGGTTCAAAACAAAATATGTTGTGAGATCTAAGGGGAAAACGGACATTATTAACCAGGAAGATTCAAAGAAATGTCCATGAAAGAGGAGACCTTTGAGCTGGATTTTAACTAATATAAGAATTTTCCCAATAAGTCTGAGGAAGGAGAACACTCTAGATACAAGATGTACCTTGCCTAAATGAAGTCATAGAGATAAGAATGTGCACGGCTTGTTCCAAGGACAGATGGTATCTTAGATGACTTAATAGGTAGATTACGTGAAGGGAAATAGTATGAGAAAAGGTGATAAAGCTAGGACAGTGCCAGATTATGGAGGGTTTGGGATGCCACACAAAGTCATTCAAACTTAATTGGTTGGGCCTTAGGGAGCCACTAAAGAGCAATGCATTAAGCATTGCCAAAGAGTAGTGATTAATGAATCAATGTCATTTTGAAGGGAAGTCTCTAGCAAAGTGGCCCAGGAATCAGTACTTGGTTCTGTGCTTATCCATATTTGTATTTATGATTTGAATGAAGGCATAGATGGCATGCTTGTCAAGGTTATGAATAGCACACAGTTGGGAGAGATAATTAATATATTGAATGACATAGGATGAGCTCAATGTAAATTAGCAAAGTACAATGGTAGTCAAAAAAATTAATGCCATTTTAGGCTGTTGAAAGACATATATTGGACAAAATGAAGGATGTGAGAGTCTCATCTGATCAGACCAATCTAGAGTACTAAATGGCACATAATAGGAACTTGACAAATGCTAGTTCAATTGAATTAAATTCCACAATCATATATTTGAAACAATGAGCTTCAGAATGTCTAAAAAACAAGATATGAAGAATCCAAATGAAGAAACTGAGTATGGTAATTGGATGAGATGGGTATTTTTGGGTTGGGCTACATCAGAAGCTTTTAAACTTTTTGGGATCATAGACTCCATTTACAATTTGATGAAGCCTATAAACTATTATATTTTGTTTCTTATATTTAGAATTGAAGAAAATACTAAATTTTAGTTGAATGTTGGTGAAAATAAATATCAACATTTTTCCCCATGCAAGTTTATGGACCCTTAGATTAGATGGCTCTCAAGAGCTCTTCCAACTTTGAAAAATCTGAAATTTAGTGATTGTGTGAAATGACAATTATCTTTAGATATTTGAATAATTGTCTTTGAGGAGATGAGGATAAGTTTGTTTTATGCAGTGCAAAATTGAGACATGAGTGGATATTGTAGAGAGACATATGTATGCTTGATTTTAAAGGAAATGTCCTCATAATTAGAGATGCCTCAAAGTAAAAATAGCCTATCTCAAGAAGGAGTGATTTACTGGAGGTTATAAAGCAGAAACTAGATAATCAGTTGCCCCATGATAGGATGGACGTAGAAAAATAAACTGGATAGCAGGATTAGAGGTGAATATGGCTATTGTGGCTACTTCCTCAACTGAAAATTCCTAAGTGGAATTCACTAATTGTAAGAAGCTACAGGAGTAATCTCAAGTGAGGAGAGGCTGTTGGAAGGTAGAGGCAGAAAATTGCAAGGTTCAGGATCTGTGCCTGGTTAAAAGTAATCATGGTTTTAACAGTATCCACTTGGGGGGTAAAGGAGAATAAGAACTGAGAAAAGGCCATTGCGTTTTTGCAATTAGGCTAAAGATATATTTTTTGAGATTGCAGTTTGGTAGAATGGACAGGCTGAACAGAAGCCATATTGCAAAGGGTTAAAAAAAAAAAAAAAAAAGCAACATAGTGGTGGAGAATTGGAGTTATAAGGTACATCTCTTCCTCTAAAAGTTTTCCAGTGAAGAGAAAATGAGTTACTGATGTGTAGTTGGGTGGAATAAAGGGGTCAAGTGAAAACTGTTTTCATTTTTTAACATGGTTTGACTTCTAGGTTCATTCTCCCATTCTCTCACTAGCACTGAATGGTTACATCTCCAGGGAACAGTCATTGCCTGCTCTGCTAAGTGTTCCATCATCAGGTAAACTTGAATGATTGAGGTTTCTAATACTATTGCTCATAAGCCCCAATCCAATGTGCTCCTTCCAATATCAACTAAATTATATGAATATAGAATTATATATAAATTTAGCTTTTGCAAAAGTGTAAGATATACATACACACACACACACACATGCATACAAACTTGCACTTGGGCACATATACACACATACATATATAACTTAATAAGAAGATATAGCAAGGACAAAAGTCACAAAAACATTCAATCAAAGCAACATTTCACTCTTTTGGGGGAAGACTGGGCTCAAGATTGATGTGATTGCTACAAAATATCCTCTGTAACTTCCCAGGAATAGAACTACTCTTCCTCTTACATAGATACAAGCTTCCTATAGAAGTAGGCTCAAACTTAGAGAACAAAAATCCTGGGGGAAGGACAGAGTTAAGTTGGCAGGTAGATGGAAAAAGTACAGAGAGGTTTCCCCCTAAAATGCCTCCATATAAATCTAGGAAATATATCAGACTGAATCCTGATCAGGAAATCTAAGTTACCATGAGTAATTTTTCTAGTCCTGGTTGGCATAAGAGACAGATAAAGAGGTCTGTGCCCTCTGAAGATGAGATCTGGCCAGAACACTGAACCTCCAGAATTCTCCAGCACAAGGACAGCTGTGTACCAGATCAAGTGGAAGTCTAAAACCCATAATGGGATACTACAACCTTGTGCAAGCTGCAGAAACAGATGCCAACTGGCAGCTTTATTGCTCACCACTAATTCTGGGTCACAGATTCAGGAGATTGAAGAAGGCCCCTGAGTCCAGAGATGCCATTCTGGAGTAAGGAGTGGTGACAAACTCTAAGCTGTGTCTTGATAGAACAAATTCAGAAGAACATGACAGTGATTTGGCTTAAATCATAGGAACAGAGCAGGTTTTCAGTTCTAACTTCCAGTCTAGTCTGAAGCCTTCAGAGGAATAACCAGGAGAAGAATCCCAGACAAAGGGTAGCTTGCAATTCTGTCACTATGAATTAGCAGAGCTTCAAATAAATTATTTAACCCTGTCTATAAAATGAAGATATTAATCCATGCATGATCAACTTTCTAACATTGTTGTGAGGAAAATGTTTTATAAATGATGGCACTTTAGAAATGATAGCTATTATTATAATGATAATAAATTGATTCTAACTATTATAATCTACAAATTATTTTTTTATTTTTTTATTTTGCCATTTTTTTTAATTGAAGCTTTTTATTTTCAAAATAGATGCAAGGACAATTTTTTAACATTGACCTTGCAAAGCCTTGTGTTCCAATTTCCTCCCCCTTCCCCCCACCCCCTCCCTGAGATGTCAAGTAATCCAATATATGTTAAACATGGAAAAAATATATGTAACTTCAATATAAGCATACATATTTATACAATTATCTTGCTGCACAAGAAAAATCAGATCAAAAAAGAAAAAATAAGAAAGAAAATTAAATTCAAGCAAACAACAAAATAATTGAAAATGCTATATTGTGATCCACACTCAGTTCCCACAGTCCTCTCTCTGGGTATAGATGGCTCTCATCATCATATCATTGGAACTGGCCTAAATCATCACAATGTTGAGAAGAGCCATGTGGATCAGAACTGATCATCATATAATCTTGCTGTTGTCATGTACAATATGCTCATTTCTGGTTCTGCTCATTTCACTTAGCATCTGTTCATGTAAGTCTCTCAGGCCTCTCTGAAATCATCCCACTGATTGTTTATGAAGAGTTTATGGGAAGTTAAAGATGATCATCATTCTTTGTTATAGGAGAAGTGCCAAAATACAGCCTTCAAAGGCCTGGCTGGAAACATTGGTTTTTTCTTAGAGAAATTGTCAGTGGGCTATGGATGGAAGTAATCAGCATGTTTAATAAACTTTAAAAAGAGAAAAAAACACAAACACAAAATTACAAATAAAAAAAGATAAAAATAAACAGAAAGGAACTTTAAATCATTATTAAGGAGTAATTAACAAAATTGTACTCTAAAAAATAGAAAAACTTAAAGAAAACATATCTATAAAAGACGTATATTACTAAAATTGACACAACAAAAAATTAAATGTTGGAAAGAACATGGATAGACAATTACAGCAACCTCCATCATTGGTACAGCCATGAATTGATTTGGAAAGCAATTAAAATCAATTAGTACCAGGAATATAAAAATATGTAAAGGAAGGAAAAAAACATATATTAAGCAACTGATATGTGCCAGGAGCATTACAAATGTTCTGATTTGACTCTTACAACAATCTTGGTAGGTAAGTACTCTTATTATCTCCATTTTATAGCAGAGGAAACTGAGGCAGACAAAGGCTAACTAATTTACCCAGGAACAGCAAGCTACCAAGTTTTTAAGCTAAAGTTGAAATCATATCTTCCTAACTCCAAGCCCAGAACTTTATCCATTGCCCCATTCAACTGTCTCTTATAAAATAATGTGGAGTGAAAAAAAAATAGAACTAGAACAGAACATAGACTGTATCCATATAAGACCAAAAGTGAGTAGTGTGAAAGTTTGAGAAAAATAATTTCTGGGTAATTAATCATTTTATTAATAATGCTAGCATATTACCAACAAAAATGGGTTAGTGACACTCTTGAATGTCAAGGACAAATCATAGCAGTGGGTTGATAATTAAATACCCTTAGAAGAATGGATTTTCCTGAGAATGGCAATCAACTCTGATTGGTCAACAATTAATGAGAGAATGAATATTATAAGTGGTGGAGCTATTTTAATGAGGGCCTGGGGAGATACAACTTTGATCATGCCATTTACTTTCAAATCACCATTAGGTTCAGGGAAATCTAGATAAAGCATCTATATCCCCTAATCAAACCTGAACAGAACACAATGGTCCAGGAATTTCACTTAGATTATATTCCTTATAGGGTTGGGTAGGGTAAAATGAGGAGAATATTAATCCTATTTTTTATCATCAGTCCTGCTCTTCAGAGGCTGAGCTTTGAAAGAAAGATTTTAGAAAAAGGGGGAGAATTATGGATCTCTCCAAATATTTGATTATTAATAATTATTAGGAGTGAACGGATAAAGAATCCTGATGGAGACCTCCAGGGAGTAACAAAAATGTTTCATTTATTTAAGTGAAAATAGTTGCAAATCATAAAATTAATATAATGAATATATCATATAATTTTATTTATAATTTTAAAAACAGGGAAAAGCAATATAATGATATTGGTAATATATAGAAAAACAGGCCCTCATATACTAGTATGACCTACTTTTTAAAATTAATTTTATAATTATAACATTTTTTTGACAGTACATATGCATAGGTAATTTTTTACATTATCCCTTATACGCCCTTCTGTTCCGAATTTTTCCCCTCCTTCCCTCCACCCCCTCCTCTAGATGGCAGGCATTCCCATACATATTAAATATGTTATAGTATGTCCTAGGTACAATATATATGTGCAGAATTTTGTTGTTGTTGTTGTTGTTGTTGTTGCAAAGGAAGAATTGGATTCAGAAGGTAAAAAATAACCTGGGGAGAAAAACAAAAAATGCTAACAGTTTCCCAGTGCTAAAAATGCTAACTCATTTCCCAGTGATCCTTTTCTGAGTGTAGCTGATTCTGTCCATCATTGATCAATTGGAACTGGATTAGCTCTTCTCTATGTTGAAGATATCCACTTCCATCAGAATACATCCTCATATAGTATCATTGTTGAAGTGTATAATGATCTCCTAGTTCTGCTCATTTCACTCAGCATCAGTAGATGTAAGTCTCTCCAAGCCTTTCTGTATTCATCCTGGTGGTCATTTCTTACAGAACAATAATATTCCATAACATTCATATACCATAATTTACCCAATCATTCTCCAATTGATGGGCATCCATTCATTTTCCAGTTTCTAGCCACTACAAAAAGGGCTGCCACAAACATTTTGGCATATACAGGTCCCTTTACCTTCTTTAGTATTTCCTTGGGATATAAGCCCAATAGCAGCACTGCTGGATCAAAAGGTATACACAGTTTGATAACTTTTGGGACATAATTCCAGATTGCTCTCCAGAATGATTGTATACTTTCACAACTCCACCAACAATGCATCAGTGTCCCAATTTTCCCACATCCCCTCCAACATTCATCATTAGCCATCATTAGTTCCTGTCATCTTAGCCAATCTGACAGGTGTGTAGTGGTATCTCAGAGTTGTCTTAATTTGCATTTCTCTGATCAATAGTGATTTGGAACACTTTCATATGAGTGGAAATAGTTTCAATTTCATCATCTGAAAATTGACTGTTCATATCCTTTGATCATTTATCAATTGGAGAATGGCTTGATTTCTTATAAATTAGAGTAGTATGATCTACTTGAGAAAGCAAATTGGCATAAAAAAAGAAAAGATTAAAAATAAATAATAGCTTTTGACCATTGTTGGAAGTATAATCCAAGAAAATGGATCAAAATGGAAAAAGAAAAAAAAGAGAAAGCCCTACATTTTTCAGAGGTATTTATAGCACCATTGTTTGTCATTGCAAGAAACCCTGAAAACTCAAATGTCCAGCAGTGAGGAATGGTTAAATAAATTGTGGCACACTTAGGTTACATACTATGATGCTATTAAAATTGGCAAGGAGAAGAAATATAAAGAAATTTGGAATGTCCATTATCAAATTATATAAGGGGAAAAAAGTAGGGCCAGAAGAACATGTGAAGTTAGATCACCTAAAAAAGACAAATGAGCAGAATTGAACAGGCAAACCTCAAAAACTGATGGATACTAATACTCAAACAATTATGGACATGTCATGTATTCAAATGCATTTACCAAATGCAAATAGCTATAAATCTAAAATTCATAATAAATGACTAAGAAAAATTATAGAGGATCAGAACTCTGAAAAGGTGTACTTGAATCAAGGACTACAGAGTGCTTATAGTTAAGCACCTACTCAGTGTGAGATAATGGTTCTCTAAACATATACTTAATGTGATATGCTCAGTGTACTGTAGTGATGTAATCATACTGAGGTATTTAAGGGAGTCTTAGACACAGAAAGACTCTCAGCCACAGACACAGAAGGACTCTCACAGCCACAGATGCAAAGACAACTCATTTTTGACCATCCATCCTCATGAGTCTCCTGTCTTCTTCACTCCTCCACTAAGACCAAAGATTCGAGCTGATCCTGAGGTCTTCCAGAAAGCTAGTCCAGACATTACATTTTGGCAGCTAAATGTGAGATACTGAAAAAAGCACATTATATTTTGAGGCTTTGGATATAAGGACCTACACTCAGTAGTTCCACTGTTGCTATTGTAAGCTCAATGGAGAAGTCCCTTTGACCCAGAAATAGATTGAGTATTAAAATAGACAAGTAGGAAATGCTGGTAAGGGCTAAACTAATCACTGTCATTTTCCAGCTGAAATGAGGCAAATACTAAGAAAAGAGCCTCCCTACCCCAAGGGAAATATGTAGAATGAATAGTTAGATTAATAAAGAAGCAAGATTTGTTCTTAACTCAAAGGCAGATCACTGGGCTCTTAAATATATTAAAGTGCATGTCAACTTGGCTGTCTAAGGAAGAAAAATTAGAGCCAGATATGTGGGAAATAGTGGGAGAGCAACTAATTGAATATTACAAAGCTATAGTCCTTATTCAATTACTAAGGAAACATTCCTTATGTACAATATTATACAATTGGCTTTGAAGAATCCCACAAGTTCTAAAAAAAAAAAGAGGAAAAGTTTTAAAATGGACAGCTAGACAAGGAAGTGTGAGAAGAAAGAACAGGAGGAGGGGGATGGTACTGACTACACAGCTGGAGGACATAGCCAGTTAGTCCAAGTTAAATATCTTAAGTACTATGCAGATAAAGCTTAAAAAGAGTGCTACTTCTTACTTTCACAGCTCAGTTACATCCAAGCAGGGGCCCTTAGGACATTTCCTATCTCCTGACCTTCCTCACTCAATTTCACTTTCATGGGTGGAGGGAGGAGGAGAGGGAATGGCAGTAACACCATCAGCATTATCCATGCAGCAGCTTTGTCCACACCCTATCACATGATTACAAAAGGAACTAAGTAAAGCTAAAGAGCAAGAACAGAATATATCTGATTTGAGAATAGAAACATATCCTGTTATTGAAGAATTTGTTTCTTCAGATCAAGAAAAAAGAAGATGAACTTTTTAATCTGCAAATTATCAAAGATCTGAAAAATGCTTCTACTTTTTATAGGTGTACATCATCTTATGTTAAGATGTTATTAGAGAATTTGGCTTTTGAAATTTTAACCCCTAATGATTGTAAATCTATAGCAAGGACATGTTTAGAACCTGGACAAAACTTGTTGTGCCTTTCTGAGTATAGTGAACTCTGTAGAATAAAAGCCCAACAACATAGGCAACCTGGAGTGAATATACCAGTCACCTTTGACCAACTAACAAGTGAAGGTCCTTATGCAGACACTTTAGTGCAGATTAATTACCCTATAGCATCATTTGAACAAACTGTGGCTGCTATAAAAGCATGGGCACCCTCCCAGGAAGCCAAGATAGAGGGAAAGCCTTCAGTACAAGGTCCAAATGAACCCTTTGTTGATTTCATGGGATGTCTGCAGACAGCTGTCATATGACCTATTAATGAAAATGCAGCAACAGAAATTATGAAAAGACATCTTGCTAAGGAAAATGCTAATGAGGTTTGTAGAAGAATTATAATAGGACTACACAAGGATGCTCCTTTAGATGAGATCATAAGACGCTGTGCCACATAAATACCTTTTATACCCAGCTGATGATGCAGATTTTTCAAGATCTGTACATGGGAAGACAGAGTGCCTTTTGGCAAGAGACTTCCAGAGAGACTTATCAATGCTTTCAATGTGGTTAAGTAGGGCGTTTGAAAGCTCAATGTTGGCATAAAGATAGAGTGAAAAAACAGAGTGGGAGAACAAGACCCAAAACCCCATGTCCAAAATGCAAGAAAGGCTTCCATTGGGCATCAGAATGTAGATTGACTCACAGAAATGGGAAGCAGGACTTGGCTCCAGGACCCCAGGCAAAAAACACTGGGGGCATGATGGAAGCTGATGTTACACCCAGAGAGTCTTTAAAAGCTCTGTATTCCAACATGATCAATCAACCAAGAAGCAATCTGATGGGAGAAAGGAATTACAACTGAGGAGAATAGAGTTGTATGCACTACTAAGATACTGAGAGATGAAATCAGTTCTTGTCCAGCCTATAGATCCTTTGCCTCCAAGCACTAGTAGGCTTGACCATTTCACCTCCTGGGAGTGCTTCTAAAACAGTGTACATCCACACACTGATTTGGGAAACTGGGGAATGTGTAGCTAATATCCCAGTCACTAATAAAGGTAGATAATGTGTGACTTATAATCCAGGAGTAGTACTAGCATCAGTTTACTGATATATACTCCTAATAGGCAATCTGGTGATAGTTGCCCAGATTTTGACTCCCAACAACATAATCCAGGAATATTCTAGATTGCAGCTGTTACAGATAATCGACTTATGCTCACTATCTATGTAAATGGCATATCACTAGAAGGCTTGGTAAACACGGGTGCAGATTGTACAGTCATTAGAGGTGCCAATTGGCCCAGTCATTGGCCAAATATGAAGGCAGACACCTATATGTCTGGCATAGGAGGATGAATAGCAGTTGAAATTATTGCTATCCCTTTGAGATGGATATTTGAAGGTGAAACAGGAGTTTTATTTCCACTCATATGAAAGAGTGTTCCAAATCACTATTGATCAGAGAAATGAAAATTAAGACAACTCTGAGATACCACTACACACCTGTCAGATTGGCTAAGATGACAGGAACTAATGATGGCTAATGATGAATGTCGGAGGGGATGTGGGAAAACTGGGACACTGATGCATTGTTGGTGGAGTTGTGAAAGAATCCAACCATTCTGGAGAGCAATCTGGAATTATGCCCAAAAAGTTATCAAACTGTGAATACCCTTTGATCCAGCAGTGCTACTACTGGGGTTATATCCCAAGGAAATACTAAAGAAAGAAAAGGGACCTGTATGTGCCAAAATGTTTGTGGCAGCCCTTTTTGTAGTGGCTAGAAACTGGAAAATGAATGGATGCCCATAAAGTCCTGTTGTCTCCAGAAACTGCCAATCACTCTCTGGGAGGAGATCTACTGTCTCAACTCAATCTCTTGGCCAGATTCTTCTTCATATAGCGAACCACCAACTCTGACCTAGAGTAGAGACTTCCCTCCCTTGCTCAATGTTGCTTATTTTATCCTCCCAGAGAATGGGCGATAACTCAGGGGCTTCTGGGAAAAAATACTTCAACCAATGAACTTGCTCCTCTTAAACATATAAGCTCCTCCCCAGAAGTTTGAAGGGATAAATCTCCCTGTAAAGGCCAGAACTAGAGAATTGTTAATTGCCAACTTAGCACTTAGTAAGAACATATCATCTCATTGTCTCATTAGCACTTAGTAAGAACCTAACAGATGCCCATCAATTTGAGAATGGTTGGGTAAATTATGGCATATGAATGTTATGGAATATTATTGTTCTGTAAGAAATGACCACCAGGATGAATACAGAGAGGCTTGGAGAGACTTACATCAACTGATGCTGAGTGAAATGAGCAGAACTAGGAGATCATTATACACTTCAACAATGATACTATATGAGGATGTATTCTGATGGAAGTGGATATCTTCAACATAGAGAAGAGCTAATCCAGTTCCAATTGATCATTGATGGACAGAATCAGCTACACCCAGAAAAGGAACACTAGGAAATGAGTGTAAACTGTTTGCATTTTTTGTTTTTCTCCCCAGGTTATTTTTTACCTTCTGAATCCAATTCTTCCTTTGCAACAACAACAACAACAACAACAAAATTTGATTCTGCACATATATATTATACCTAGGATATACTATAACATATTTAATATGTATGGGAATGCTTGCCATCTAGAGGAGGGGGTGGAGGAAAGGAGGGGAAAATTCAGAACAGAAGGGAGTACAAGGGATAATGTTATTAAAAATTACTTATGCATATGTACTGTCAAAAAATGTTATAATTATAAAATTAATTTAAAAAAAAGAAACAGGAGCTTTTACTCCTTTTATAGTTGAAAAATCCCCATCAATCTATAGGGAAGAGACATTTTACAGCAGTTAGGAGTACAATTGAATACTTTGGCTTTTTAGGCAGGGCTGCTGTTGAAGGACTGCCTGCATTCTCACCTTTTCCCATTTAATGGAAAACTGATACACCAGTGTGGATAGAACAGTGGCCCTTAACAAGTGATAAAATGCAGGCCTTATTAAATATAGTACAAGAGTAACTTGATCATGGACACTTACAACCTTCTCTAAGTCCTTGGAATTCCCCTGTATTTGTTGTAAAATAAATAAATAAATAAATAAATAAATAAATCCCGATGTTGACTGATTTAAGAAAAATAAATGAACAGATGGAAACTATGGGAACTCTCCAGCCTAGATTTCCATCTCCTACTCAATTGCCTAGAGAATGGCCTCTTTGTGTTATAGACATTAAGGATTGTTTCTATTCTATCCCTCTGGATAAGGAGGATATGAAAATATTTGCTTTTATTCTGATGGAAGTGGATATCTTCAACATAGAGAAGAGCTAATCCAATTCCAATTGATCAATGATGGACAGAATCAGCTACATCCAGAAAAGGAACACTGGGAAATGAGTATAAACTATGAGCACTGTTTTGTTTTGTTTTTCTTCCCAGATTATTTTTAGCTTCTGAATACAATTCTTCCTTTGCAACAACAACAACAACAAATTCGGTTCTGCACATATATATTGTACCTAGGATATACTATAACATATTTAATATGTATGGGAATGCCTGACATCTAGGGGAGGGGGTGGAGGAAAGGAGGGGAAAAATTCAGAACAGAAGGGAGTACAAGGGATAATGTTGTAAAAAAAAATTACCTATGAATATGTACTGTCAAAGAAAATGTTATAATTATAAAAATTAATTTAAAAATTAAAAAAAATTAAATTAAATTATAAAAAAAAAAAGAAAAGAAAATATTTGCTTTTTCAGTGCCCAGTGTTAATTTAGCTGAGCCTTACAAAAGATATGAATGGACAGTTTTGCCACAAGGAATGAAAAATAGCCCTACTATGTGTCAAATGTATGTGGCTGCTGCTCTTACTCCAGTAAGAAAAGCATTTCCAAAAGTTATGTTATTACATTACATGGATGGTTAGAAGCATGTCTACAAAAGACCATAGAAACACTAAGGAACTACAAATTGCATATAGCTCCAGAAAAAATTCAAAGGCATGCTCCTTTTCAATATTTAAAATATGAAATATACCCTAAGGTGCTTACAGCACAGAGAAGTTGAACACTTTAAATGACTTTCAGAAATTGATAGGAGATATTCAATGGATATGTCCAGTGTTACACTTAACTACCTATCAATTACAACCATT
This sequence comes from Sminthopsis crassicaudata, assembly GCF_048593235.1. Taxonomy (NCBI): domain Eukaryota; kingdom Metazoa; phylum Chordata; class Mammalia; order Dasyuromorphia; family Dasyuridae; genus Sminthopsis; species Sminthopsis crassicaudata. Next base: position 85,255,234 of record NC_133617.1, read on the forward strand.
AAATGACATTTTAAGAGGAGACAGTGCTTTAAACTCACTATGCCAGCTTATAAAAGAAGCTCAAGAGTCTGTGAGAGAGGTTGAACTGGCTTTATCCAATGTGGTTGAGTCACTCAAAAACCCTTGGAAATATCAGTTTTTGCTACAAAAAAGGCACCCCCAGCAGTCCTTCATCAAGGACACTAAGATAGAACCTTCCAGTACAACCAGAACAGAGCTTTTCTCCTTAAAGTGTTATTTGTAGCTAGAATTTTATTAAAGGCCATTAAGCTAACAGTACAATTATCTGGGATAAGACCTGAGAAGATATACACCTTTTATCACAATGTACAAATTAATGTATGTTATGAAACTATCACAGAGTGGCAAATTTTATTGGCCATAGCTCCAAATTTACACACAGGTCCCCATTAAAGATAACCCGGGTAGTACATAATTGGCAATGGATTTTTGAAGAAAAGTTTTCTAAGATTACTCTTAAAGGGCCCAACTATCTTTACAGATGCATCCAAACATAACATTTGTGCTGTATACTCTCATGACTTAACTATAAAGAGAGTAGTCAGAACTCCTTTTCAATCCACTCAGCAGAATGAATTGTATGCAATCATTCTAGCTCTTACTTATTATCCAGGAGATATAAATATAATATCTGATTAGGCCTATTCAGTAGGTATGGTACAAAGAATTGCCACAGCCCAAATAAAATTTGTGGCTTCCAATATATATCAGCTCTTTAAGGAATTTCAAGAGCAAGTGAGAAAGCATCCAGGTAACCTTTATATCTTGCATGTCCACTCTCATAGTGGACTTCCAGGTCCTATTTTTTATGGAAATTCAAAAGCAGATCGCCTTCTAACCATGTTAACCAATACTCCTTTATTTCAAGCAGCCCAAGAATCTCATTCTAAATATCATTAGGCTGCTTGAGCTTTACTTTTACAATTTGGGATAACAAAAGAGGAAGCTAGGAGCATAGTAAAAGGCTATATAGCTTGTCTTCCTTTCCACACTCCTACGTTCCCTCCAGGGAAAAATCATCATGGTTTGAGACCCAGGGAAATTTGGCAAATGGATGTGACCCATTATAAATCTTTTGGTCATCTGTCTTTTATCCATGTTGTAATAGATACCTTTTTAGGATTTATTTTTGCAATGCCAGCAGCAAAAGAGACAGCCCCAGTAGTCACTGAATTCCTTATACAAGTTTTTGCAATTATGGGAGTGCCACAAGCAATAAAACAGATAATGAACCTGCATATACTTCTAAACATTTTGCACACTTTTGTGCATAGTATCAGATTTTACACACCACTGACATACCTTTTAATCCTCAAGGATAGGCAATAGTAGAGAGGAGAAATAGAATCATCAAGAAGCTCCTCCAAAAACAAAAGAAAAGGGGGGCTACAGGTAACCCTACAGAACTTCTAAATTTAGCTTTTTATACTATTAATTTTTTGATTTTTGGTGGAGATGCATAGGATCTGATAGACAGCTTTTATAACCCATCAGAAGGGCAGCTCCACTATCTTTAGATAATCACCAGGTGATGTGGAAAGATCCAGAAAGTGCTGAATGGAAGATAGGTGGGCATGTAGACCCTTGAAATGAAGGAGAAGACCCAAGAAACATCTAATGATTCTATTGCTGACTGTGTCCACCACTGAAAGAGTATGGCAGTTGTGCCAATTGACTCATGAACATCAACATTTTTTTATAAGACTGTTGCAGGACTTCAAAATCCACAGAAATAATTGGATTCCCCAGCCATTCTGGAGAGCAATTTGGAACTATGCCCGAAAAGTTATCAAACTGTGCATACCCTTTGATCCAGCAGTGCTGCTATTGGGCTTATATCCCAAAGAAATACTTCCCCCAAAGAGGGGAAAGGGACCTGTTTGTGCCAAAATGTTTGTGACAGCCCTTTTCGTAGGGGCTAGAAACTGGAAGATGAATGGATGTCCATCAATTGGAGAATGGTTGGGTAAATTATGGTATATGAAGATTATGGAACATTATTGCTCTATAAGAAATGACCAGCAGGATGAATTCAGAAAGGTTTGGAGAGACTTACATGAACTGATGCTGAGTGAAATGAACAGAACCAGAAGATCGCTGTACGCTTCAACAACAGTGCTGTATGAAGATGTATTCTGATGGAAGTGGATATCTTCAACACAAAGAAGATCCAACTCACTTCCAGTTGATCAATGATGGACTACACCATCAACTACAACTACAACTACACCCAGAGAAGGAACACTGGGAAGTGAATGTAAATTGTTAGCACTACTATCTATCTACCCAAGTTACTTATACCTTCAGAATCTAATACTTAACGTGCAACAAGAAAATTGGATTTGCACACATATATTGTGTCTAAGGTTATATTGTAACACATGTAAAATATATGGGATTGCCTGTCATCTAGGGGAGGGAGTAAAGGGAGGGAGGGAAAAATTAGGAAAAATGAATACAAGGGATAATGTTAAAAAGGAATTACTCATGCATATATACTGTCAAAAAATTTATAATTATAAAATTAGAAAAATAAAAATTTAAAATTAAAAAAAAAAAGAAAAAAAGAAATAATTGCATTCCCTGAGACATGATGAGACTATTGTAGGATTTCAAAACCTGCAGGAATCATTGGATTCCCTGACACATGAATTAATGGACAATAGATTGGTTTTGGACTATCTCTTGGTTGCTGAAGGAGGCAGATGTTTGATTGTTATTTATATACCCTCTTTCTAGGACTTAGGGACATGTATATTCATATTGTTTTTTATATCACTATATTAATTCTTGTTGTTTGTTACATCACTACTAGACTGTGTTATATTACTATGTGCTTGTGTAATACTTCCCATCCTAATAGATTTATGTATACCTGTTTCAATTTCAGCCCAGAGATAACCTGCTTACAATATCTAATTTGACTCCCCATTTCCCTTTGGTGTTTTCATCTCCCTTCTTGAGAAATCAGGGAGGGCATGATCACCTCCTTTTTGGGGTTCTCACCTCACTGAGAAGTCAGGGAGGGTGTGACCACCTGTGTTCTAAAACAGAAGAAAACAGGAGATGTAGAGGGCCAGAACTCTGAAATGGTGTCCTTGAATAAAGGACAGCAAGATGCTTACTTAATGTGAGATAATGGTTCTCTAAACTTATACTTAATGTGATATGGTGGTATAATGCTCAGTGGGCTGTAGTTATATAATTGTGCTAAGGTATTTAAGGGAGTCTCAGACTCCAGAGGTCCTCCAGAGAGCTAGTCAGACATTACAAAAAATAATAATAAATATGAGATATGAAGAATGCAGATTCAAATATGTTGACTAATTTGATGGGTCTCCCAAAGGTTGTTGAATTTTTTTTTTCCAGCATTTATTGCTTTTTCAAAATGGAGAGTAGGTACTACTTGGGCTTCTACATTCAGCCTGATGACCTGAAGCCGCTGTTTAAGATAATGTTAGACAATTCCCTGATTTTGATATATTTTTTCAGGACCTTCCATGTCAAAGTGTCATCTGCATAACATTCATAAAATATACCATCAAGCAGAATGGACCAACCATTCACACAAAGATATTTCTGCAGCTACTCAATCTTGTCTTTCATAAAATTGGGCCTATCCCTTGGATACAGCAAACTTTATGCAATATGTGAGGCAACTTGGCACAGTGGCAAAAACATTGGATGCTTTTGAATTAAAGTATCTGGGTTCTATTACCAATTCTTTCTACCTATTTGATTTTAGGTAACTCATTAAATATCTTTGGGCCTCTATTTTCTCATTTTTCTAAAATTAAGAAGATAGGATTAGATGGGCTCTCAGTAATTCATCAGCTCTAAATCTCATTTTGAGGAGTACAGATGTTCAGGAAAGACTAGTAACCCCAGTGTAAGGGCTACTTTCCACTTAATTCACTCAATATTCACCTGTGGCTCCAAGAAGCAGTAGCATACACAGTAGCCATATCCTGATAAATCAATTCTGTAAGTCGATTAAAACAAATTGAGTATATCCAAGGGGCCTCAAATCCATTGGTCAATTAATGGGGTGTCTACCTCAAGGCTATGAAGATATGGAGAAATTATGTGCCTTCAGAATAGTCTATTTCACCTCATCTAAACGTGGCTTGCTTATCTCAAAACACTAAAAAAGCATAAAAACTTTTTTGTTTATAAAGCAACTGGGTTAAGTACCTTGCCCAGGCTCACACAGCTGGCAATTGTTAGATGTCTGAGGTCACATTTGAACTCTGGTCCTTCTGACTCCAGGGTCAGTGCTCTATCCACTGCACCATCTAGCTGCCCTTATAAAAACTTTTGTAAAGATAATTCCATTTACCCTCAATACATGAATGGGTGCATGCTTATGGACAGTGTGAAATCCAGTAGACTTGAAACATGAACAGCTCTTGTTAAGAGAACTTAGCAGGCATTGCATGCAAACAGTAATTCTGAATGAAGCAAGGATGGTAAATGAAGGCTCACTAATAGATGTTTTTCTGGAGTGACTACAGTGATGAGGAGCTCCATGAAACTATGTAGGTTTTGCGATCAAAACTAATCTGCTTAACAAGCTTATATCTCTCTCCAAAAAGAAGTAAATGACATATTCATGACAATGTGATTGCCACTTACAGGAAAATGCCACATCTGTGAATAAGCTCCTACCATGATGACCATGGTGAACCCTGATGAAGTCAAAGAAAAATAATGAAACTTTGGAAACCCTCATTGTCAATCTACCAAAAAAGGGCAAACTTATTATTATAAAAAAAATTATTGCCTAATTATTTGCCTGTTTCCTCAAATGTAAAATAAAGATAACAGCAACTCCCTTGCAGGTTTGCTGTGAGAATAAAATGAGATATTTGTTCAAAGTATTTAACACAGTACCTGGCACAAAGTAGAAACTTAATTACTTATTAACTGATTAAAAAAAAGAACAATCTTGTAATTCTAGGTAACTTTAATGCTAGAATAGATTATCTGACTTTCACTATCAGACTATCAGACATAGCAGAAAGTCCTTAGGAGAAATGAAGCAACAGAAAGAGCAACAATGGCCATGCACTACTGAAGATTTGTGTCTCATGATCTTCTCATCACCAATGCTGTTTTCTGTTTACCTAAATGTAATAAAACTTCATTAATGCATCATCACAGCTAATATTAACAATTAGCAGATTGTCATTGTAAGCAAAAGAGCCTGACAGAATGTGAGAATGATGAAAGTGAGATGTGGTGCAGGATGCTGGACCAATCACAGACTTATCATCTCCTAGCTAAACATTAAACATTCAACAAAAGCAGTAGCCACAAGGTAAGAAAGCTACCAGAAGACTTAATATCAACAGATTATGCTGACCTCATTGGTGTATGTTTGTGGAATCTGAACAGGCTCCCAGTATCATGCTAAGAAACTAAATTGCTTCCATTTGAATTGTCTTAGGAAGATTCTGAAAATCACCTAATAAAATAAGGTCCCAGACTCTGAAGTTCTTTCTTGAGATGAACTGCCAAGTATTCAAATTCTACTGCAGAGAGCACAACTACAGCAGGCTGACCACAGTGTTTCAATGCCAAATATACATTTGCCTATTTTAAGGAGAACTCACACAAGGCAAGTTCACAATGATGGGGTTCTAGTGGCAGTCAGAAAGTTGTCAGAATCCCCTTTTGATTGGAGGTCCAGGTCCTTTGTGAAAGAATTAACAAACCCGAAGAGTTTCAGGTGACAAAAATGGAACTTTATTGTTGCATAAGAAGTCAGCTTTGTTAGAAAAACAGACTTCTTCAGTAGCAAAGACCTATTAGGGAAATGGAGGCTGGCACTGAGAAAAGAATGTCTTCTCAGTGGGCAGGGTCCTGGCAGCTATGCCAAAGAGGCAAGACATGCTACTTTGGACATTCTGCAAAGAAGTGAGTTTAGAAATATCCTTAATAGAAAATCAGAGGCTCAGGTTTCAGATTGAAAAGAAAGCCAATGTCCCCAGCCCAGATCTCCAATTGAATGGAAAGGCTTCCTGAATGAGGATCCAGCTACCAATGGGGGGATAGGGTGATTTGCCTTAGAAATGGCCCAGTCAGATGACACTACTTAACTTGTCTGGGGAGATATGATTCCCAGAAGGGCCTAAGAGTCAAATCTGCCTTCTTTACAAATCAAAGGTATAGAATTTTAGAGTGTTAATTTTACAGATCAAAAGGGAACAGTTTCACACCCCCTTCAACATGGTGGTCAGAAGAAGTGATACAAGGACTCTCTGGAGGATTCAAGGTCTTGTTGAAGAACTTTGGAATTCATTGTGAGACATGAGATACAGTAGCACAGGACTGCCCAGCAAGAGACACCTACATCAAAGAAGGTGTTTTACAAACAAATCAGAATTGTGTAGCTCAAAATAAACATGAGATTTATAAATTTAGAGACATCTCCATTCTGAAAACTCATATCATCTATTTGTGCCTGATCTGCAATAGAACCTTTTGAGTCTGTATTGGTCTGATCAGTCACAGACACACTGTACCTGTGCCCCAACATAGTGGTATAATTTTGATTCTCTTTGAACATAAAGGACAAGAACCAAATCTTATGATCCCATGTTTCCACATTATACACTTATTTCATTGAGATCAAAAGCTACTAAGCTCAGTACTGCTGGATTTCAGTCCTATTTCATTGACTCATTACATTTATTCATTGGCTATCCAAACCATAATCAAGTAAATGATCAAAGGATCACTTTGACTCATTCTGACACAGAAGCCTCTTCAGCTGGGCAATGGAATGTTATTGGTTGTCTACCTTCTTTTAAAAGCATCTAGATGGCATAGTAGATGAACATTGGATCTAGAGTCAGGAAAATAGTTTAAATCTGGTCTCAGATACTTACTACCTGAATAATCCCAAGCAACTCACTCAATCTTCAAGCTCAGTTTTCTTAACTGTAATAATACATAATAATAGAGATAATAATAGTACCTACTTCCTCTACTGAGCATCAAGTGACACAATACTTGTAAAGGTTAGCAGAATTCCTGGTATATAGGAGATGCTTAATAAATATTGAGTTCCTATCCTCTCTTAACTTAAAAAAAAAATTGAGCAGATTATTTTATGGGACTATATACTTAGCCCCTTAATATTTAGACTAACCCTTTAAGACCCTATAATATACATCCTACAACCCACCACTTTCCTATAACTTGATTTTGAAAAAAAAAACTATAATAATAGCTCACATTTATATAGTTAACATGAACCATTTATAAATCATTTTCATCTCAACAGTTAAGTAGTACAAGGATTATTATCTTTATAATTCAGACAAAAAATTGAAGACTCAGGTTAATGATTTACCCAAGTATGACCCTGATCCAAAGTATGGGATGTCTTTTTATTAGTGAAGATGAATGTCCTGCCCTGCATGAGAGGCAGGTAGAGCTGACAAGAAAGAAAGCTTCAGTTCTTATTCAGCCTTCTTTAGGATTCTTCAAGCTTTAAGTTACTTCAAGCAATTCTGGCTTCTAGCTTAGAGAAGGAAGATGAAAAAGGCCAGCCCCATTTCACATTGCTGAAAGAATGTCTCTGGGAAGACATGAGAGGAGATAGCAACTTTTATTATGTTCCTATCCTAGCTAGCTACAGTGGAGACTTTGGGGAGTTTCCCTTTGGGTGAGATCCAGGATTATCTTGGTTGAACCGAGTTATCTCAAGCTTAATGGGAGAGCTCCTTTTCCCTCTATTGCATATATATTCTTTTTTGTAATAGGTTCTCTGATTGGATTTTCTACAATTTGGATAAATGGATTTCTTTGATAAGTAAAAAAAATTCTTCAAAAACACAATTCCTATTAAAAAATAAGTGACCAGAAATCATATTTCTATGGACAGAACTCCCTCTATAAACAGGGCCCATATCAGATGAAAGCTATTGCCTATCCATACATAGCATGGGAGTGCCATTGTGTGACTCAAAGGGAGGTCCCTTCTCTTTCCCTCCTCACTTCTTCAAGAGAGATCAAGAGAGATTGTAATTCCTGCCATGAGGGGAAGGAGGAAGTTGGGGCCAGAAGTCAACACTCTTTTCTCCTCAGAGAGAAGGGATGTTAGGTTGGAGTTGGATCAGTTCCCTAAAGTATTATCAGCCTAAGGGACATGATCAGGTTTGATCTGGCTTTTGATCACTAAATTTCATTATATGGGAAAAGAAAGACCCCAAGCTTTACATCCAAGGCTTGACCCTTTTCCCTTTTTCTGCAATTATATGAGCTCATTATATGCTCATTATATGAGCAGAAAAGAAACCTGTTTATCAAATTGTAGCAATACAGAAAGCAGGGAGAATAAATACTTGCAATATTGAGTGAAGGAGCTCTCCCATAGGGAGTGAGGTAACTCAGTTCAACCAAGGGTAGAGTCCCAGATCTCACCCAAGGGAAAATTTCCCAGTCTTTACAATAGCTAGCTGGGATAGAAATATGTTATCTACCTTCCCAGCATCTTTTCCTTCAATAACTTCAAGGGGATTTTGGCTCTTCCATCTCTTCTCTAAGTTGGAAATCAGAAGTACCTGAAGTGACTTAAAGAATCTTGAAGAAAACTGGAAACTGAACTGAAACTCTCTCACTTTCACCAGCTCTCCTAATTAGGAGAGAATCCCAATGGATTTTGTGACAGGGTTTACAAGGTCACACAGTTATTAATAATTATATCAGCATCAATAAGTCTCAAGTACAGGGCCTATACTTGAACCCAGGTCCTAGGGATTCTAAGCCACCTTCATTCCCCTACATCAGAACTTCTTAAACTTTTTCCCTTCATGCCCTTTTTTCACCTGAGAAATTTTAATACAATTCCAGGTATATATATATATATGCACAAATCAAAGTTTAATTGAAAATAAATCATGAATTTATTTTTAAAAGATTCTTTGATATACATATAATTTTTCTATTTATTAACAACAAAAGCAAATTTTCCTACTAATAAGATGCATATACTTATTTATTTTTATATAAAGAATTAAATCTTGACTGAATATTTGATAGCTTTTACTGTTGCCAATTTTTTTATGACCTCCCGCATTACTCTAGATGAGATTGTGACTTACAGTTTAAGAAGCTTTACCCTGGATGATGGGGCCACAAATGTTGATTTGATGCTACTGAAAAACATTGTAATTGTCTCTAGTGTCAAAGCAGGCTGAGATGAAAGGGAAAAACAGTGTAATTAGGGACTCAAACTCATTAGCATAAGACCAAGCATTGGAAAACCAATCTTTACCAATGAGGAAAATTTTATGGAAATAGGTTTTTGAGTCTCTTGTTATAATAGTTAATTGGAATAAAAAAGGAATAATAACACCTGTTTGGAGCTCCTTTGGGAAATTATACTTTGAAGAAGGTGTTGATTACAAGTAAAGGATATAATGTGAATTCTAGCTATAAGGAGCCCCATCTGGCTAGGGGTAGGTATGTGGTTGAATGAGAAGTGTTTGGGCAGGGCTTATAGATTCAGGTCAAACCTGATCCTGTTTTAGGAGCAGGGAGTGAAGAGTTATGGGATAGTAACCACAAAAGTGAAACTTGGATGAACAGAGCAATCTTTTGGTACAAAACAGTGAGTAGAAAGGAAGAGCTAGAGGCAGAAGGTGGATTAAGAAATTTCAGGTTGCAAGAGTCAAGTGTAAGAAGAAAGAGGAAAACATGAATTTAACAGTAACAATAGCTTGCTGAAAGGCTGTATGGTAGAATAGGAATAGAACTGGAGTTGAAGTCCTAGGTTCAAATCTCAGCTCTTCAACTCATTATCTATGTAACCTGGGCAAAGCCTCTTTAGGCTTCAGTTTCCTCATCTACAAGGTGTGGTTGATTAGGAGATTGATAAAGACCTTTTCAGGTCCAAATCTATAATCCTAAATAGTGGTTTAGAACAGCTACATGGCAAAGTGAATAAAGTACTGAATCTGGAGTCAAGAAGATTCAACTCTGTTTCATACATTTACTATGACTCTGGGCAAGTCATTTAACCCTATTTGACTTAGTTTCCTCATCAGTAAAATGAACTGAAGAAGGAAATGGCAAACTACTCCAAGTATCTTTACCAAGAAAACCCAAAATGGGGTCACAAAGAGTCAGACAGAATTGAAATGACCAAATAAAATAGAGTATTTTAAAGTTTACAAAACATTCTGCCAACATTATCTCCTTTGAGTCTTACCACAATTCTGTGAAGTCATTATTTTTCTCATTTTACAGATGGAGTAATTGAAATTCAGACAAGTTAAGTGATTTGCCTAAAATCACACTGCTAAAAGCCATAGCTTCCTATTTTATCTAAGTATTCTTCATTTTAACTGCCAAGCATTACAATTCTACTGCAGAGATCACAAACTCCATTGGATTGGCCATATTTTTCTAATGCCAAATGTATGCTTGCCAAAAAGATTATTTTGGGGAACTCACATATGGCAAAAGCGCACAAGGTGATCAGAAAAAGTGACACAAGGACACTCCCAAGGTCTCTCTTAAGAGCTTTAGAATTGGTTGTATGACATAGGAGACACTAGCCCAGAAATACCCAGCATAGCATGCCTTCATCAGAGTAGATGCTGTGCTCCATGGACAAAGTAGAATTGAATTGCTCGGAAGAAATGCGAGATGCATAAAGTTAGGGAATCCACCCCAAACATTCCCAGAACTATTTGTGTCCAACTTGTGGCAGAACATTCCAAGCTCATATTGATCTGATCAGCCGTAGCTGAACACACTATAATTCAACTATAACATAAGTGACGTCATTTTGGTCCTCTCTGAGAATGAACAATAACCAATTTTTTTTTCCTTTTTGATTTGATTTTTCTTGTGCAGCATGATAATTGTTTAAATATGTATGCATATGTTGGATTTAACATATATTTTATCATGTTTAACATATGTTGAATTAGTTGATATCTAGGGGAGGGAATGGGAAAAAGAAGGGGAAAAATTGAAACACAAGATTTTGCAAGGGTTAATGTTGAAGAATTATCCATGCATAAGTTTTGAAAATTAAAAAGCTTTAATAAATATATAAAAATTTAGATGCCAAAAAGAGAGACAGAGAAACAGAGAGATGAAGAGAAGGATAATAACCAACCAACCAAATATTCTTCATAACCAAATGTCGTTCAAGCCATGAAGGGACTACAAATGCTTCTAAATTTACTGTGACACGGCAGAGCCTTGCTATGGCTGGTGCTATAGGCTGGAAATTAGCAGAGAATGAAAAAGATGAGAAATTCTAAGGTGGCAGTTTGTAGTATTCCCCTTCTTGGAGAATTCCACTTACAAAATCTAAACGGCTCTTCCAGTTCCCCTTTTTATTAGCTTTCCCACAATTCATTATATGCCTTTGTATTCATAAAGATTCTATGTCCAATTGTTTGTTCCCCTTAATCTTGCAAACTCCACCACTTTATTCAGTTTATTTTTTGCTACTCTGTGCTACCTCCTTTTTTTTTTTTTTTTCTTGGGGATAGGGAGGGGGGGTCATGCTTAGGTTCAGCCAGTCATTTAATAGAGAGAAATATCATCTCCCCTTCTTGTAGCTTGCTCCTAGCTCTTTCATCTATTTATCATTTACACTATGTTGTAACTACTGCTTAAGCTATGTCCTCCTCTATCCCCCTAATTATTATTTGCCCCAGGGCCTGGGATAATAGAAGTTTAAGAAGTTCACTCATGACAGGAAAATGAAGGCAGACAAAACCAATATTTAGGCTTTCTTGGAAGCTTTCTTTTCCATTTGTTACCCTTGAACTTCAAACTCTTCCTTCTTTACCATTCAAGAGAAAGGAGAGCTTGATTCCTATCAGAGGAAGACATGCTAGCAATTGACTTCCAGGATTCACACAGTTAGACCCAGTCCAATACTGTTGAAGGGAAACCAGGCCACCTTCAGGACTAGAGGTATAACTGATTAATGGGACTAGCTTAGGATGGTAGGAGAGAGACATCATTTCTGGAATTTCTAATAAAATAGAAGAGAGGACCACCTCATTGCCTTTCTCTTTTCCTCTTTATTTACAGTTGACCTTCAGGGTAGATCCCAGTCATGCATTCTCTTCCCTAGATTTTTCCTGATAACTTGTGGAAAATGATGATGAGTGTTTCAAGCTATTTTGACACCCAAAGAGAAAACCTGAGAAGAGATTCTTGGGAGGTTATTGGATGAAAAATTCTGTAGACTAATGCTTCATGGTGCATGGGATGAAAAATTCTGTAGACTAATGCTTCATGTATTATAAGAAGGGTCTCATATACTCCTACTTGGCAATTATGGAATGTTTGGACTTTTTGATTGAATAACTCATTCAGAGGTATAAATTAGGCATAGAGGTAGGCTGGAAATAGGCTTGGAGTCAGAAAGATCTATGTTGAATCTAGTCTAATACACTTACCAGCTGTGTTGCCCTAGGCAAGTCAATAAACATCTCTGTGTCAAGCTTCTTTTTCTGTAAAATGGGGGTAATAATAACACCTGTCCCACAGAGTTGTAATGAGGATCTAACTTAATATAAAGCATTGACAATAAAGTTATTAATATTACTATTATTGTTACTATTATTAACAAGATCTAAGCATCTCTATGGAATCAATCCAAGGACTTATATGAAGTATAAAAAGGTTTTTGACTGATGATATCATGCAGAAAATGTGTTATTATTATGTGGGGAGACACAGCCATGTTCCTGTGGGTTTTGTATAAAATGGAAGACCAATTGAAAACTCAGAGATATAAAGGAAAGGGGAATCTGAAGAGCTAAGCTAGAAAAAATTAGTGGCACAGAGACAACAGGCAAAGGAAAAAGAAAAGATATGACTGAGCTGAGGCAGAAAAGAGACTGACTCAGAGGGTCTATCAAAGCAGAAACCCTCAATTATACCCACCTCCTCACAATCTGAAGGAAATTCCAAGAAAATATCTCTATTTTTCCCCAATGCTCCCTCTCAGTGTTTGTCTATTAACAGACACTGAAACATACTCAGCTCATTTCTTTACCACCATATTTCTGGTAACCTAAATAGTGCTTCAACCACAAAAAGATCAGCTAGAGATAAATATAAATTTAAATTAGAACAGAGAGCCAAACCTCGGCCTAAATGTTAGGAATTTTCCTAACTCAGGATTCTGAGTGATTGTGATTTATAATCCTAATTTTTTGCTTAATATAAATTCCTGAAGGCAGCAGAGGAAGGAAATATGTGGAGCTGAAGGGCTGATATGTTGCTGTTAACCTTAAAACAGGCTACTTATTATAGCAAACTTGGTTAGTTTTGCTGAATTGCTTTTTTTTTTTTTCACTTAATTTTATTTTTTTGGCAAGGCATGACAGAAGTAAAGGTGACATAAAAACAAAAGATAGCCCCCCAAAATTAATGTAAAGTGAAAAATGCTCATTCATTGATCCAAAATAATGAAAACTATTTTCTTACCAATTATACTTCAATAATTAGCACAGAATCTGGCACATCATAGGTGCAAGGTGAAATAAAAGTGCTAGATGTAGATAGCAAAAACTAAGAGATTATGAATTTTAATTATGCTTTTAAGATTACACTGTCATTAAATCCTAGCATCTTAGAAAAAGAAGAGTACAGTTCATTGAATCTAACTCTCTTATTTTATAGCAGGTGGAAAGGAAGTCCAGAATGGGAAGGAAGGACTTGAATAAAGGCATCAGAATGGCAGATCCAGGTTTCAGTTAACATTATCATTAAATAAAATAAATGTCCCAAACAACTCTATAGAGAAATATAATTTTATCTGAATACATACAAGAAAGTCTGGGATATATTTTAATCAAAGGTTCATTTTTATTATTTTTTTCATCATTCATAAACTAGATTTTTATAACATAGTGCCACAATTTTTGGATGATTTTTTTTTATCAATGTCCCATAACTTGTCGAGCAACTAGGTGGTGAAGTAGATAAATTCATCTTCCTGAATTCAAATCCAGTCTTGGACACTTATTAGCTGTGTGATCCTGGGCAGGTCACTTAACTGTTTCCCTCAGTTACCTCATCTATAAAATAAGATAGAGAAGAAAATGGCATACCACTCCAGTATCTTTGCCAAGAAAACCCCAAATGACATCATCAAGAGTCAGACACAACTGAAAAACAATTCAACAACATGACTTCCAACTAGGTGTACCCAAAAGAATAGAGAAAGACTTATAACTCTCAAGGATGCAGCTATAATTGATCTGTGCCACCGAGTCACTCATTAACTACTCAGTCTGTTATATTTCCTAGCTAAGAACTCAGTTCATAGCAGAGTCCAATGATCAATCATCAGGGACATAAAGCAAATGGGAACAGAGAAAGCTATCCATGTAACCAGACTCCAGTTATACTGCTTAGACATGAGATTTTATCTTCCTCCCTCCCTTCCCTTCCCTCCCTCCCTCCCTCCCCTCCTTCCCTTCCTCCCTCCTTCCCTCCCTCCCTCCCTTCCTCCCTCCCTCCCTCCTTTCCTTCCTTCCTTCCTTCCTTCTTTCCTTCCTCCCTCCCTCCTTTCCTTCCTTCCTTCCTTCTTTCCTTCCTCCCTCCCTCCTTTCCTTCCTTCCTTCCTTCCTTCCTTCTTTCCTTCCTCCCTCCCTCCTTCCTTTCCTTCCTTCCTTCCTTCCTTCCTTCCTTCCTTCCTTCCTTCCTTTCTTCCCTCCTTTCCTTCCTTCCTTCCTTCCTTCCTTCCTTCCTTTCTTCCTTCCTTCCTTCCTTCCTTCCTTCCTTCCTCCCTCCCTCCCTCCCTCCCTCCTTTCCTTCCTTCCTTCCTTCCTTTCTTCCTTCCTTCCTTCCTTCCTTTCTTCCTTCCTTCCTTCCTTCCTTCCTTCCTTCCTTCCTTCCTTCCTTCCTTCCTTCCTTCCTTCCTTCCTTCCTTCCTTCCTTCCTTCCTTCCTTCCTTCCTTCCTTCCTTCCTTCCTTCCTTCCTTCCTTCCTTCCTTCCTTCCTTCCTTCCTTCCTTCCTTCCTTTCAAAAAAAGAAAGAAAGAAAAAGAATTACAATCACAATAATTTAATAGCTCTAAAAGCTTAAAACTGCTCTGACTATTGGGACACCCTGTATATTGGAATAGTCTAAACATTAGTTCAATGATCTAGACTGTTCAGATCTTTAACAACCACTGATAGGGCAAAAGAAACTGCTGCTCTGCTTAGGGCAATTGGCAACAGCTACTGCTTTCCTGCCCCATCTTGCCCTGCCTTTTTAATCATAGTGATACACAGAACCATAAAATCTCAGAATTGAAAAGAATTTTAAAGTTAGAGGTTCCTTAGAAGATAAAGAGTCAAGATAAGAAGGATAATTAAATTAAACCTATCCTTCCTTCGGTACAACCAGATGACACAGCAGATAGGATGCTAGTCCTGGAATCAGGAAGATCCAAGTTCTTCACTCAAAGCAGTAAGAGGCAAGGTGTCACATGGCAAGAAAATAAAAGTCACGTGGGTCCATTATCAGAATAAATGTGGGATACCAATTTCCAATAAGCTGACATGAGTAGGTATGTGGGCTTCATCCACTTTGCCTTGTGATTTCTGTGACTTTCTTTATATCTCAACTAGATTCCCACCTTCTTCAAGAAGTTCAGATTAACTATAAAGGACATATGAAGAAAGACACTACATCCAGAGAAATAACTGGTAAATAGAAGTATGTATGGAATAAATTTACATATATATATGCATATACATACACACTTGTTTGTCTAATGGTAGAACAGTAGGCAGGGGGAGGAATGGGGGGAAAAAACCAAATACATGATAACATACATATTTAAAAGGATTTAGCAAGTTGTACATAATAGATTTGCAGTTTCATGTGCAATCATTTTTTTTGTTATATAATATCATGGAAATGCTTGTTTTATTCCATGAATTAAAAATAAATAAATAAAATTTTGCATCAATATCCTGGTCCTCTTTAATCTTAATCACTTCTCTCTGAAACTTATTTCAAGTTTATCCTGTTCTGTTGCCTGTACAAAGCTGTTTGCTTGCATGTTGTCTCATAATTAGATTGTGAGTTCCTTGAGGACTCTGGTTTTATTTATTTTTACTTTGTTTCAAGTGCTTAGTACAGTGCTTAGGACATAACATTTGCTTAATAAATGCTTGTTGATTTGACTTTCATCAAGCTAGTGACCGTATCTTGAGTGAATTATAAGATTTAGTGTGGGAAAGGAGTTTTAGTGATTATGTAGTGCAATCTCCCTTTAGAGTATGCCCAGAAAATCCAGAGGAATTAGGCAAGCCCTTCTCTCTTCTACTGTTTCCTGAACAAGGGGCCAAGTATGAAGTTCCTTAGATTAGTCCAACTTTTTGATAAGATGTAGAATCTTGATTGCCCTGTTGATATAAACCATTTTTTAGTTATAAGTTAAAATGCATAGCTATAGAGATGCATCAGCAATAAGGACCAATGAGTTGTTATTATACTGATGATAAACACATGGCCACAGAGCTGCATTTTTTTATAATGACGCCACTTCCCAAGAGAGGGGGTGTTGTAGAATAATAATTATAGACCCACATTGGGGGAGAGTTATAGATCAGCAACAGAGACACAGAATTTGGATAGATTGGCTTTTCTAAAGAATCACAGCCTCTGTGTGGTTCCTTAGAAGACAAAGAGTCAAGATCAGAAAGATAACTAAATTAAACCTATTCTTCCTCTGGTACAACCAGGTGACACAGCAGATAGGATGCTAGTCCTGGAATCAGGAAGAACCAAGTTCAAATTTGGCTTCAGACCCTTGGTAGCTATGTGACTATGGACAAGTCACTTAATCTGTGTCTGACTCAGTTTCCTCATCTATAAAAATGAAGATAACAAAACCTTCCAGGGTAGTTGTGAGGATAAAGTGAATGATATTTGCAAAGTGTTTTGTAAAGTACAAAGTGCTATATTTAAAAATGCTAAAATGCAAGCTACATTATTATAGTTAAATGGACAATTATATAAATTCCCCCCTTAGAAGAGGATTCCAAGAAGAGTTGTCTTGTTTTTCCATTAGATTAAATTTCATTAAATGAAAATTTTCATTAGATTACATAAAATCTATTATGTATTTGATGCCTTATTAACTTGAGTGCTTTTATGTGAAATGAGGGTTTCCTTTTGGGGGAATCCTAGGAATGAGCCAAATCCTGATGCTCCAAGGGAAATCCTAGGGTCGAAGCATGAGCTATAATTGCACACTGATAAGCCAACTTTGCCCAAATGGATTGTAGTGTGTCTAAGGTCACACAGTTATTAAGTAGACCAGATAGGATTCAAACACAAGTCTATGCCCTAAATGGTGTCAAATTCAAATAACAATGGGGGGAAGGCTACTAAGCCTGGTCAGTAGAATCCCTAGGGGGCTACATATTGACTTAGAAAAACACAAATTACATTTTCTATGTTTATTGTATTTTTTTTCTTGTTGTTAAATAATTCCCAATTGCATTTTAATCTGGTTCTGGTCAGGCTCAGGAGGGCTGTGAGCCACTAGCCGGCTGGGTGTTTGACTCTGATTTAAATAGTGTTCCTCTTGCTGGTAAGACACCATTAACCCCTTCTCTCCCAAGACTCTTTCTCCCAAAAGGAAAGCGTCTTTACTCTGCTACAACCTGTTTTTTGCATTCACTTTCCTTTTGAAGTTCCAAAGATGTTGTACTAGAATTAATGTGAAAAGCTCAGCTTTTCATCATGTCTTTTGCCTGAATTTGTACAAGAAGCTTAAGCAGTGAATGACAAGTTTTCTTCGCTTTGTTCTTTTGCCTAAAGCCTTTCTAAATGAGCACTTTTTTTAAATGAAGTGATGTGGTACATGAAATTTATTACTCACATTACTTGACTCTGAAGCCTTTAGAGGTACAGTTGTTTCAAGTACAGACTGTTCTGAGAACTGACATCATCCAATTCAATTGGAAGCAGAAATTTTTAACAAAAGGAACCAAAGTTCCAGGGATCTAACGGTCTGATGTTTGTATTTCATTTTAAGTGATCTAAAAGGAGTTAGAAAAAAAAATTTGAAATTAAAAAAAAAAAAAAAAACACAATTCTAACCCAATAACCCACACAAAAACTCATGTATAATAAATATAAGAAGTTAGAGTTTTAGAGG
Source organism: Sminthopsis crassicaudata (assembly GCF_048593235.1). NCBI lineage: Eukaryota > Metazoa > Chordata > Mammalia > Dasyuromorphia > Dasyuridae > Sminthopsis > Sminthopsis crassicaudata. The sequence continues at coordinate 85,273,415 of NC_133617.1, forward strand.
CTAAAATTTCCCCAAAATATGAACAGCTCAATAATCATCAACAAAGGGTAAATAAATCACAACTGCCTTGCCCCCAACTCTCCATCTTTTTTGTATAAATCCTGGCAGGCCAAGAAAGGAATACCATATGGCATAGTTTAAAAAGATAACCACATAACCCTGGCATGTAATGAACTGTGAGAGCCAGAGGCCAACCCTCAGTAAGGAGTGTGATTACTTCACAGCAACCAAATACCCAGGGATATGTTTTCATGTTCCTCAAGCCTCCCCGGGCCCCACCTCTAAAGTCTTGTTAATCTACTATGAATTCAGTACAGAGGACTTCAGCGTCTTACCACCTGTGGTCAGTGTCTGAAATATTCTTGCTTGTGCTGGGTGCATGCTCAAAACAGCCTAGGGAGAAAGGCAGGAATGGGATCATGATCTGTGGTTCTGGAATGTTTTTCTGATGTGGGATGGCATTAACCATAATTCCCAAATCCAAGCAAGTTACATGACAGAACCATACAGTATTTCCCTTGTCTTCGACCCAAGTCTTCTGATGTTTCTAGGTTCTTATTTACATAACATTTAACACGAAATGATTTGTCAGCTTCCTAAGGTATTTTTTAAGAGGTGGAGCTAGTTTAAGTGAACACTTTCATGTTTTATTTGTGTGAAAATATTTCTGAAGTTTCTTTTATTTCATATCCATAAATATGCCAGTTGGACTAGATCATCCCTAAAATCCCTTTAACTGCTAACTTTTTTCATTCTGTGAATCTAGTAATACATGATTAAAGGTCTCTTTCAGTTCTGAAATTAAAGGATTCTATTTCTAAATTCCATCTCTTCTTCCTTTTGTAGCAACATGTTTATTCCCAAGTAGAATCAAGGATTAAAACAGAAAACACAAAGTTGTATAAGTGTTGCCATCTATAGGTAGAAAATGTATTACATTTGGTTTGCTGTGATAAATATAAACAAAAAAGAAAAAAGATTTTATTAATTCCCACACATCATCTCATTAACATAATCTTTACTTATAATTATATTACCATTGTCAATAATTTATATGCAAGTTGTATTTTATTATCAATTACTTTATTTAACAAAAATTTTTTTTTCAAGAAAAAACCTTCCTGCTCTCCCTTCTACTTACCCTACTGCATCGTGGAAAAAACAAGAAAAACAAAATATCTGTTTGAAATATGCATATTCAAGCAAAATAAATTCCTGAACTGTCCATATTTTTTAAAAACATCTTAGTCTGCATCTAAGAGATGCATAGCAATTTCTTATCATGAAATCCTCTGGAATTGTAACTGAGCATTATATTGATCAATATTCTTAAGTCTTTCAAAGTTATTTTTCCTTATAATGTTGTTACTATATGATTAGTTCTTTTGGTTCTGATCACCTCACTCTACATCAGTTCATATAAGTCCTCCAAATTTTCTCTGAAACTATGCTATTCCATCATATTCTTATATAATTTGTTCAACTGATAGATGCCCTTCTTATTTTTCAATTCATTGCCCATACAAAAAAGAATTACTATAAATATTTCTGTGCATATAGATCATTTTCCTCTTTCTCTGATCTTTTTTGGGGTATAGATTTAATGGAGGTATAGCTAAGTCAAAGGGTATGGACAGTTTAATAGCTTTTTAGGCATAGCTCCAAACTATTTCCAGAATGACTGTACCAGGTCACAATTCTACCAATAGTGCATTAATATACCTGTTTTCCCACAGCTCCTCCAGCTTTTCTCATTTCTTTCTTTCTCTTCCTTTCTTCCTTTCTTCCTTCCTTTCTTTCTTTTCTTTTTCTTTTTCTCTTTCTCTTTCTTTCTTTCTTTCTTTCCTTCTTTCTCTCTTTCTCTCTCTCTCTCTCTCTCTCTCTCTCTCTCTCTTCTCTCTCTCTCTCTCTCTCTCTCTCTCTCTCTCTCTCTCTCTCTCTCTCTCTTTCTTTCTGGCAATTAGGGTTTAGTGACTTGCCCAGGGTCCCACAGCTAGGAAGTACTAAGTGTCTGAGGTCGAATTTGAACTCAAGTCCTCCTGGCTTCAGGTCCTGTGTTCTATCTAGCTGCCCCTGCATTTCTCATTTCTTTTAAAAAAGGTTTTTTTTTTATTATCAGATTTTGCAATCTAATGTGTGAGAGGCAAACCTCAGAATTCTTTTAATTTGCATATTTCTAATTGTTAATGATTTTGAGCATTTTTTAATATGGCTATTGATAACTTGGATTTTCTTCCTTTGAAAACTGCCTGTTCATGTACATTGACCATTTATGAATTGAGAAATGGCTTTTATTATTATGAATTTGAACCAATTTCTTTTATATTTTAGAAATATGACTTTCATCAGAGAAATTGGCTGTGAATATCTCCTTCTCTCCCTTTCCTGTTTTTCTTCTAATTTTAGCTATTTGGGTTTAATTTGTGCAAAAACATTTAAATTTTATGTAATTAAATTTGTCTATCTACTTTCTGTGATCCCTTGTTTTGTCACTAACTCTCTCCTTATCTATAGATCCAACAAGTTAATTTCTTCCTGGCTTCTTTAATTTGATTATGTCACCCTTTATAGCTAAGTCATATACCCATTTAGAGCTTATCTTGTTTTGTATTATAAAATATTGATTTATACCTGGATTTTATCAGATTTCTACTTTTCCCAAAGTTTTAAAAATCAAATAATAAGTTTTAACCCTAATAACTGGGATTTTGGAATTATTAAACACTAGACTATTGCGTTCCTTTGCTTCTTTATGGTGTGAAACTAACCTGTTTCACTGTTTAACTTCTTTATTTCTTAAGCAGCATATTATTTTTATGTTTGCTGTTTTATATTATAGTTTGAGATCTAGTATCCTTTTCCACACTTTTTTGCATTAATTACCTTGAGATTTTTAACTCTTTGCTTCAGATTAATTTTATAATTACTACTTTTTAGTTCTATTAAAATAATTATTTGGTACCATATTGAATATTAACAGTAATAATAGACATCTTTGTAGTGTGATTGGTATAGCATTAAATTGTCATTTTTATTATAATGGCTCAGCCTACTCAAGAGCAATTAACATTTCTTCAGTTATTTAGATCTTCTTTTATTTGCGTTAAGAATGTAAACATGGTCATAAAGTTCCTCAGTGTGTCGGAATTGGTAGATTGCTAAATGTTCCATGCTTTCTACATTCTTTTTAAATGGAATTTCCCTATCTCTTCCTGCTGGATTTTGTTGTTAATATACAAAAAAAAAAAAAAACTGACGAGTTATGAGTGATTGTTTTGTATCTTGCAACTACCCTAAAATTAATAATTATTTAAATGAGTTTTAAGTCAATTCTATCAGGTTCTCTGGGGCAGCTAGGTGGTACAGTAGATTGGAACTCCATGATTAGATTTAGGAAGACTCATTTTCCTGAGTTCAAATCTGGATTTAGATAATTTACTGCCCTAGACAAGTTACTTAACCCTCCTTGTCTCACCTTTCTCATCTGTAAAAATGAATTGGAGAAGGAAATGGCAACCACTCTAGTATCTCTGCCAAGAAAACTCCAAATAGGGTTGAGAAAAGTTGGACACAACTGAACAATAACATAAGGTTCTCTAATAAACCATCATAGCATCTGCTAAAAGTGATAATTTTGTTTCTTTTTTTTTTTTTTTTGCCTATGTTTATTCTGCCAATTTCTTTTTCTTGTCTCATTGCTTTAAAGTTAGCACTAATAGCACCATATTGAATAGTAACAGTGATATTGGACATCTTTATTTTATTCCTGATCTTACTGAAAAAGTTTCTAGTTTATTATCCTTATCATAGATAATACTGGCACTTGGTTTTAGATAGATATTTATGATCACATCAAGGAAAGATCATTTATTCTTATGATTTCTATTTTTTAAACAGTAATGGGTTCTATTTTGTCAAAAAGTTTTCTATAACTATTGTTATATAATCACATGATATTTATTATTGTTATTAATGTGGTAAATTATGTTGATAATTTTTCTAATATTGAGCCAGTCCTCCATTCCTGACATAAATTCATCCTAGTTATAGTACATAATCTTTGTGATATATTGACATAGTCTGCTTGCAAATACTTTATTTGGCATTTTTGCTTCATTATTCATTAGGAATATTGGCCTATCGTTTCCTTTCTCTGTTTTGACTCTCCCTGGTTTAGATATCAGATTTATATCATAGAAAAAATTTGGTAGGTTCCCTTCTTTTTCTAATTTATGCAAATTTATAAAAACAGATAAAGTTACATCTTCCACATAGTGAGTGGCTAAATCCAAATTTGAACTCAGGTGTTCTAGACCCAGTGATCTATCTCCTTATATCAATAGCTATTCTCTTATTTCATTTATTAATTCAACTGGGGAAGTTCATTTCAGTTTTGTTAATCTCTTCTTTTATTTTCAGGATTTATATTTTAGTGTTTAATTGGGGGGATTAATTTTTAATTTTTCTTTCTTTTTTTTAGTTGCGTATTCAATTTGTTTATTTGCTTTTTTTCCCTCTTTTATTATAAAAGGGTTTAGAGATATAAAATTTCCCCTAAGAACTATTTTGACTATATTTCAAATATTTTGATATGTTTTCTTTTTGTTGTCATGATCTTTATTGAAATTAGGTTGTTTTCATTATTTATTCTTTAATCCACCCATTATTTAAGAATAAGTTTTTCATTTCTAATCAATTTTAATTATTTTTTCAATAGTCCTTTGTTAAATATAATTTTAGTGCCTTATCATTTGTAAAAAAGTGTATTTCATATTTATGCATTTATATGGGGGGTTGACATAATGCATGGTCAATTTTTGTAAAGGTATTAAAACATTGAGAAATATATGTACTTCCTTCTATACCCATTCACTTAGAGATGAAGATCTTTTCTAGAGGCCTAGAGATCTTTACTTCTTTTTTGTTTATTTTTTGGTTAAATTTATCTAGTCTGAGAGAGATAAATGCAGCTTCTCTGGTATATAGTTTTAATGCTTATTTCTCTATCTCTTTTTCTCATTTAGCTTTTCCTTTCAGCAAAATATAGTTTCCCTGTTTATCTCTTTTAATTAAGTAAATTTTATTATAGCTTCATCTGACATCATGATTGCTATCACTGCCTTTTTTTTATTTGTTTATTTCAGCTAAAGCATTATAGATTTTGCTCCAGTCCTTTGTAACTCTGGAGGTATCTTTCCTTTTCAAACATATTTCTTTTTTCATTATTATGGCTTTTTATTTACAAGATATATGCATGGATAATTTTCAGCATTGACCCTTGCAAAACCTTCTGTTCCAACTTTTCCCCTTCTTCCCCCCAACCCCTCTCCAAGATGGTAGGTAGACCAATACATGTTAAATATCAAACATATTTTTTTTTTAATAGCGTTTATTTACCAGATACATGCATGGGTAATTTTACAACTTTGACAATTGCCAAACCTTTTGTTCTCATTTTTCCCCACCTTCCCCCCACCCCAGATGGCAGATTAATCAATACATGTTAAATATTTTAGAGTATAAATTAAATACAATATATGTATACATGTCCAAATAGTTGTTTTGCTGTATAAAAAGAATCAGACTTTGAATAGTGTACAAATAGCCTGTGAAGGAAATCCAAAATGCAGGTGGACAAAATTAGAGGTATTGGGAATTCTATGTAGTGGTTCATAATCATCTCCTAGAATTCTTTTGTGGGGTGTAGCTGTTTCAGTTCATTACTGCTCTATTGGAACTGATTTGGTTCATCTCATTGTTGAAAATGGCCACATTCATCAGAATTAGTCATCATATAGTATTATTGTTGAAGTACACAACAATTTCCTGGTCCTGCTCATTTCACTAAGCATCAGTTCATGTAAGTCTCTCCAGGCCTTTCTGAAATCATCCTGTCAAACATATTTCTTATGTTTAATTCTTCTTGGTAATATATTCTACTTTTTCTCTTCTGTTTTATAGATGAGTTCATACCATTCACATTCAATTATGATTGATAATTGTGTATTTCCTTACATCCTATTCTATTTTTCCTTCTTTTTGCTTTCTTGTCACTCTTTATAAAAAAGAGTTTTAAGAAAGGAGTGAGCTCAGCATCAATATTCTAAATTTTATTTAATTTACTTCTGCTTTCCTCTTCTACATCTTCTCTCATGTAAAGTTTAATAATAGAGTCTTATCCTTTCTTTCTTTCTTTTAACTTATCCTTTGAAATCCATATTCCTTAGCTAATGTTTATAATGCATAAAACTAATCTCTCCTTTAATCTGCCCTCCCTGCATTTCCTCTTTCCCTCTTCCCTTTCCATACTGTCTACCTCTTTAGTGAAATGTATTTTGTATATAATTATGTATGTTTATTATTCCTTCATATGACCAGTTCAAATGAGAGTGAGGCCATCTATTACCCCCATCCCTTCCTAGTTATTTGTATAGACATATATGTATGTTTGTGAGTGTGTGTGTATGTGTGTATATGTACACACATCTCAAATATGAGATAATTTTTCTTATCCTTTTTTCCCAGATACTATATTCCTCTCCCTTTTCTTTCAATTTTTCTTTTAAGGGCATTACAACATACCAGAACAACTCCCAGGTCCTGTAATTATGATTATGCTCCATTTCATTGAGGTCAGTACAACCATATCTGTTAAGTGCTTTCTTATGTTCCAGATATTCCAGATATACTGGGTAGATGCTAGGACACAAATGCAAAAGTAATAGTATCTTCTAGTTGTTGACATTTTACTAGGGGGAAACAATATGTACCAAAATAAGTCATGACAAAATATATAGAAAATAAATTAGAAGTAATATTGAGATAAGAAATAATATAGACAACCAGGAACATCAGGAACAACCTCGAGTAGCAGAATATGGACTAAGCTTTGAAAAAAAGAAAATAGTCATGGATTCCAAGAGGCAGAAGTGAGGAGAAAGAGCATTCCAGAACATCTTTTGTAACTGGGTTGAGGTAAGGGATGAAATATTATATAAGAAAGAGCCAGTAAGACAATTTTCTTGAATGTAAGGTGTTATAGAAAAATGAATTATTGGGGTTGTAGAGTCAAAAGAAATGTAATTGATTGGAAAGTGAGGAGGAAAGGAAGATTAAAGGTCATCAGGTTACAAATCTAGATGAATAGAAGAATGATGGTATTTTTGACCAAAATAAAGAACTTAAGGAATAGGAATCAGTTTGGGAGGAAAGATAATGAGTTACTTTTTAAACATGTTGATTTGGAGATATCAATGGATCACCATGTGAAGATGTCTAGGAAAATGGCTAAGGAGAGAGAGATAATATATGATATAATGTGATATATATGTATTGCATACATGCACATATATATATATATATATATAATACAGCAAAGAAAGCTGAGAGAGCAATTCAATAAGTATGTAGAGAACAAGGAGAACAAGGTAGGAAAGAGTAACAAAATGAAGTAAGGTGTCAATAGTATTAAAAGATCCATAGATGTTGAGAAGGATGAAGACTGTGTAAAGGTCATGGATTAGCAATTAAGAAATTGTTGATAACTTTGGAGAAAAGAGTTTTAGTTGAGTGGGAAGTCAGTCAGTAAGGAGCTGAAAAGTCAGTGATTTGTAAGGAAATAAAGACATCTTTTTCTTGATAGTATTTTTTTTACCTACATGTAAAGATAGTTTTCAACATTAATTTTGTAAGACTTTGTTTTCCAGATTTTTCTCCTTTCCTCCCTTACCACCCCCTTCCTAAGACAGCAAGCAATCTGATATGGTTTATATACATATTATCATTTTAAAAATATTTCCACATTTGTCATATTATGAAAGAAAAATAAAAACAAAAGGAAAAAAAATCCATGAGAAAGGAAAAGGAAATAAACCAACAAAAGGTGAAAATCACATTCTTTGACCCACATTTAGTCTCCATAGTTTTCTCTTTGGATGCAGATGGCATATTCCATCCTAAGTATATTGGAATTATCTTGAAGCACCATATCATAGTTGATGATAAATAATCTTGCTGTTACTTTCTTTGTATAATGTTTTCCTGGTTCTCCTCCCTTCATTCAGCGTCAATTTATGTAAGTCTTTCTGGGCTTTTCTGAAATCAGCCTGCTCATCGTTTCTTATAGAACATTCATGACATTCATATGCCATAACTTATTCAGCCATTCTTCATCTGATGGGCATCCACTCTGTTTCCAGTTCCTTACCATTTCAAAAAAAGGCTGCTACAAACATTTTTGCAGATGTGGGTCCTTTTCTCTCTTTTATGAACTCTTTGGGATATAGACTTCCAGAACAGGGCATTCTCCTAAGAAATCTTTAAAGTACTTGGAAAATCCAGGGTAAATATCTTGAAAGTTCTAGGGAGTAACAACAGGCAGTGATCAGTGTAATAATGATCATTGAGGTGGTATAGGTCCCAAACAGAGAGGGCCCAGGTCTAGAAGCTTTGAGGTCCTTTAATATTGTTCTGAGATATCAAAGCATATCTCATGCATAAAGATCCAATGCTTTGAATCTCAAATATTGGGAGGGGTACCCCAGGAGGATTTAACTCAAAAATGTATTCAAGCCAATAGCAAAAACTGAAATCTGAGAAACAATATAGAAGAAACTTCTTAACTCTCTGGGGTATAGAGGAATAACACTTCTGGTGTACACCTTCACCCAACTCTCACTTGTGACTCCAAGAAGCCATAACTATGTCCAGCACCCTCAGCCACAGCCTAGTAAAACTGTCCCAGATGGGCTAAACTATGTTAAGGGTAACTAATGGGTCTCAAACCAGTCAGTGTGAAGACTTCCTCAGCAGAATGGGCATATAAGAATAATTTGAACAATTTGGTCATAAAGCAAATGCTATAGAGCACTTAGATCTTGGTGAGACATAAAAGATGGTCATCTACTACATCCTGGGCCATTGTCACTCATCTTGACTTTTGTCTTGCCATTGAACTTTGATAACTTTAGAAAACAGAGTGAGGCTGATGATTTTTTTTTTTCAGTTCCATATTATCTCCCATCTCTAGTCCTCCTTAATCCACTGAGAAGGCAAGCAATATGACACATGTAAAATCATTTCCATGTTAACCAAGTTGTGAAAAAAAAAAAAAAGACAAGAAAAATAAAGTGAAAAAATATACTTCCTTCTATACCCAGACTCCCTCAGTCCTCTCTGGAGTTGAATAGCACTTTCTATCATGAGTTTTTTGGAATTGTAATGAATCATTTAAGATAGCTAAGTTTTTCCTTTAAGCTGATGACTTTGTGCAAGCAAATCTGCCTCACTTAAATTCAATTCATGCACAAGTAAAAATATGAATCTGTGATGTCATTGATCTTCTATGAAATGAAGGACAAACAACAATTTGTCCTGTACGTAGCTTGTTTGTACATACTTATTTACTTGTTTTCTCCCCCATTAGTTCGTGACCTCCTTGAAGACAGAAACTGTCTTTTGACTCTTTTTGTGTCTCCAATACTTAGCACAGTGCCTGGCATATAGAATGTACTCAATAAGTGTTTATTGATCAATAGATTAGTTATTGTTCCAAGCTTTTAAAAGGAGAAAGATAAGGCCAGAGAAGGGAACTGGATTAGGAAAGTTGGGAGAGGTGGAATAAGATTATAGGTTTTAGGGAGACAGAAGAATGGGTTTAGAGGGTTGAGAAATAGGGAAAGATAGATGATTAGGAGATTTGGAGCAGTTTGAGAATTTCAGAGCTCATCAATTTCAGAGCAATGAATCTCTTATAGGTCATGGCAACAATTTCTTTTCTTTTCTTTTGTGTGTGTGTGTGTGTGTGTGTGTGTGTGTGTGTGTGTGTGTGTGTGTGTGTTTAAAACTTTTTATTTACAAAACTATGCATGGGTAATTTTTCAACATTGACCCTTTCAAATTTTTCCCTCCTTTCCCTCACCCCCTCCCCTAGATGGCAGGTGGTCCAAAACATGTTAAATATATTAAAATATATGTTAAATGCAACATATGTATACATATTTGTATACTTATCTTGCACAAGAAAAATCAGATCTAGAAAAAATAAAAAACCTGAGAAGGAAAACAAAATGCAAGTAAACATCAACAGAAAGCATGAAAATGCTATATTATAGTCCACACTCAGTTCCCACAGGCTGGGTGTATATGGTTTTCTTCATCACTGAACAATTGGAATTGTTGAAGAGAGCCTCATCCATCAGAATTGATCATCTTATAGTCTTGTCGTCATATATAATGATCTCCTGGTTTTGCTCATTTCACGTAGCATCATTTCATGTAAGTCTCTCCAGGTCTATCTGAAATCATCCTGTTGGTCTTTTCTTACAGAACAATATTATTCCATAACATTCATAATATTCAGCCATTCTCCAATGATTGGCATCCACTCAGTTTCCAGTTTCTAGGCACTGCAAAAAGGACTGCCACAAACATTTTTGCACATGTGGGTCTCTTTCCCCCTGTTAAGATCTCTTTGGGATATAATCCCAGTAGAAACACTGCTGGATCAAAGGGTACGCACAGTTTGATAACTTTTTGAGCATACTTCCAAATTGCTCTCCAGAATGCTTGGATCCATTCACAGTTTCACTAACAATATATGAGTGTCTCAGTTTTCCCACATCCCCTCCAACATTAGTCATTATCTTTTCCTGTCATCTTAGCCAATCTGACAGATGCATAATGGTATCTCAGAGTTGTCTTAATTTGCATTTCTCTGATCAATTTGGAGCACCTTTTCATGTGGTTACAAATAGTTTCAATTTCTTCATCTGAAAATGTCTGTTCATATTCTTTGACCATTTATCAATTGGAGAATGGCTTGATTTTTTAAAAAAAATTTGAGTCAATTCTCTACATATTTTGGAAATGAGGCCTTTAGCAGAACCTTTGAATGTAAAAATGTTTTCCCTGTTTATTTCTTCCCTTCTAATTTTGTCTGCATTAGTTTTGTTTGTACAAAAATTGTTTAACTTAATATAATCAAAATTATCTATTTTGGGATTATTAATGATCTCTAGTTCTTCTTTGGTCACAAACTCATTCCTTCTCCACAGGTCTGAGAGATAAACTATTCTATGTTCTTCTAATTTATTTATAATATCATTCTTTATGTCTAGATCATAAACCCATTTTGATCTTTTCTTGATATATAGTGTTAAGTGTGGGTCAATGACTAATTTCTGCCAGACTAGTTTCCAATTTACCAGCAGTTTTTGTCAAATAGTGAATTCTTATTCCAAAAGCTGGGGTCTTTGGGTTTGTTAAACACTAGATTATTATAGTCATTGACTAATGTCCTGTGACCCTAACCTATTCTACTGATCAGCTACTCTGTTTCTTAGCCAGTATCAAATGGTTTTGATGACTGCTGCTTTATAATATAGTTTTAGATCTGGTACAGCTGGGTCACCTTCATTTGCTTTTTGTTTGTTTGTTTGTTTTTATTAATTTCTTTGAAATTTTTTACCTTTTGTTCTTCCAGATGAATTTTGTTGTTATTTTTTCTAGGTCAGTAAAATAGTTTCTTGGGAATTTGATTGGCATAGCATCAAATAAATAGATTAATTTAGGTAGTATTGTCATCTTTATTTTATTTGCTCGACCTATCCAAGAGCACTTGATATTTTCCTAATTGCTTAGATCTGACTTTATTTGTGTGGAAAGTGTTTTTTAGTTTTGCTTATATGGTTCCTGACTTTCCCTTGGCAGATTCCCAAATATTTTATACTTTCAACAGTTATTTTAAATGGAATTTCTCTTTGTATCTCTTGCTGTTGGATTTTGTTAGTGATGTATAAAAATGCTGATGATTTATGTGGATTTATTTTGTATCCTGCAACTTCATATCAACCATTTCTTTGTGAAGTTATGGTGAAGTGAAGCTACAGGTCTTCGAAACTGAAGAGGTTTGTGAATTAAGAAATAAGGCTGGTTGAAAGGACATAAATATATTTATTGAGTGTCCATATATGAAATTAGGGATTAAGGAGAAGAGGACTATGAGCCAGATACTGAGCTCCTTGAAAAAGGAGAATGAACAACCTGGGGGCCAACAAAATTACCATAAAGATCTTGATAGAAAGATCTTAGATTAAAGTGCACCTCAGAAGAAAAGGTTGCTAAGTGATGGCAATGGGGGAGGGTCTGGAAGTGTCAGTGAAGAGCAAGCAGTATGCTTACTCCTCCTTCTGGTCCAGTGTATGTAGGAATTGACTGGAGAGAGTATCCATGGATTCAGTGCCTTCTGAGGAAGGCTGGTTTCCATGACTACAAGACTAGGAGCATGAGAGGAAGAATTCTAATAGAAAGGACAGTTCATTAACAATCATAATACAACCTTTAATAGCCTCTTCCACAGAAACTATAGACACTGCTATTATATTTTTAAAAGGCAGTGGAATCTTGAAGAGTAATAGTTTGATGGTTATTCTTCTTTAAGGAGATGGAGAGTTTTATCTGTCATTCATAAAAAGAGTGAGTTTTAATGGTCATATGTGAAGAGTCTAATTGTCATTCTTTGTCAAATCTGTGAAAAGAGACTGTTTAACTGTAGTTCTGGAGAATTACTTATCATAGCTAGAAAAGACTGAGCAGATAAAAAGAAAGAAGTTATCCTCTGAGAAAGTTGAATATAACCCTCATATTATAAATATTTGAGAATTTTAAAGAGACTTTGACTAATATCCTGAAAACTAATTGATATGACTATGTTCCAAAATGGAGGAGTCTAGAATCAACTGATAGGTAGAAGTGAATCCAGCCATGATCTTTGTCACATTTAAAACATTATAAATAATTACTTATGTTATTTTGTTATGATACTCCATTAATCAATTGTCTGGTCAATAATTTTGATGTTTATCTAAGTCAAGAAGATCAGAAGTTTTGATATGAGAGAGATGAGCAACTACTTATAGGAGAGGATGCTCCCTAGTTTATCTAAAGGAATATTGTTTTATAGATAGGGGTGCACTCAAATATAAATGATTAATTAGAAATTTTCATAATTAATATGGATATATTCAAACATATGCCTGGATTACCTTGGAATTTGGGCAGGTGAGAATTAATAGGGTAATTAATAGGATAATAGGGTAAGTAGATGTACACAACTTATGTGGATTACATAAAACAGCAGGTAACTCTAAAGCCTAATTGGACTACACAATAGAACCCATGTTTCAGAGGGCACCATTGAAAAGGATAGACTGGGATAAGCAATCAGGCAGTTATAGGATTGAATAGAATGAATGTGAAAAACTGAGGAAAGGCAGCAGCTGAAAGGGTATGAACACGAGTGAAGATGCTTCAAGGTAAAATATGACAAGGGCAAAGAAGAGGTCCAAAATATTATAAAAAATTTGAGAAGGGAAATAAAGACTCCATAGAGGAGATAGCACTTGATGATAGGATCATAAATTTAGAGCTGAAAAAGAATTTAGAAGTTATCCAATCTAATTCCCTTTTTTTAAGTGGAAGATAGCGGAGAGATTTGAACCTAGGACCTCTAACATGAAATATAATGCTCCTTTCATTCTGAGACAGATATTGAAAGAAAAAAAAAAAGATTTCAACAATCAGATATATGGAAGCCAAGCATTTCAACTATGAAGATAATGCAGAGCACAGAAATGATTAGTGCATAAGAGGGTAAAATAGGATGAAGAGATAAATAGACAATGAATAAGTAGAATGTAGAATAAATGGGGATAGAATAAAATAAGGCTAAAAAAATCATTAAATCCAGATCAGGAAAGACCTTAAATACCATTTGAGTTTTTGTTTAATCATACAGGAAATATAGAGCCATCAAAGGTTTTTGCATAGAGGGAATAACATGATCATACTTGTGCAGAAGGGAGATAACTTAGGAAGGTATGTGAAAGATTGCTTAGAGAAAGGAGGGACAAGTACATACATAGAACCTATTATGTGAAAGGCCCTATGCTAAGCAATTTTAAAATGTTATCTTATTTGATCTTCACAATAACTCTGGGAGGTAGGTGTTATTACTATCTCCATTTTATAGCTAAGAAAATTGAGACTAACAGAGGTTAAATGACTTGTCCACTAGTAAATGAGATAGAAACTTCATATGAATGCAAATGAAATACATTCAGGTTTTTCTAACTCTAGGCCCAGGGAGAGCAGTTATGGACTATTATAGTAGTCCAAGTAGAAGGTAATGAATTAGGGTTGGCTTTGGCAATGACTAACATATATCTATATTCCAGGAGGTATGGAAAGAATGACTTTTAAAAAATAGCAAGGCATAGTGGAAAGAATGCTGAATCTGGAGCAAGAAGACTTAAATTCAATTTTCTCCCTGACACTCCCTTTCTGACCAAAAGCAGGTCACTTTACTTCTCTAGGCCTCAGTTTCCTTTTTTATAAACTGGAGATAATAATATGTTTAGAATTTATTTCAGAGTTGTTGTGAAGCCTAAATTAAATAATGAAAGAAAATTTTTTTCAAACCTTAAAACATATATATATATATATGAATATATATATATAAGCTATTGTGATAGAAATTTAAATTCCATAATAATGGGAATTTTGGTTAGGTGGACCATCTGCCTACCCTACATATAGGCAGATCTTATAGGTACCAAATAAGATATATTGGTACAACTAATGCCTCATGTAAGATAATCCTCTGAAAAATTATATATAAATAAAATTCTTCAAAAGCAAATCTCAAAAAGCTTCACAATTATGGTAATTTTGTGGCAAAATTTTTCCAAAAAAATTTTTAAGATTTTCCACAATTACATGTTAAAACAATTGTTAACTTTTTTTTAAAAAAAAAGTTTTGAGTTCCAGATTCTATCCCTCCCTCTTCTCCTCTCTTCCCTGAGATGGTAAGCAATTTAATATAGGTTAAATATGTGCAATCTTATTAGGTTTTTTTGTGCAAGAAAGAAAAAAGATGGATAAAGGGAGAGAGGCAGATAGGAAAGGAGAGAAAACTGAAAAATAATATTGAAACAATACCATCCTTTCTCTGCATGTTTCATCATGAATCCTTTGAGATTTTCTTACATCATTGTATTGCTGAGACTAGCTAAATTATTCACAATCCTTCATTGTACATATTGTTATTACTGTATACAGTGTTGTCCTGGTTTTGCGCACTTCACTTTGCATCAGTTCATATAAGATTTCTAGTTTTTTTCTAATAATCTTGTTTGTAATTTCTTATAGAACAATAATATTCCATCACAATCATATGCCACAACTTTTTAGCCATTCCCCCAATTGATGGTCATCCCCATGGTTTCTAATTTTTGGGGGGGGTTTTGGTTTTTTTTTTGCTGAGGCAATTGGGGTTAAGTGACTTGCCCAGAGTCACACAAGTAGGAAGTATTAACTTGAACTCAGGTCCTCCTGAATTCAGGGCTGATGCTCAATCCATTGCACCACCCAGCTGCCCTATGGTTTCTAATTTTAAATCATCATATTTGTATCCTTATTTTAAGTCTCTTTGGGATACAAACCTAGTAATTGTATATTAAATCTAAGGGTATGCACACTTTTATAGTCCTTTATGCGTAGTTTATGGTGAATTTTTTAGAAATAATTTTTGGTACTATGGAAACATCCTTGCTTTGGATGTGTTCTGAGATTAGATAGTCATGTATTGAACTTTCTTAAGAAGAAGTACATATAAAAATTACATCATAGGAAATGTCTTATCTTGAGAGACTTGCTTGAGAGGCATTAGGGTTCTTCTAGTGATATCAGTTTGAACATCTATCCAAGTTTTTTTTTTTTTAAATATCATTTCACTCTATGCTACTCAGTATCATTGATATGAGAGTAGTGTTCTATACTATGAATTTAACTAGTTGATATTTCCTCAATATCAGTGATATCCAATTAATATCAGTTGACTTTCATAAAGGGATATTTATTGAACAGAAGAACAAACATTTCCTCTCATCCTGAATGAAGGGCACATTTCTCCCCACTATTTGTAATGTTCTTGAATTGTGAGGGTCTGGTCGTCTCTCAGTTGTAATCCTTCTCTGGGAGGAGATTTCTTTTCTGTATAATCTTTTCCTCTATGAGCAGGTTTCTTGGGAGGCTTCTGGAGCCTCCAGCCAGCCTCTTCTTCTTCCTGAATCCTGGCTCTGAATCTCCTCCAGCTCTTGTCCTTTCCCAATCCAGACTGCTCTCCAGGCTCAATGTTGCCTCTTTTTATCCTCCCAGAGAATGGACTTGTGGGTACTCCCAGGGGCTTGTGGGAATTACTTACAACCAATGAAGTTGTTCCTCTTAGAATTCCTAAGGTGTAAACTCCCTTTAAAGGCCTGAACCAAATGTCTGAGCCAGAGAACTGTCAAGTCAACCTGAGTTCTCACCTTGTAATTGTCCAGACAACCTGAATTCTCACCATGTCACTGTCCAGACAACCTGAGTTCTCACCTGGTAATCCTAACATCTTCCCCTTTCTTTTGATTTAGAAAATAGGGTAGTCATGACCTTGAAACATAAATCCATCAATATGGGAGGTATTACACATAATTACATAAATTACATAAGCACATAGTAACATAGTACCATAATACATGCTAGAAGTATGTAACAAATAACATGATCAAATAATCATAAATTGAGAATTTATAAATGTCCATAAGTCCATTGTCCATTAGTCTCATCTTGTGTTAGGAAATCCAATGATTCCTGCTGGTTTTAAAGTTCTTTAACAGTCTTTTTATTAGCCATGCTCTTTTGGTGTGAGATGTTTCTTAGATCTTCTCCTTTGTTTTGAAGTTTTTCTCTTTTTCTGTCTCTCTCCAGGTGCTTGTTGCCACCCATCTATTTTCTTCTTCATCTGTTTTCTTCTGTCTATTAAAATACAAGGAAACCCTCTCTCCCAGGCAGTTAACCTATCTAATTTCCTTCTATTTACCACTTTCTAAATCTCTTCTCATCATCTGGCAATTACATTGGAGTTGTTTGCACTGGACACAGCCCTGTTGGTTTAAAAGGCCTGTATTCTCCCCAAGTGTAATCCATTTTTGCAATCTGAATCCCTTTTGGCTGATTTATCAGGTAATCCCTTTCTGCCATGTGATTGCTTTTCTGCTGGTTGATCAAATCAGAGTCCTGACCTTCTAAAGGTTCTTTGGGTGTAACATCAGCTGCCATCATGCCCCAAGTCTTTTTTGCCTGGGGCCCTGGACCTGGGCCCCTCATCCCATTTCCCTGAATTAGTCTACACTCTGATGCCCAATGGAGTCCTCTGTTGCATTTTGGACATGGGGTTTTAGGTCTTCTTTCACCCTGTCTTCTCACTGTATCTCCATATCTACACTGAGCTCTTAGATGACCAATTTTTCCACATTGCAAACATCGCCGAGTTTCTTTAGAAGTCCCTTGCCAGGAGGGACCCTGTCTTTCCATGTTCATCATTGTCTGGGTAAAAAAGCATTTGTTCCCACTGTAGCACAGCGTCTTATGATCTCCTCTAAAGGAGCATCTTTGTTTAATCCCCATATAATTCTTTTGCAAATCTCATTGGCATTTTCCTTAGCCAGATGTTTGGTCATTATTTCTGTAGCTGCATTTTCTCCAATAGTTCTTTTGACAGCAGTTTGCAAACGTCCCACAAAATCTGCAAAAGGTTCATTGGGACCTTGCTCTATTTTAATGAAAACCTCTCCCTGATCTTTCTGTCCAGGGAGGACACCCCAAGCTTTTATTGCAGCCTTAGCAATTTGCTCATATATTGTCATGGTATAATTAATCTGTTCTAAATTCTCTCCATACTGACCTTCACCAGCTAAGTGCTCAAAAGTGAATTTTGTGTTAACTCTTATGTCCAAATTGCATCTGACTTGGATTTTACATAATTCATGAAACTCCGTAAGCCATAATAAATTTTCTCCAGGTTCCAGGCATGTCCTTGCTATGGATTTCCAATCATTCAGGGTTAGGACTTCATAAGACAAACCATCTAGTAACATTTTAACATAAGCTGATGTAGCTTCATAAAGGGTACAACCTTTTTTCAAATCTTTAATTTTATTCAAATCTAAAGATGCATATTTTCTCCTTTTTTGACCTACAGAGTTAATCTCTTCAATCACTGGATATGCATGTATAAAATCACTTAAATCCTGTCCTTCTCTCTTAGCTTTAACCAATGCTTTTTCTAATCTTGTCATAGGCTTAGGCTGCTTCTGTTTGTGTTTCTGCCTCTTCCCCTCCTCCTTCTTGCACCACCCCTGAAGGGTTAATTGAGGGAGGAGATGGGAGGTGCTCCTGTTGCTCAGAATTGTATTTAACTTCATTGTTATCTGATTCATCCTTTTCACCTAGTTTAGTTGACACTTCCCCATTTTGCACCTTCATTTCTTCCTTTAGAATAACATTTTTAAAGCCATTTGGATTAAATTGTAGGTATGAATTGTATCTTTGGAAATTGAGTTTGGTCTGGAACCAAAGGGTAAAATGTCACAAAGGCAATTGTAGTGTTCACCTAATTGCTTTCCTAACAACTATCAATATTGTTCCTAAGGGAGAATAGTCTCATATTTAAAGAGCCTAATTCAAAATGTCTTCTAATCCCCCGGGGTTCACTCATGGATGCTTGTGGGAAATATCTTAATTGCTGAGTCAATTTCTGACTAAGAGGGTTAACCAGGTTGCACCTCAGATTGGCCTCCTTTCTAAGGATAACATTGGACCTCTCCTGCCTTTTCTGCACTTTTGAAGCTGGTCCCAGACTGGTCCATTTCTTCTCTATATTCATTCACTTAAGAGCAGGAAAGAACAAAGAGGAAGAGGCAAAAACAGGTGCCATGTGTTT
The DNA here is from genome assembly GCF_048593235.1 of Sminthopsis crassicaudata. Taxonomy (NCBI): domain Eukaryota; kingdom Metazoa; phylum Chordata; class Mammalia; order Dasyuromorphia; family Dasyuridae; genus Sminthopsis; species Sminthopsis crassicaudata. The sequence goes on from NC_133617.1 coordinate 85,292,235, forward strand.
AAGGCAATGTGTTGATCATGAAAATTGAGAAACAGAGACAAAAAGACAGAAGATGGGGGGAAGTGAGGGGAAGAGAAACAGAGACAGAGATAGAGAGAGACAGAGAAAGACACAGAATGAGAGAAAAAAGAGACAGAAGGAGACAGAATACATGTTATCACAGACCTTTCACATTATCTCTTCCTCATTCCCTCCTTCTTAACCCAGTCTCTGATGAAGAAGTGACCTCTTCACCAAGGCCAATCCCTCTCTTTATATCTTTGATCCTTTCTTTCAGCACATTATCCCTTCAATCATCTCTAGATCTCCATTTAATCTTTAACCTTGGGGCAACTAGGTAGTGCAGTGGACAGAGCACTAGCCCTGAAGTCAGGAGGACCCAAGTTTTGGTCTCAGACACTTTACACTTCCTAGCTGTGTGACCTTGGGCAAATCACTTAATCCCAATTGCCTCAGGAAAAAGCAAAAAATAAATAATAATAATCTTTAACCTTTCTGAGGCATCTTTTCTATCTTTTATCACTACCTAAAAACTTCTAAGTTTGCTCCCTCCTTAAAAAACAAAACAAAAACCTTTACTAGATTCCAATATCTATCTCCTTAGGCTTTTATTCTTTTCTCCCCTCCTTTTTTCAGTCAAAATTATAGAAAATGCTATCTAATAATAATAGCTACCACCTCTATAATGCCTTAATGTTTGCAAAATGCTTTACTATATTTACACACACTCACAACAAAGCTTTGAGGTTAGTGCAGCAATATTTGAACTCAGGACTTCTTGAATCCAAGTCTTGTGCTTCTTCATTACTCCATCCAGCTGCCTTTCTAAGAATTATATATATATATATGATGAATAAAAAAAAAAAAAATCATGAGAAAATGCATGACCTAAGAGAAAAAGAAAAAAATAATGTCAATGGTCTACAATGGTTCAGAGAAGAGAAAAAGAGGGAGCCATTATGGGCCTCTTCCGGATGATGATTCTTTCATCATGTAATCTTTGAAGGGGAGATAGGTTTTACAGTTAGGTTTTTTCTCCCTCATACAATAGATTTGGGGGCAGGTTTGTCTATAAGGATAAGCACTGAATGTATCCCATAGGAAACAGATCTCCTTTTTTGATCTTGACTCACTTTACCCAAAGGGCTTATCTCCATCCCTAGATGTAAAAACCTTTCCCTCTAAAATCAATGTTTATCAACTCTGTATCTCGCATCTATGTATCTATATATTGATATATGTGTGTTGTCAATCATAAGTTTTTATTAAGTACCCATTATATGCCAGGCTAAGTGCTAAGTGCTAGATATACAAAAAAAAAAAAAAAAAAAAAAAAAAGGTAAAAGACAGTCCCTTCACTCAAGAAGATTTTAGTACCTTAAGGAAAGAGGCCTATTTTATATTTGCATACCTAGCACTTAGTATAGTGCTAAGCCCATTGTAAATATTTAATATGTGATTGTTGAATGATTGACTTAACATTTATTATATTAATCTTTGTGTATATATGTGTATATATAATCTGCTCATAGATTCTTCTGTTTATGAAAATATGTTTTTGTTTTAAAGTATTAGTTCAGTGATCCTCCATTGCTTTTATGATTTCTCAGTGATGTCTATAGAGGGCCAGAACTCTGGAGAAGTATACTTGAAACAAGGTGTTAACTCAGTGGAACTGATGAGATGATGGTTCTCTAGTTCACATATATACTTAGTACTTAGTATGGTGATGTAATGGTTCTCTAGTTCACACATATTCAGTATGCCATAATGATGTAATTATACTAAAGTATATAAGGGCTCAGAAGGACTGGAAATGAGATATTCCATCTTTGACCAGCCTTGTGGTGGCTGTTCTACCTTTATCAGTTCTCTACTAGAGCCAAGGACTCAGACTGATCCCAAGGACCTCCAGAAAGCTAGCCTGAACACTACAGGTATCAGTGTCTAACCTGTCCTTACCTATTCCTCAGCTACACTGAATTGGAGATGTGTCTTCCTCCATACAAATCCTAACATTTTTAATTGCTCTGAAATTAACCACACAAATAAGAATAAGTGGTCACCAGATTTTCTTTTATATAAAGAAGACAGTAGGGGGCAGCTAGGTGGCGCAGTGGATAGAGCACCAGGAAGACTGGAGTTCAAATCTGGTCTCAGACACTTAACACTTCCTGGCTGTGTGACCCTGAGCAAGTCACTTAATCCCAGCCTCAGAAAATAAATAAATAAATAAATAAAGAAGACAGTAAAAAAAAAAATAGCAACCAAAAGACATATAATGAAAAAATAAGGGACACTTCATTTGTATAAGAAGAAGCCACAACAACTGAGGTAGAATCAATTTCTCCCCTCCGGTTTACCCTCTCACAAAGGAAGGGGATATCATCTATTAGCTTAATAGAATATGAACTTTGAGGTAGTCCTTTTTTAATAGGCAAATGGCCAACAATGTAAAGTTCTATCATTTGCTCTACATTCATAATACTGATCAGCTCCTGGACAAAGGGAAAGAGTGGCCTTTGTTTCTTAATTGCTTGCTTCATGATTCTTGCAGGAAAGGGACAGGGAGGAAGCTGACACTCAAAAGTTGAGTGCCCCTCTTTATAATGGGTAATTGGAAAAATGGCTGTTCTTTCCACTTTCCAACATTTTTTTTTTCTTCTCTCAAAAGCCATGCAAACTATAGTCCCAAAAGTCTAAATTCAAAGATAGCACCACCTGGTGAACATTGGGATAGCATATGTTTGAATCTCTTTTCTCCATAGCAGCATTCATAATGCAGGTGTTAACAGTCCTCCCTGGGGCCAGAAATTTTGCAGTCCTTTACAAAATTGACCAGGGTATACTTAAAATATGTAATTACACAGCACAAGTATAAAAATAAGTATCAAGACATTGTAATAACAAGGTTGCCTATTCTTATGTCTCAGGTAATTATCTCACATTACTGTTAAAAAGAAATGTATCTTAAGAATAGTTGCAACAGACATGGTATTACAAAAGTATCACTTGACAGGGTGCTCTAATGTCTAAATATTTATATTACATTATATATACATTGTAAATGTCCTCAAGAGTGTATTCCTATTCATAGCCCACAAGCAAGTAATTATAATTGGTAAAACAAAGTTTGCTAAGTATAATACTATCAACAGGCCTGTAAAGAACAAATGAAAGTATAATCGTCTGTTTATATGCAAATGAACAAGGAAAACAGTGTCTAGCTAGCAATAGATTTTATATTATAAGCATAATGTAAGTACATAACTAAATAAACATGCCTACAAAATAATAACATGGAAGCATAACAATCATAGAAGTAACCTGTGCATCAATAATTGTGAGATTATATGCAAGGTATACTTAGCTTAGCAATATTTCAATGGATTGTTGTTATCCATGCTCAGAATTTTTCTCCTCACAGGTAGGCTTTGAACTTTTCAGGGACAGCCTATTTCAAAGCCAATAACTCCAACATGTGGGTGGGGCACAAAATATCTGTCAGTCAAACTTCTGGCAATTGCACTTTATTTCTGACCCTCATCAGTCCCTTAGAATACCTCCTATGCCCTCCAGGCAAGCATCTGGATGCTGGACAAAAGGCTTTCTTGGATTATAGACCACACTGGTATGTGTATAGAGCAACTGACTTAAATCTTTGAACATTTGGTTATGTGGCTTTGTAGATTTCAAGGCAACTTCATGTTTCTTGCTCTTCTACTCCTGGGTATCCTCAATCATATGTGAACAAGGGAGATCATTTGGTGGCTCAGTAATTTCAGCATGCTTTATAATAAATCTGTAACCCCCATATTTTCATAGATGAAGAAACTCATGAAGTTAATTAATTGACTTGCTAAAAGTTTCCCAGGTACTACAACCCCCCTCCTCTTCCTCCAAAAAACTATGAGACCTTGAGCTAGTCTCTTAATTGCTGCTTTGATTTCCTCAATTGTAAATTGGGGATTATTATAATTCACTTCCCAGAATTATTGTGAGGATCAAATAGGATAATATTTGTAAAGTGCTTAGCACAGTACCTTGAACATGGTAGGCCCTATACCTTCCTTCTGTCCCTTTCTCCCTTCCTCCCTCCCTCTTCCTTTCTTTCTTTCTTCCTTCCTTCTTCCCTCTGTCCTTCCTTCCCTCCTCTCTTTTCCTCCTTTCTTTCTTCTTTGCTTTCTTACTATTGTACCACACTGCAATTTTTTTTATTTAGAATTTTTTTTCACAGTATATATGCATGAGTAATTTTTTATAATATTATCCCTTGTATTCATTTTTCCAAATTATCCCCCCTTCCCTCCACTCCCTCCCCCCGATGACAGGTAATCCCATACATTTTTCATGTGTTACAATAAAACCTAGATACAACATATGTGTGTAAATACCATTTTCTTGTTGCACATTAAGTATTAGATTCCGAAGGTATAAGTAGCCTGGGTAGATAGACAGTAGTGCTAACAGTTTACATTCACTTCCCAGTTCCTTCTCTGGGTGTAGTTATTTCTGTCCATCATTGATCAACTGGAAGTGAGTTGGATCTTCTTTATGTTGAAGATATCCACTTCCATCAGAATATATCTTCATACAGCATTGAAGTGTATAATGATCTTCTGGTTCTGCTCGTTTCACTCAGCATCAGTTGATGTAAGTCTCTCCAAGCCTCTCTGTATTCCTCCTGCTGGTCATTTCTTACAGAGTAATAATATTCCATAACCTTCATATACCATAATTTACCCAACCATTCTCCAATTGATGGGCATCCATTCAACTTCCAGTTTCTAGCTACTGCAAAAAGAGCTGCCACAAACATTTTGGCACATACAGGTCCCTTTTGGCTCTTTAGTATTTCTTTGGGATATAAGCCCAATAGCAGCAATGCTGGGTCAAAGGGTATGCACAGTTTGATAACTTTTTGAGCATAGTTCCAAATTGCTCTCCAGAATGGCTGGATTCTTTCACAACTCCACCAACAATGTATCAGTGTCCCAGTTTTCCCACATCCCCTCCAACATTCATCATTATTTGTTCCTGTCATCTTAGCCAATCTGACAGATGTATATCACACTGCAATTTTCCAGAAAAGACTTAATAACTACTTATCCCATTTGTTTATTAAATAGATACATGTTCATGTCTGGCTTAAATTAAATCACTTATGAGATATCTTCCAATTCTGAAATTCTGTAACTAAGAACTCTATTTTTTCTGAAATTCTCCTCATGGGACACTGCTACTATTTTGTATAAAGCTCCATTTTTGCATGTCCTTGTAAAATCTGAATTAGGCAATAAGATAATTTTGTGTTTTTGAAAAAAATTTGATGCTATATTTTGTTTTATATCACCCAAACTTACCTCTGTATACTTTCTGTCTTCCAGAATATGCAGTGGTTTCTATAAGTACATCTCTTTTTTCCTTTCTTTCTCATCCAAATCTTTTGTGACTATGTCAACAGAATTTTATTTTTGAGAGTCTCATATGGCTCCAATGACTTCCTTTCACAGAGTCTCAGGCTATTAGAGTCTCAGGTTTATCAGAAAGAATACAGGTCTTAATTTTAGAAATCGAAGTTTGAGACCTAAAACTCTTATCGATTTTACTATGTCCTCTATGGTTCAATATTTTCATCTACAAAATGGGATTATAATTCTTGTACTTCCTCCCAGACAGGGTTGTTGCAAGGAAAATTCATTAACATTGTTCCTCTGAACTCTAAAATCCATTCTCCTAAAACCTAGGGTAAAGTTCATACTATGCCTCCTGATGAGACTCATTTCCTTTTTAACAGTGTTACTAAACTGGTATGAGAGGAATAGCCTTATGTAAAGAATAAAGAGCTCACGTCAAAGGCAGGACAATCTGCCTCTGAAAATAGTGATGAAAATAGTGTGCTTTGATCTTCATTGAGTCTCCATAATTTTCTCTCTAGATATAGATGGCAATTTCCATCCCAGGTTTATTGGAACTGTCTTGTCATCACTGTATTGCTAAGAAGAGCTAAATCTATCATGGTTGATCATTACATAATCTTGGTATTATTGCACATAATGTTTTCCTGGTTTTGCTCAATTCACTCAGCATCAACTCATGTAAGACTTTCCAGGCTTTTCTGAAATCAACCTGTTCATCATTTCTTATAGAGCAATAGTATTCTATTACATTAATATACTACAACTTGTTCAGCTATTCCCCAACTTATGGGCATCCACTCAATTTCAAATTCCTTGCCACTACAAAAAGAGCTGTTGAAAACAATTTTCAGGTGAAGAAATTGAAACTATTTATAGCCACATGAAAAGGTGCTCTAAATCACTATTGATCAGAAAAATGCAAATTAAGACAACTCTGAGATACCACTACATACCTGTCAGATTAGCTAAGAGGACAGGAAAAGATAATGACAAATGTTGAAGGAGATGTGGGAAGGCTGGAACACATTGTTAGTGGAGTTGTGAACAAATCCAACCATTCTGAAGAGCAATTTGGAACTATGCTCAAAAAGTTATCAAACTGTGCATACTCTTTGATCCAGCAATGTTACTACTGGTACTACATGGTAGGCCCTATACCTTCCTTCTGTCTCTCTTCTCCTTTTTTTTTCTATCTTTTCTGCCTCTTTCCTTCCTTCTGTCCCTTTCTCCCTTCCTCCCTCTTTATTTCTCCCTTCTTCCCTCCCTCTTCCTTTCTTTCTTTCTTCCTTCCTTTTTCCCTCTGTCCTTCCTTCCCTCCTCTCTTTTCCTCCTTTCTTTCTTCTTTGCTTTCTTACTATTGTACCACACTGCAATTTTCCAGAAAAGACTTAATAACTACTTATCCCATTTGTTTATTAAATAGATACATGTTCATGTCTGGCTTAAACTAAATCACTTTTATGAGATATCTTCCAATTCTGAAATTCTGTAACTAATGACTCTATTTTTTCTGAAATTATTCTCAAAGATTATATTCCAAAGAGATCTTAAAAGAAGGGAAAGGGACCCACGTTGCAAATATGTTTGTGGCAGCCCTTTTTGTAGTGGCTAGAAACTGGAAATTGAGTGGATGTTCATCAATTGGAGAATGGCTGAATAAATTGTGATATATGAATGTTATAGAATATTATTGTTCTGTAAGAAATGACCAGAAGGATGATTTCAGAGAGGCCTGGAGAGACTTACATGAATTGATGTTAAGTGAAATGAGCAGAACCAGGAAATCATTATACAAGGCAACAAGAAGATTGTATGATGATCAATTCTGATGGATGTGGCTCTCTTCAAAAATGAGATGATTCAAACCAGTTCCAATTGTTCAGTAATAAAGAGAATCAGCTACCCCCAGAGAGAGAACTATGGGAAATGAGTGTGAACCATAACATAGCATTTCCATTCTTTTTGTTGTTTGCTTACATTTTTGTTTTCCTTCTCCGATTTTTTTCTTTCTTTCTAGATCCAGTTTTTCTTGTATATCAAGATAACTTTATAAATATGTACATATATATTGGATTTAACATATACTTTAACATATTTAACATGTATTGGACTACCTGCCATCTAAGGGAGGGGATTGGGGGAAGGAGGGGAAAAGTTGGAAAAGAAGGTTTTGCAAGGATCACTGTTGAAAAATCACCCATGCATATGTTTTGTAAATTAAAAAAGCTATAATTTAAAAAATTTTTAAAGTGAAAAAAATATTCTACGACAGTCTATCATGAAATTCAATATAGCATGGTCACTGCATTCTATTCTCATTATTTCAATTTCACAACCAATTATTATTCATCAAGACTTGAAGTCAGGTCCTCCTGGCTTTGAAACTAGTTCTCTATCTGTTAGGATTCTTACAAGGTGCTAAATCACTGGAATAAAGAGAGACAATAATTATCTAATTCAGTATGATTGATCTGATCCTACAAGGAGATTTTATGGGCCAAAACGTGAAACAAGGTACTGAGTGGAATTGAGGAGACAATGCTTAAATCTAATTTAGCATTGATTTAATCCTACAACAAATAATGGTTTCCTAGTGATGAAATGATTGGTGTATGCTCAGTGTATAGCATATAAGCAAGGAGCTCCCAAAAGCCCACAAAAACCCACAATCCCACAGTCTTGGAGGCAGAGTCATATTCATTCCATTTTCAACCTTTGTGCTGGCTGGAGGCTTTGGATTCAGAAGGAGCTAGAGGCTGAAGCTGGAAGAGATAAAGGACTAGAAGCAAGATCCAGAAGGCCTCCAGAAAACCAGCTGAGCCCCAAGTGAAGGAGATAAGATTTGGAAAGAGACACTAAAGGACTTTAACTCCTGGCTGGATTTGGGATTATTGAACTGAACTGAAGCCAAAGCTGCCTCCAGAAGCTCCCCAAGAAATCTGCCCCAGAATGGTTTACCTCTCAGACTTGTGGAGGAGGAAGGAGTTTGTGTCCAAGGGAGAACTAGAGACCAGTATTGATCACAAAATAGAACATTTTGATTACACCAAATTAAAAAGTTTCTGCACAAACAAAACTAATGCAAACAAGATTAGAAGGGAAATAACGAATTGGGAAAAAATTTTTACAGTTAAAGGTTCTGATAAAGGCCTCATCTCCAAAATATACAGAGAATTGACTCTAATTTATAAGAAATCAAGCCATTCTCCAATTGATAAATGGTCAAAGGATATGAACAGACAATTTTCAGATGATGAAATTAAAACTATTTCCACTCATATGAAAGAGTGTTCCAAATCACTATTGATCAGAGAAATGCAAATTAAGACAACTCTGAGGTATCATTACACACCTGTCAGATTGGCTAAGATGACAGGAACAAATAACGATGAATGTTGGAGGGGCTGTGGGAAAACTGGGACACTGGTGCATTGTTGGTGGAGTTGTGAAAGAATCCAACCATTCTGGAGAGCAATCTGGAATTATGCCCAAAAAGTTATCAAAATGTGCATACCCTTTGACCCAGCCATACTACTACTGGGCTTATACCCCAAGGAACTACGGGAGAAGGGAAAGGGTCCTGTATGTGCCAAAATGTTTGTGGCAGCCCTTTTCATAGTGGCTAGAAGCTGGAAGATGAATAGATGTCCATCAATTGGAGAATGTTTGGGTAAACTATGGTATATGAATGTTATGGAATATTATTGTTCTATAAGAAATGACCAACAGGAGAAATGCAGAGAGGCTTGGAGAGACTTGCATCAGCTGATGCTGAGTGAAATGAGCAGAACCAGAAAATCATTATACACTTCAACAATGATACTGTACGAGGATGTATGCTGATGGAAGTGGATTTCTTCAACATAGAGAAGAGCTAATCCAATTCCAATTGATTAATGATGGACAGAACCAGCTACATCCAGAAAAGGAACACTGGGAAATGAATGTAAACTGTTATTTTTACCTTCTGAATCCAATTCTTCCTGTGCAACAAAAAATTCGGTTCTACATACATATATTGTATCTAGAATATACTGTAATATATTTAACATATATAAGACTGCTTGCCATCTGGGGGAGGGGGTTGGGGGAGGAAGGGAAAAAATCTGAATAGAAGTAAGTGCAAGGGATAATGTTGTAAAAAATTACCCATGCATATGTACTGTCAAAAAAATGTTATAATTATAAAATAAAATAAAAATTAAAGATGAAAAAAAAAAAAAAGAAATCTGCCCCAGAGAATGATTTTATAATTTAGAGAAAAGAACATTACATCTATCCATTATATCATGTTTTCTTTCTGGATTTAGATCCCACCTTTAAGCAGTTACTAGCCCTGTGACTTTGGACAACATCAGCATCTTGAGTCTGTTTCCCCTGTCACCTTTTATATTGTTGATCACATTTTCCTACGAGATACTCACTCCTAAATTTTTGTGACACTTTTTTTTCTTCTCCTTCTCCTTAAGTGTCTTACTACTCCTTTCAAGTCTCTTTTTTTGGACATTCATTCATGCTATACCCACCAATTTTAGGTATTCTTCAAGGTTCTATGTTGGACCTTTATTTCTATCTATATTCTTTCAATGGATTATTTCATCAGTTTCCATGGATTCAGTTATCACATCTATACAGGTGATTCTCAGATTTGTTTAGTTTGTCTCCTGAGTTTCAGTTTTACATAGCCATCACAAACCAAACATGCCCTACTTAACTAAAATGCAATATGTCTAATAGAGAACTCTATTCTCTGGGACAGCTAGGTAGTGCAGTGGATAAAGTGTCAGGCCTGGAATGAAAAACACTCATCTCAGACACTTATTAGCTATGTGACTAGGGGCAAGTCACTTAACCAAGTTTGCCTTGGTTCTCCAATTGTAAAATGAGCTAGGGAAGGGAATGGCAAATCACTCCAGAATCTTTGCCAGGCAAATCTCAAGTCAGGTCACAAAGAGTCTGAAATGACTGAATAACAATCTTTTCTGCCAAAGCTTTTCCCTTCTTAACTTTCCTTTCATTGCCAAGAGTACCACCATCTTCCTATCCACCTAGGCTTGTTATCCTTAGTGTCACTTTTGATTTTTCATTCTCATTCATACCAATTTGTCAAATCTTATTGTTTCTACCTTCACAAATGTTTTGTATAGATCCTCTCTCAATTCACATAGCCATGAACCTTGTACAGGCCTCCATCACCTTCCTCCTGGACTCTTATAACCTTTTCATTGATCAGCTTCAATTCTCTTCCTACTTCAGCCCATCCTTCACTAAGTTGTCAAGGTGATTTTCTTAGAATACAGGTTTGACCACAGTACCCACTCACCTCCTCACCTCAGTAAATTCCAATGACTTACTCTTATCCCCAGGATTAAATATAAAGTCTTCCCTCTGGCATGTGAAACTCGCATTTCCTACTTTTCTATTATTATACTTCACTCTCCTCCATCTATACTGGCCTTTTGATTGTTTCTTGAACATAGCATTCTATTTACTGATTCCTCTATACCAGTGGTCCTCAAACTTTTTAAATAGGGGGCCAGTTCACTTTCCCTCAGACTGTGGGCCAGACTATAGTAAAAACAAAAAACTCACACTCTGTCTCCGCCCTGCAGTCCATTTGCCATAACCTGGTGGGCCGCATAAATGTCCTCAGCGGGGGCATCTGGCCCGTGGGCCATAGTTTGAGAACCCCTGCTCTATAACCTTATACAGTCAATCCACCATGCCTGGAACACCTTCCTACCTTGTCTGCTTTTTAGTTTCCCTGCCTTCCTTGAAAACTTAACTGAAATTGTACCTTCTACAGTAAAACTATACTAATCCTCACCATTACTAGCACTTTCTCTTTGAGATTATTTTATGTAGGAATATACACACATTTGTATTATATATAAATATTCATTTACATGTTGCCTTTCTTACATGTGGAATCCTTGAAAGAATGACAGAGTTTTTTCCTTTCTTTATGCCATCAATACTTATTATAATGCCCAGAATATAGTAATCACTTTTAAAAGTTTGTTAGCTAAGTAATTGGTGGCAGTGTTGTACTAAATGGTCTTTGAGATCTATTCCAGCTCTAAATCTATTCTCTCATGATCATAACTATGCACGTAGCATATAGCATGAGTAGTACAGAGACAAGAAGAAAGAGACTCTATATCTTTTCTTTCCCAATATTAGTGATTCCATTTTTAAAATGGCCTCCATTTGAGTGTAAAATGATCAGTCATGTCAACACCACTCCTTATATTTATGTTCTTGCCCTTCTTCCCCAGTTCCCCTGGTATTTAAACATAGAAAAAAAAAAAAAACCCAACAATTTTGTCTTGCACTGGTCTTCTTGGGTCAATAATAGACTTTGAATCAGCCCCAAGTTCTTTTATAGCTCTGGAATGGCTTTCTTCCATTTTTAATTTTTCCTACATTTTTTACATTGGTAGGAACTTGAAGTCAGAGGTTACTTACCTGACATGCTATCAATATTTCTCTGCCCTTGCTTATATAAAAATGACTTCTATGTCTGACCTTTACTCAATATGTGAATGTGTCTTATAACAACCCTCTATTTCAATCCTGATGCCATCATCTTCTGCAGTGTCTTCTTGTTCTGGGCCTACTGGGCCCTCTTGGCACTGCCATGACCAAATTGAGCTGTGTGTTTCTTATGTGAGCAATCAGATGATATA